>NC_057714.1:31850245-31884111 GCF_004010195.1 Chiloscyllium plagiosum
AAGGCATTCTAAAATTTATGGATTTTAAAGAGATGGAAAATACAGCATGGAACCAGAAAACATCGTTGATCACCAAAGAGAGTATTGGCTAAGTGGGACTTTAGTAGGAAAGAATCAAGGCAGAAGACTTTCAGATAAGAGGTTATGTGAAAGAAAACTGTTCAATATGAAAGAGCAAAAAAAATTGAGCAGTCATAATATGTTGACAATTATTTTTTAATATATGAACATTACCTGGATACAGATAAAGTTGGTTCTTGCTTCAAAATTGCAAAGCGAATAAAAACAGGTAGACCAATGGGCAGGTGAGTGGAAAATCCAATTGAGGGATCATGTATATTTGCAATGCATTGCAAGATTTGAAAAACCTCAAATGTACATTTCCAAATATAGTGCAGAAGCTATGGGATCTTGGTGCTCAGATAAAATATATGAAGATATCTGAAAAAGGTCATCTTGCATGCATCAGGACAATTCATAAAGTATGACTTCACAGGAAAAATCACCATTTATGTTGTATGAGATGAGGATGCTGATTAGTTGGCAAATGTACTTTGATTTGGACAGAGTTTATCATAGAGAATGCACCCATTGATATTGACTGACAATTAACTGCCTGGGTTTATTCAAATCAGGAAGGTTGACTGATTGGTGAGGGCATTGCCCTGAAAAATGAACTAGTGAATGGATGTCGTCTAGGCAAAGATCTTTGTAAAATAGGTGGACAAATGAAAAACAAAGATAAATGAAATATTAGGTTTATATTGAGATGTCACAATTGCAAAATATGTCTTCGGAGGGTAGCTTACAAAATATTTTAGAGTATGAAATGTTGCATCAGGAGTGGACTTACATATATAAGTGGGCATTACAGATCATTCAAGCAGTGGATGCACATTTTACAAGCATGCTGTAGTCTGCTATGGATAGTGATTGTAGAGTCTTCAACTTTCTACCTATCATGCATGAGAAATCATGTCTCACAAACTTGACTGAGTTTTTTGAAGAAGTAACAAAGAGGATTTGATGAGGGCAGGACAGTAGATGTGATCTATATGGACTTCAGTAAGGCATTCGACAAGAATCCCCATGGGAGACTGGTGAGCAAGGTTAGATCTCATGGAATACAGGGAGAACTCGCCATTTAGATACAAAACTGGCTGAAATGTGGTGGTGGAGGGTTGTTTTTCAGACTGGAGGCCTGTGACCAGTGGAGTGCCACAAGGATCGGTGCTGGGCCCACTACTTTTTGTCATTTATATAAATGATTTAGATGTGAGCATAACAGGCATAGTTAGTAAGTTTGCAGATGACAACAAAATTGGAGGTGTTGTCGACAACAAAGAAGGTAACCTCAGGTTACAATGGGGTCTAGATTAGATGGGCCAGTGGGCTGAGAAGTGGCAGATGGAATTTAATTTAGATAAATGAAAGGTGCTGCACTTTGGGAAAGCAAATTTTAGCAGGACTTATACACTTAATGGTAAGGTCCTGAGGGGTGTTGCTCCTTGAAAGTGGAGTCGCAGGTAGATAGGATAGTGAAGAAGGCATTTGGTATGCTCTCCTTTATTGGTCAGAGTATTGAGTACAGGAGTTAGGAGGTCATGTTGCAGTTGTACAGGACATTGGTTAGGCCACTGTTGGAATATTGTGTGTAATTCTGTTCTTTCCTATCGGAAAGATGTTATGAAACTTGAAAGGGTTCAGAAAGGATTTACAAGGATGTTGCCGGGGTAGAGGATTTGAGCTATAGGGAGAGGTTGAATAGGCTGGGGCTGTTTTCCCTGGAGCGTCGGAGGCTGAGAGATGACCTTAAAGAGGTTTATAAAATCATGAGGGGCATGGATAAGGTAAATAGACAAAGTCTTTTCCCTGGGGTGAGGGAGTCCAGAATTAGTGGGCATAAGTTTAGGGTGAGAAGGGAAAGATATAAAAGAGATCTAAGAGGCAACTTTTTCACTCAGAGAGTGATATGGTATGGAATGAGCTGCCAGAGGAAGTGGTGGAGGCTGGTACAATTACAACATTTAAAAGACATCTGGATGGGTATATGAATAGGAAGGGTTTGGAGGGATATGGGTCAGGTGTTGGCAGGTGGGACTGGATTGGATTGGGATATCTGGTCAGCATGGAAAGGTTGGACCGAAGGGTCTGGTTCCGTGCTGTACATCTCTATGACTCTATATGGCTGACCAGTAGTTGCTCCTATTCTCATCTCCTGCCATTGGCATGTATTGGAAGAATTTGTAGGTTAATAATCAATGTTTTTGATCATATTATGAACACAGCTTGCTTGGCCATCAAGTCCTGAGTGGGACTTGAAGATAGAAATTCAGGTTCAGTGATGCTACACACTGCGCCACAAGACCTCCATCAGACACAGCAGCCCTTGCAAAATAGACTACAGCATTAAAAGGGATAATTACTTGAAAAAGTATAGAAAAACATGTGGGCAAAACAAGATAACCAGAGTATAAAACCTAATTCCTCAATGGTTCCAAATTCAGCACAAACAAAAACTTATTCTCATTGTGACTAAAATGTCTGTTTCACTAAAGCAAAGTACCACTTAAATGAGAGAGGATGCCGAACTGTACCTGAAGAAATGTTTGCTGAATGCTGGTTGTTGGCTTTAAAAAATAAGTGAAAATAGAACATTATTTAATTTTAGAAACATTCCATTTTGAAAATCATGTTGCATTTGTCATAAAATTCATATTTCATTAATACAATGGAAATGGAATCCACAATTAGTGCAGAGGCAACATTGGGGTGTTGCCACAATTCATACAAATCAGATCTGAAGTTATGAATCAGCACAGTAGTCAATTGTTATATCATTTTAAAAAAACGACAATGCTGTTTGCAAAACTTTCAGCCAATAGTAGAGAGACCAGTCAGCTTTCAGAGGAATCAACAGATACTGATTTGAATTACTCAATGGTTTGAAAGGATATCACATTTTTTAAATAGTTAGCTCTATCTAATTAATATTGCAAAATTGCACCTAAGAAACTTTATTGCGAACCTTTTGAGCTCAACAAGTTCCAAAATGATTCTTTTTTTTTTACTTAAATCTTAAGTAAAGTCTATTCTTCCTGCATTCCCAAGTTGGGGAGGGCGAGGAAAGGATGGTGACCAATGGGGTGCCGATGATCGGGTATATATTTGGGAACACAGCACCTCTCGAATCACAGCTCAGTCTTAACAGCACTCAGCTCGGATTCACTGTTACCTGTCACAGGTAAGCAAGGAATGCAACTTTTGATTTTCACTAGGAAAATGAGATCACTTTTGGCAATCTAAAGCAGTTCCTAAAACTTGCTTTCTCTCTCTCTCTCTCTCTGGGGAATGACGGCGTCGCGTACATAGGTAACATTTAGTTCTGTGTTTCCAGTAATCGGAATCCCTACCAGGATGGCTCGACTTTCGCTGTTCTTGCTGGTATTGCTGGTGGCTGTCTCAAGTTGTCTGGCCAGAGGGTCCCAGAAGACTTTGACCCCTCCCCAGAAGACTGCGAGCCCTCCACCTAAAAAGGAGAGTTCGGATGAGAAGAAATGCCCTCCCAGTTTATCCAGAGGTAAGCAGTCACAGCGGGCTGGTGGGAGAGGTTACACACTGTGCTTTCCACCTGCTCCATTAACTGAACTTTGTGCATTTTTGTTCCATTTCAGGATGGGGCGACGATATTGATTGGATTCAGACCTACGAGGAAGGACTGCACAAAACTAGGAAAACGTAATGTCTAAGTAAAAGCTCTCTCGTGTCTCTCGGTCTTCTGTCTGCACCCTGCCCACCTTCACTGCCTCGGATGCTTGTATAGTCCTGTAGGGTATTGAGTATATGCAATTGATATTGGCTGGTGGATGTGGAATAACTTCCAAAATGACTGATAGTTAAGTCCCGCAAACTGCAACGCCTTGGGAGGAGTGAAACCCCCAGGTTAGAGGTATTAATGGGAAGCAAAGGGCTGTCTATAGGAGTGCGTGCACATATTCCAACAGCAAACTGTAGCGATCATTGCTGAGACAAATGTTTCTCGTCCTCGCCTCAGTAACATCCCATTGATTGACAAAAAGGGGGGAGGTAAGACGGAAATACACGAAAAGAACCTATTCCGAGGATACCGGAACACCACGTAAAACATGAAGCGTAGTCATGTGTACTCTGTTTTTGTTTCTAAGTGTTGCAAACGTCTGTTGTGCCTCAAAGGCGGATATAGATTAGTATCCAAGACCGAATCTCTGGCCGATTAATTGTATATGTTAGTACTAGCCATGGGTTTGTTAATTGAATGAATTGATATCTCTTCCGTAAATATAATTTCTCCTGAGCCCCAGTTTTGTCTAAATACAAATGGCTCCAAATCCTTAAAATATAAGAAATTAAGTATACTTGTCCCTTCGAGCTTGTTCAGACATTGAATAAGATCATGGCTGATTTTCCCACTGCTTCACGTTCCTTCACTATCCCCAGATCCCTTCATTCCTGCGTACTTAAAAAGAATAAGCTAAAGATCGACATTCATTGAACAGGGTCAGGAGTGTGGTGCTGGAAAAGCATTGATTCAGCAGGTACTAACTGTTCTCTGGGAGAGGAATCTATCTAGAATATCAGATTCTAATTCTCCTCAGGGAATGACAGTGCCAGCCACTCTCGAATGCTTTGGCGCTGAGATGAGTTGTCTCATGGAAGAGAAGGGTGTATACTATGGGAAGGCTCCCAGAAATAGGTGCACTTAATCTGCATCTTCAATCAATACAACATTCTACAAATTTGTAAATGGAATCAGAATGTGAGGATTGTTACTTTGATAGTTCTAAATGTGATTATCCTTGTTTTACTTTTGATTAACTAAAACCTGGATGTGAGTGGATGAGACATGATTAGTAAGTTTGCAGATGATACAAAATTAGGAGGTATCATTGGTAATGAGGAATGTTATCAAAAATTACAGAGGGATCTTGATCACATGGGGAAATGGGCTGAGGATTGGCAAATGCAATTCAGTATGATATGTGGGAGGTGTTGCACTTTGGAAACTCAAACCAAAGTAGAACTTATAAAGTAAGTGGTAAGGTCCTGAGGAGTGTTGTGGAACACAGGGACCTAGGAGTTCCTTGAAAGCAGCATCATAAGTAGGCAGGGTGGTGAAGAAGGCATTTAGCACGCTGGCCTTCAGTCAAGCCATTGAGTATAGGATTTGGGATGTTATGTTACAGTTGTATAAGTGGTTGGTGAGGCCACACTTGGAGTATTGAGTACAGTTTTGGTCACCCAGTTATAGGAAAGACTTTGTTAAACTAAAGAGGGCAAAGCAGATTTACGAGGATGTTGCCTGGACTAGCAGGCCTGAGTTATAGGGAGAGGTTGGCCAAGATCTGACTTTATTCCTTGGGAGAATGAGGGGTGACTCTATTGAGGAGTATAAACTCATGAGGAGCATAGGATGAATGCATATAGAGGTTTTCACACAGATGGGGAGTTGAAAACTAGAGAACATAGGTTTAAGGTCAGAGGGAAAGATTTAAGGACATGAGAAACCACTACTTCATGTAGAGAATGCTGCGTATATGGAATGGGCTGCCAGAGAAAGTAGTTGAAGCAGGTACAATAGGAATATTTAAAAACCATTTGGATAGGTACGTGAATGGGAAGGGTTCAGAGGGATATGGGCTAAACGCAGGCAACTGAAACTAGCTGAATGGACACCATAGGGGAAAGTGAGGGTTGCAGATGCTATAGATCAGAGTGTGGTGTTGGAAAAGCACAACAAGTCAGGCAGCATCTGAGGAGCTGGAGAATCAATGTTTTGGGCATAAGCCCTTCATCAGGAATGAGGCTTGTGGGCCGGGGCGCTGAGAGATAAATAGGAGGGGACTAGGGCTAGGGGGAAGGTAGCTGAGAATGCGATAGGTAGATGAAGGTGGGGGAGAAGGTGATAGGTCAGAGAGGAGGGTGGAGTGGATAGATGGGAAGGATGATGGACAGGTCAAGAGGGCAGTGCTGAGTTGGCACCATGGTCAGCATGGACCAGTTTGGGGCCAAGGGTCTGTTTCCATGTTTTTTTTACCAATCTGATTTTTTTTTAAATGCACATGCTTGTTAAAATCAGGCATAGCTATCTCAGGCCATTATGCCTGAGGCCCAGTGAGCTGAGCTCATGTGCTGTCTGTTCACTTCACAAGCTAGTTCACGTTGGTGCAAAAGGCAAATGGCAAATTACTAATGGCACAGAGACCAATTTGACTCAGTATTTACCAATGCTTCTTGTCACACTAAACCCATGAGGAATCTGTATACAAACAGTGTACTCGGTTCATCATGGTCCAGATATCAGAAATCAAAGAACCCTCCCTACATGATAGAGAAGCCACACTAAACAATAAGCATTTGTTCGTGGCTGATGTTTTCTTTGTTACAGGGCCAATCTTTCATGCTGTCATTCTCATGTGAGTTTCAACAGCTCAAATCCTGAAATAGGTCTTGAGTTGTGCCATCAATAACATCAAAAATAGGTGGTAACCTATAGGCTGCCAACAGTCTGTTTACTGTGTTTGACAATCCACCTTTGACCTTTGTCAAGTGTCTGGAGCACCACAGATATTTGAGTGAGATGAACTCTCATTATCATGCCAAGTCAACTTGAGCGAACACCAACAGGCAAAATCTGATGAGCAGTAATTCTCCACAAGGATGATAGTATCCATCCAAGTATTTCCTTGGTGTTGTTATCATTTAAGACATGATGATGCTTAAATTACAAATGCATCTTGAGTAATGTTGGACTGCAGCAATCAGTCAAGGAACTTGCCGTAATGTTACATCTGAATTTTCTTTACTGTGTACCACCAGTCAGTGCGTTTAAATCATTCAGTTACAAATATGCACACCTTAAAGGAATGTTGCTTGTTCTTGCTATGACACATTCCTGGTGGTTGTGACATTCCTATGTCCTACTGTGACCAATTAGGCAAGTACCAATGCTATCCCAATGCAGGTAATCAAGGAGGAAGGCCATATGGTGCATTGTCATCATCCATCTGGATAAGTCTGATGACCACCCAATTTTATCACTGATTTGTCTTGTTAACAATTTCAGGGTATCTGCCCCCACTAATTAATCTAGATCTTGTTGTTTGTTCTTTATGTGCATAAGGATTTCATGATTTCACTCACAAAAATAGCATTGACATTTTTCTTTCCTTTGATTTTTTTGCTTTAAACAATCAAATTTTTTCTCTAATGTTTCAACACAATTCAGTATTAATTCAATAGATCTGCCATGTATCTTTTCTAACATTTCATCCAGTGGTTGAAGATCTCTCCTCCCTTAAGGAATAGAATTTCACATGCTGCTTGGGGTGTAATTTTACCAAAGCACAAAGCTTAGCAATTACCTTATGACTTAGGCCATAATACCATAAGATACTGGAGCAGAATTAGGCAATTCAGCCCATCAATCATGGCTGATATGTTACTCAACCCCATTTTCAGGGTTCTCCCCATAAGCCTTGATCGCCTTACCAATCAGAACCTATCTATCTCTGCCTTAAGTACACTCAATTACTTGGTTTCCACAATGCTCTGCACCAATAAATTCCACAGACTAACTACCTGCTAGCTGAAGAAATTCCTCCTCCTCCTCTCAATTCTAAAAAGGTCATCCCTCCCAACTGATTCTGTGGTTGATGTTAATCATTCAGCATTCCATTGACATTTGTTTCTTTATTGCTCTGTGTTGAATGATGATGTTTCATGTCAAGTCTGAGTCTCCTGCGATAGGGTGACTCTTTGAAATACACTCTTAGCTATTTCAATTCATGCAGCATTAAGATAATCTCTTTCCTATATGTAGTTCTTGCAACACGCAAACCTGCTAAAGATGTAAACTTAACCTTTCCTCTCTCTCGTTGTCATAAGTCAAAAATGTTTAATATGTTCCAATCCAATTCTTAATGGTCGGTATGCTGACTGATAAACTTAAATGGCCTGTAATGTAATAGAAAGTTGCTAGTTACTTATCATATTTCCTAAATGATTTTTGGTAAATCCATCTGAAAACACTCAAGAATTTTAAGTTAAATAGAAAAACAACTGGTGAAAAACTATTTCAATCTTCAATACTGACCACACGTAATAAGAATTTCAGTTCATTACACAAATTAATTTTCTTTAAACATATGTTTTTCATAGGATTTAAACAATGAAATATTAATTATAGTTTGACATGTTTTATTTACTCTTTAATCTGACATTTTTATTTTGTTAAATAAAAATATGTTTGTTGTTTTTCTATTTCAGTAACAAACCTTTAATGGTTATCCATCACTTGGAGGATTGCCAATACAGTCAAGGTAAGGGATCACTTCAAAATCCATGTTCATTTCCTTTACTCATGCTTTAGAGTGAAATAGCTGCCAAGAATGCTCAGATTTAGGTTGAAATATTCACAATCACTTTACCAAAAATGGTCAGAAGTATTGTACAATTTAAGTATTTTTCATAACTCTTCTTCACAGCCTTAAAGAAGGCATTTGCTGAGAATGAGGAAATCCAGAAAATGGCAAAAGAAGACTTTATTATGCTCAATCTTGTGGTAAGTGAGAAAATAGACATTGAATGCTTTATGTTGTAAAAGCACATATCCAGGAAATGATGCTAATATTGTAAAGATTATGAATTTCAATTTGCTTATCCATACAGTTTAATTTGAGAATAATATTTTCCATGCATTTTACCATTTTCAAATCCTCCACGATCACCTCAGATATTTTTATATTGAAATATGGTTTCATTGAGGACTTAAATTATAAATCTTTAACATTAATGATCAACCTTTGGCTCTTTACAGTCTCTCAATATCCTTTATTCTTGAAAATCAGTATCGTCATAGATCCAGTTTTTGTATCATTTTTAGCAACTAAACATATTAGTCAACCTGTAGTCAGAAGATAGTATGGTTTGACCATAACATCCTTTTGACTTTCATTTTACAGTTTTGGCCTTTTGAGTTCAGCATTCCATTGATGTTATTCATTGGCCCTTTGATTCATCTATTGGGTCTACCAAGAAAGAGTCTGTTTTAACTTCATTCTGAACTATTTCAGCACCATAAAGTATATGTTGCTCTTTTTCCCAATGTACAGTTGTTCACAGTTGATTACATCTATCATTGTCCAGCCTGCTATACTTCGTTTTTTTTTAATTCCACTGCTTTACAATGATAAGCCTTCAAACATCTTAGTCTATGTATTTCACAATCCATTCTCTCTCATTTTCAGCATAATGTGCTTTTAGTTATCTTTCAAATACTTAATTGTCCATTCCCAAGTTCTGTCCCTGAATACTCACTACTTCGATTTTAATTGTCAGTGATTTTTTTTTTAAAAAGGAAGTATCTTTACAATCACCTTTTCAGAAGTTTACTTACATAACACTGTAGGGATTAATTCAATAGGCCTTTTGTTCTGTTTCAAAGACTTTTGGTCAGGTAGGACTTCGCCCAATTAGTTGCTTAATTGCTGTTTTCCAAATTCATTATTTCACAAACAATTGTCAAGAACATTCGAATTGATTTCAATTAAGATTACATATTTAATTCACTGTCTGTTTTACCACCACATTTAAATATAGGTATGATATTAGTTGTTTACAAGAAATTCCTCAGTGACCATCAATTGGCTTAATCATGAATGATTCCCTTACATACAATGGAAATTACTATCTAACCATAGATTATAATTTTTTTTCTTAACTACTTCAGTTCACGTAGGACTTATTTTTAATTTAAAGAAATTGTTGTTCTTACTAAGACTATCACAGGAGGACATGTTTCTCATTCTCCCATTTCCCCATGATACATTTAACAAAAGAACGAGTTTGCTATATTATAGTAAATAATAACAATCAAGGACAAGTAAGTATTGTACATTGTGAGCAGATGTATGCTTTTTAGTTTAGTACATATTTATAAATGGTTTGATTGTGGCAAACCTTGAGGCAAAGCTTCTGATGTAGGGAATTACTGTAGATCACGGCATTTAAGTCCACCAGATGACTAAGACAAACCCAATTCCTTGGAGTCAAAAATTAAAATTGTGTGCAGTTCTGGTCTCCCTCCTATGGGAAGGATGTTGTGAAACTTGAAAGGGTTCAGAAAATATTTACAAGGATGTTGCCAGGATTGGAGGGTTTGAGCTATAGGGAGAGGCTGAATAGGCTTGGGCTGTTTTCTGTTGAGCGTCTGAGGCTGACGGGTACCTTTATAGAGGTGTTTACAATCATGAGGAGCATGGATAGGGTAAATAGACAAGGCCTTTTGCCTGGAGTGAGGAAGTCCAGAACTAGAGGGCATAGATTTAGGGTGAGAGGGGACCAATTTAAGAGACCTAAGGGGCAACTTTTTCATGCAGAAGATGGTGCAGGTATGCAGAGGAAGTGGTGGAGGCTAGTAAAATTCCAACATTTAAAAGGAAAGGTTTAGAGGAATATGGGCCAAGTACTGACAAATGGCAGTAAATTAGGTTGGGATACCTGGTCAGCATGGACAAGTTGGACCGAACAGTCAGTTTTGTGTTGTGCATCTCTATGAATCTATGTATTTGCAAAATAGTCTGTAAGTATGGCTATGAAATGTAACACTTGTATTAGTAATCAGTCTCAATTTAGCACCCCTTATATTCTTAACTTCCCTTATACTCTTAATTCAGTTTGTGGGATCAAGCAAATAATGTGCCTTTTGAAGATGCACAGAAGTTTAAGGTAGGAGAAGTTACAGTAGATGCTGGAATCTGTACTGAAAACAACAAATGCTGGAGATAACAGTGGGTCAGGTAGCAGCCATGGGAAGAGAGAGAACCGGCTAATGTTTCAAGTCGAGGTGATTCTTCATCAGGGCTAAAGTGAAGTGTGGACTGGGCAGCATTTATACAGTAGTGGGGTTTGGAGTGCTGGGGTGAGAAAGTATATTGATAGTTCAGATTAAGTGATCAGAATGTGAGAATGGCACAACAATGGTGTGCCTAATTGCCAGACAGGAACAAACATTCCCACTTGTCTGGGGTGAGATGAGGGAGGACACGATAACAGAATGTAACAGGTGAAGCTATAAGAAAGGGAAGGAGTAGGAGTTGGTTCACAGCTTTACGATGTTGAACTCAATATTAAGTCCAGAAGGTTATAAAGTGCCTAGTCTGAAGAGGAGATATTGTTCCTCCAGTTTATACTGTGATTCACTGGAGCACTGCAGCATGCAGAATTATGGCTCGGTGGCTAGCACTGCTGCCTCACAGCACCAGGGATATGGGTTCAATTCCTGCCTCAGGTAATTGTGCAAACTCCACACAGACAATCACCGTGTGTGTGTGTGTGTGTGTGTGGGTTTCCTCCAGGTGCTCTGGTTTCCTCTCTCAATACAAAGATGTGCAGTCCAGGTAAATTGGCATGCTAAATTGCCCATAGTGTTAGGTGTATTAGTCAGCGGTAAATATAGGCTGAGGGTCTAGGTGGTTACTCCTCGGAGGGTTGGTGTGGACTTGTTGGGCTAAAGGGCCTGTTTCCATACTGTAGGAATCCAATCATAAACTCTGTAAATCATTGAAATGATTACATCAGAAATATGTTGAGATACACACTCAAGTGAGCTTAATCAAACAGTGAATCTAACAAAGATTTCAGTCCAACAGTTAATTAAATGTAGCTGCTTTATGGGGAAAAAGTAGACTGAAGACTGAAATTGTTCGGACTACTAAAAGCCCTCCAGTGCCAAAATTATCCATTTCCAGCACTCTTAGGCAGCAAAATCACACATAACCATTTAATCACATTTACAAGTGCCCATTAATTTTGATGACCAGTAACCAAACTGTGGGGTAGAAAACTTAAAGTTCTAATGGAAATGACAGGCCAAAAGACAAGATCATAGTGATGATTTCCTACATGACTGATGGAACAAAGTTGACGTGCATGGTAGCTTTCACATGCAAAACCACAACGAACATCAATTTCCTTGCAGGAGTTTTGTGCATGACAAAAGCAGGATGAATCAGAATGGAGCTAAATTGCACATTATTAATAGCCTGTGATTGCCACTTGAGTGTGACACATTTTCAGATCCCATAAAACTGAGATCAAGAGAGACCTGCAAAAGAAATAACAGAGGAGCAAATTACAGCAGATGCTGTAACCAGATGCTGTAACCAGATGTATAACTACATCATGGTTATACCAACATCTGAATTAAATCTGTAGTGCAATCTGTGATGGGAAGTTGGCATTGGAGGATGGCTCAACAAGACTTTCAAGTATCATATTCTTAATTATCAAAAGTCCTAATGATAAAACTTGCTGATATTTCCTTTATAAATCAAAACCTTGTTAACATCTTGATTAGAAAAAGTTTTTGGGCAATTCCAACCTTCCCCTTGTGATTCTGTTTAATACTGCTCCTAATATGCTTTATACATATGGGAATGGTGCAAGATGCGAAAGCAAACAATGTAAAGCCAATAGCCAGTTATTATTTTAATAGAACTGTGGTGTTCTCTAAATACAGACCAGTTCACACATTGTCTCACAACATTTGAACAGTAGTAACTGCATGTCAGAATCTTCCAGACACCCTTTGGAATCTTACACACCAGTGCAACTACATGAGACTTCCCTTTGAGAGTGGCATTTTCAGTTAACACAGTTGGTAAATGAAAGAAAACAATGGAAACTACTTACTTATTTATGCTGTACTGTTCCATTTTACACCAGCACCTTGTTTAAAGAGCAGGTTCACGTTAAGCATATGCATGTTTATTTCTGACTTCTTTTTCTCTTAACAATCTATGCACCTTTTAGCATTGTTTCTGTTACTGATTGGCATTGGTATATGCAAATGTTGTTTGTTTTTAATGCTAGTGCTGCAACTAAATCAGTTTCTTCATTACAGTTTGAGACAAATGACGACAATTTGAGACCTGACCAGCAGTATGTTCCAAGGATAATATTTGTCGGTAAGAATTTCAATGTCAACATATTTTTCGAAGAATATAATTATGGTTGGCATTCCAGGCATTTCATTTCTGTACTTATGTGTATTGAATTCCTTTTTTTTGTCTTTGAATACAGATCCTTCCTTAACAGTGAGGGCAGATATCACAGGGAAATACGATAACCGTAAATATACCTATGAGCCTCAAGACATGGAAATCTGTAAGTTCAGTTTGCTTCAACTACAGTAAAAACAGTTGTTCTTTGTTTTTAAAATCTGTTGCACATGCTGGAAATACCATTGGAAATGAACGTCCAGGCAACATATGTAGAGGGAGGATTAAGAGCTCACAAATGAGGTCAATTACTTTGCATCAAAGCTAAGAAAAGTTAGAAACGCAATAGGTTTTGAGCAACTGGAAGTGGGATGTATTAAAACGGACAGGAGGGAATGTCTTTATATGATGGAAGGCGTAGGTGACAGACCAAACTACAAAGGTTGGTGGTGCAAGAGCAAAAAAGTGATAGGACAAGTCAAGAAACGGAAGATGTATGGAGAGGAGATTTGAATGACAGAATGATGAATGGCTACGATTTGAAAGTAAAAACAAGAGTAAAACTGAAACTTGCAAAGAAAGTGAAATCAAAATGGGTATCCACTTTTTTTTTTATGGAACACCTTTCTTCAGTCAAAGGGAACTAACTCTATTTAATTTTCTCTTCTGCATTCCAAAGAAGCTCAACAAAAGCTCAAGGAGCAACATCTGTTCATTTAGGCAGTCTGTAGTCTTCCACAGTCAATATAGACCATTAACTCTGCCTCCATTTTTGCCAGTAGCAGCACATTCAAACCCATCTATCTCACCTCTGCAGCTGAATTAAAGTTCAGCCCCAGTCACTGCCTTTTCAAACAGTTCCAACTGGAGTGGTAATGCTTCTATTTTCAGATTCCCCGGATTATAGAAAGTGGAGGGAATAAAGTAATTCTGGCCCCAACTCCTGGTGGTTTCTCTGAACGCTGCCATTAGGAACCTGACTCTGGGTGAGGCAGGATTGGTATCAACTGTAACACATTCACAGTTGAATAACCTACTGGGAGTGGAAGTTCTTGGTTCACTCAAAGTACCAGAAGATTACTAGTGCCTATGGGATCCTGTTCAAATGGCAGAACATTGTTGGGAATGTGCTTGTGATTTTCTAATATATGCTTCCAGAACGCAACATTCCAAGGCTGGAGCACACATTAGGAACATTGATCTTCTAATCCTCCAGTGGTAATTTAAAATTTCAACCAAATATGTTTCTTGGCAAATTGACAGTCAGTTCTAGTCAAAGCTGGACTGTCTGTGAAACCATTGTGAAAATTACATTCCTATTTAATTGACTTGGGAGATCTGAATTTTAAATAAATACTTAACGTTTCAAAATTTGCAATTTATTGGTGACAAAAAATAGGATAGTGACCTATTTAAAGTTATTCAATAGCTTTTCTTTTATATTTAACAATCTGTAGTCTGAATGTGGTTGTTACTTCAACCAGTTAAAGAAACCGGTGTCATTGTGATTAGAGGAGAGAAGGTGAGAGGATCTGATCAAGGTAATCCAATTACAAAGGGTGTTGACAGGCCAAAAGGAAAGTAAAACTGAACAGTAGACAAGGAAGTAGCAAGTCTGTTTAAAATTTAAAAAAAAACAAAGCATGAAACTTGAAGTTATTTTATGTTAGATCATGAAGTACCCAAACACAAATGTAGTTGAAGAATTTATTGTGACTTTTTAGAACAGAAATGGTTTCACACATTTGGGGAGTAAAAAAGAAATGCAGAAAAGGACAGAACATGACACTCAGCTTAACTCTTGCAGCAAGTCATCTTTTGGTTGTGGGCATCCAAGCTAATACATTGATGGTGTAAAATTTTCTGACCCCATGAGTTGGTTTTATAAGAGCTAAGGGGAAAAGAAGTAAATCTAAAACTTTTGCCCCAATTTGACATCAACCAGATTCCCATTGATGGAAAGTAGAGCTCACCCTTTTCAAAATCATTTACTATGTATGAAACATTCTTTGCTCAACTCTATTACAAGCACATCCTGCGGATGGGAGAACTATCCACTTCATCACACAATAAAAACAGGTGCTGAAAGAAATTTTGGATAAAAGAGCTTATGGCAGAAGCTATTTGATGCTGACAGCTGAAATGCAACAATTTAGAAAGCAATGAACTTGAACTGTGACTTCACAAGATCAATATCTGAAGTGTTAATTCTTTTGATCCCCACTGCCAAAAGAATCAAACTGAGTTTTCTTTTTCAAAAGTAATATTTGTACACAGCTATTCCACATGGCTAAGATTTAGAATGCATTGCTTAAAAACAGTTTGGGGCATTTAAGTGGGAATCAGACAGTTAAACTGAAAACAAATGTGCAAGGTTACAAGAAGAAGGGGAGAGAATGGAACAAAGCGAATTGCTCATTCAGAGCTGGTGCAGGCACAGCAAGTCAAATGGCCTGTTCTCTGCTGAACAACTCTCCGATTTTGTTCCAGTCATATTAAATTTTCTCCAGTTCAACATTGCTAATCAGTCAATGAAATAGCATGAACCAGGGATTGAATTAAGAATCTTTGTCATGACATTCCAGTTTACTGGAGTATCTTCCATGGTCCACGATCTCTCTTTTCCATAAAACTGCGCAATTTACATTCTGAGATCGATCTTTCAGACCTGCATTGATGCTGATAGCATACACAACAGGAATATTGTGAACTCTACAACCCAATAGAGATAGCAAACTGTAATAAATTTGATGATACATGAATAATACTTTGCTTATTTTTCTTTAGTGACTGCAAATATGAAGACTGCCCGAAAGCTTCTGAAAATTGATTTATAGAAGCTTGAAGTCACCTATCTATTATAAGCTTTATTCATTACATTACTTCTGTTCAACACTTGTAACTATAATACAGTCATTGTGTAGAGTCACTATCCCAATATTGTATTGATCTTTGCAAAACAAGTGTAAATAATGTTCTCCCAATAACGGCATCTTGGCTTGTAAGCAATGACATTTTAATAAATGCTTTTGATATCAATCTGAGTGTGTGCACAAATTCTGTACAATTAAGTGAACAGACAGTAATACTTCCTATTATATAGTTCTGTGATCGATTTACAATTAAAAATATAAAAGGAATTTCCATTTTGTATAATGCTTTTCATGACCTCAGGATATCTCACATATTTTACAGCTAGAATGTACTTTTAAAGTGTAGGTTTATTTTATGTCATATAATCGCACACTGTTGATCATTAATCATTTTAAAAATGAGTTAACAAGTGACACTTAATTATGTGATACTTGCACTGGACAGTCAGTTTATACACTGATTAGATTGTTTACTGGACATTAAAGGTGGCATTGCAAATAAAACTTGCTTACTCTGTTCTGAATTTTTAGCTAGTACCCATGCAGGCCTTTTTTATTATTATAGACATTTTCTTTTTTTTTTCAACCAAATGGCACGTCCTGGTGGTTTGAAATCAAACTTGACAATTAATAACTGAAGCTAAATTTATAGGAAAAATGAAATTCTGTGATGTTCTTTATCAATTTTAAATACATCTCAATTGAATAAATATCCTGGAAAGTAAATGACTACAGGTCAGATTAGAGAAAATGGATCTCTGGTGATTGAGGAGAGGCAGGAGGATAATTGTTAGCTATGTATTGTCAGTTTCACATAATGGTGTGACAGCAAATCAGCCTGTTTATTGTGGGATGTAGAAATGTGACAACAGAAAATTGTCAGGAACATGTTGGAATGAACAAATTCAAATAACTAAATTTATCAAATGACCCCATGGAACAATGTACAAGACTTCACTTTTTTAGATTTGTATTGATTCTGATTTGATTGTTAAACATGAATGATGATCATTTACCTGTTAAATGTAAACTTAATAGACAGTGCAGCAGGAGATTTTGTGTGCAGTGCCTTGTATCTTTGACCAATGGACAATGTTGAGTGTCAACTTGTAACATCTTCCAATGTCCACCAAAGACAGACAGTAGGAGTGAGAGAGATTCCTGGACAGCCATGAACTGGGGGGGAAAAAGGATAAGTGGGGCCTAGAACACCACAGGCCATTGTTCCACACATATAAATATGACATTGCAACTTATTTGTTGTGGATGGCTAGGAAATTTACAGGATGACATTGTGAATCAGATTGATGTCAATAACATGGTTCTAACTCAAATCATAACGTCAAATATGATTTTCTAATTGGTCAGCACTAACTGAATAATCCCAAATGTGCTTACAATTAGACCAACAAAATTAACATTATCAGTCAGGTTTGCAATCTAGTTCACTGCTGCATGCTAGAAGCAACAGATTTCCTCCCATAGCGATTTGACCTCTGTGGAATGGATAAACCTGTTCAGGCATCACGTTATCTTTGAATTTAAGTATAGGTCTCAATTGTCCTAACATATTCTTCATTGAAATTGCTTATCCTAACAGAGTCACATGCCAGTCAATCAGGAGTCAGCACCCTTATGCAGTGTAGGACTTTGTTCCCTTTGAACACCATTATGCAATACCTCCCAACCCAACATTTGTAGGAAGGTCACATTAGTGCAATAAACTTAAGAGGATCACAGACACCTTGGTTTGCTTGACCATTTGCCCTTGTTTTGCCTTCTGTGGCTGCTCTTTTAGTACCGCTGCAGCATTGCCTTCAGCCTCATCATATAACCCTTCAAATGCTATTGAGTTCAGGATCATTGTGTGTAACAACTTCATTTTTAATCCTTCCAAACTAATGATGCTTTAACTCTGTCAGTTTAGGAGGTAACCACTGCTACTGCAAGCCTGGCCAGTTTAAGGTCCTAGCCCTTAGACTCACAAAGGATAGCTTTCTGTGAGAGGCATTATCCCTCCATGTCTCAGGTCAACCCCTCAACTTTTTCTGCCATAGATATGAACTCATCACAATGGAAATTATTCCATTGATGGTAAGCTCCAAATACCCAACAGCTAAACCAAGCCAATGAAAGCCTGCTGGATTTAAATCTACAGATTTCAACATCTAGTTGGAAACCTATAGGAGTAGCACTGAATTATCATGACACCACTCATCATGGTGATTTTACTTTTAATCTATGTTTGGTTTCATGATAAACTTATTTGCCTATTCTAACCAATTAGCAGATGATCTTTGACTATCAACTATATTAATGCCTTCTTTCCATTAACTTCGGAGGTTCTACCACTACCTTCTGGGTGACACCAAATCTCCCGTACAACTTTGTTGTAGTCCATGGCCCATGTAGTCCATTCAGTTAGGCCAACAATTCTGGCCATTGTAATGCATGCTTTGGAGAGGGAATTAGAGCCATAGAGGCATAGAGATGTATAGCATGGAAACAGACCTTTCGGTCCAACCCATCCATGCTGACCAGATATTCCAACCCAATCTTGTCCCACCTGCTAGCACTTGGCCCATATCCCTCCAAAACCTCCCTATTCATATACCCATCCAAATGCCTTTTAAATGTCGTAATTGTACCAGTCTCCACCACTTCCTCTGGCAGCTCATTCCATTCATGTACCACCCTCTGAGTGAAAAAGTTGCCCCTTAGGTCTCTTTTATATCTTTCCCCTCTCACCCTAAACCTATGTCCTCTAGTTCTGGACTCTTCCACTCCAGGAAAAAGACTTTGGTAACATGTAAAAGATGCTCCGTAGATATAGGAATTTGTAATGTCAATGTAATTTGTGCTATGTGGGTCAAATTTTGACTTGTTCAGCATGTAATGCTCTGAAGGCTTTTAGGAAAGAGACATTTGCATTGATAACAACAAAATGTGTTAGTGCTTTTACTGATATTCCCTAGTTTCAAAAATCATTAGTAGATATTGGTGAGGGGATACAAAACATTGTGACACAACAGACAGTCAAACAAATTATGAAGAGTCAGTACAAACACATATTTCACATAGACAATATTAAATGATTTAAAAAGAACCTGACAAATACACATGATGACAAACCACAGTGGTCTTTCTGAGTCTGCGGTTGAAGAGTGGGAATCTTGAAATGAAATAAATGGAGGTAAATTATGGAAGCCTTATACTTTTTAACCAATCAGCTAGTTTTCCAGTTGTGGAATTGTATCCGATTGAAATTTGCTTTCTAATGAGAGGTTTTCTAGTCCGGTGTGACTGGTAAGTCTTACCAAACATAAAGTTGTTTTAAGTTGACTGCAAACTCTGCTTGATGCCTATCTCAAAGAGCAGTACTCTACTTAAATGCAGAATTGTTGCAATATTAGTTTGCCATTACTGACATTTTTTATGGTTGATTTTTAACTTACAATTCAGCAGCAGCAGCAGTGCTGCCAACCCGACTATCAAGAGCAATTGTAACCAAAGATTTGGATTCGTACAAACATTTTCCGCAGAACCTTGTATTCATTTCTGCCTATGTATGGCAAGCTTTCTTTTTAGCCTTTTGATCTATTCTAATCTTAAAGAATCTAAAAGGCATCTGGATGGGTATATGAATAGGAAGGGTTTAAAGGGATATAAGCCAAATGCTGGAAAATGGAACTAGATTAATTTAGGATATTTGGTCGCCATGGACGAGTTGGACCGAAGGAACTGTTTCCGTGCTGTATATCTCTATGACTCTATGACTATTTTCTTGAGCTGCTGATCTTCCTGTTAACATTTTTGTGCTTGCTATCTGCATTGCTACTAATATGGTTGGTATTTGGGATTTAAGATTTCCTTTTCAGAAACCAGATCACACTTGTATGTAAAGATTCCCAGTTTTTCCTATGAATGCTTCCATTCCTGTTTGTGTCAAAGTTCATGCCAGTCAAGCTTTCTCAGCTGTGTTTCCTTGAGAATGTTCTTCACGTTGCATTGTAGATTCATTGCATGCATTCTGTGGGTCCACATTTCTATCCTTTCCTGAATATTCTTGAGAATTTGCAAATTTTTGGGATGTTTCTTCTCTTTATCAACTTGTTCATTTACGTATTTGGCAGTTAGAATATTCCTCTATTCTGAAACTTGCAGGTTCAGACTTTCCAGTTATTGTTCTAAGACCACACTCATAAAGTATTGAATTTCAGCAATAGGCTAAGAGTGATACTCCTGAGTAATTAATTAAGCTGACCAAAGACAGAGGTTTAATTCTACCTAGAGCTGTGTAAGTAAGTAATTTCTCTTTGAATAAGATCCTATTTAGTTGATTTGAGATCTTTACTCACTATTTTGATGCTAAGAAATGAAGAAAGCTTAATAAGCCTCATTTATTTAGCTTATTAATTCTATTAGTTTATTTTTATTTTTATTCAGCTGAGATCAAACTGTTGCTATTTCAGCTTAAACTACTGCTTTATTTATCCGAAGTTTTTAATATTGTATTCAAGAACAAGGGTTTCCTCCTACAGAAAAAGACACTTCAGCCCATGAAATCTATGTCTTCTACTTTTAGCATCCAGTTTTCTCAAGTCCTTTCAAAGCATGTTCTTTCTATTTTTCTTCATTCACTTTGAGCATTGTTCCTGTCAGTTTTATTTGTGCTTTCCTCCTCCTCTTTACAATTTATAAACTGGCTTTGCACCCAGACAGAATAGTCATTCCTCCAAACGATCAACCTCAAGCTTCGTTTTGTTAATGCTGTTTCAACCAAATTATTTTCATGTTTTTCCTACAATTCAACTTTAAATTGATTGCCTCTCCAACTGTAAGTTAATTACAATTTTATTTTTGTGCAAATATTGTGGAAGTATGATTACAGAAACTTATTTTATTCACCCTTTTGGACACACCTCCAGCGCAGCTGGGACTTGAACTTAGATCCACTGGGCTCAGAGGTAGGACACTACCACTATACATCAAAACCACCCAAAATTTCAATTGTAGACTTGGTTACGAGAGCCAATCTTGATCAGTTACAAGACCAATTCCAGTTACAAGTATGTTTTCACAAGTTTTACAGAATTTACTAAGTTTATTGTAGAAACCACAAAAATCGATACTTAGTAAAGCAGTGGAGTCAATCAATTCATACTAGAATATTAGCTCTCAATTTCCAGTTGACTTTAGTGCTGCCTCTTTCAATATCTTGATAACTGTAGTTCTCTTTCTGTCTTCTTTCTACATATTGTATGACAAAGAACCAGGCATTACTAACCTTTCCAAGCAGCCACTATCCCATGGGCATAATCAGAGATACCCTGAACTCTAATTGGCTTGATAGTTAATGAACAGTTAATTTCCAATTGGCTGAACAGTTTGTATCCAATTCCTGAATGATATCTTTATGACTATTAGTCATTTTAGTGACATCACTTCTTCCTAACTTCTGATTAGTTTTCTAATATGTCAATTATTCAAGAGACCATCCACTCCAACATGGATTGTTTCACTTATTTTTATGGTTTCTTGTTAAGATGATGGGATATTTTACAATATCTGCCTTACTAGGTGTTCAGATATGAGGATGTATGCTGTTACGTTCTAATGATAGATATCCGGAGCTCATTGTCTCAGATTTACCTACTTGGTGCAAGTTTCCCATTAGATGAAATGTTATCAGTGATTGTACATTTTTAGATGTTTTACACTTAATTTTAACTACACAGCAGCAACATACAATTAAGTTGGTAGAGAGTCTTGACAAATAAAAGTTTAAAAACATAAGATTATACTTTCACAAAGCTAATCACAAACTATTACAGAGCTTAATTCAAATTCAAAAGTGTATTTTGTAAACTGTGATTATTTCTGTCAATCTAAAACACCATGAATTAAAACCAGCTCAAAACAGAATACAGCTCTTACATAGAAGGTAGAACATTACAGTGCAATACAGGCCATTCAGCCCTCAATATTGCGCTGACCTGAAACCAATCGGAAGCCCATCTATCCTACACTATTCCATTTTCATCCATATGTCTATCCAATGACCATCTAAATGCCCTTAAGGTTGGTGGGTTTACTACTGTTATAAGCAGTGCATTCCACGCCCCTACTAATCTCTGAGTAAAGAAACTACCCCGATATCTGTCCTATATCTAACACCCCTCAATGCAAAGCTATGTCCCTTCAAGCTAGCCACCACCATCTGAGGAAAAAGGCTCTCACTGCCCACCCAATTTTACCCTCTGATTATCTTATATGTCTCAATTAGGTCACCTCTCAACCTTCTTCTCACTAATGAAAACAGCCTCAGGTCCCTCAGCCTTTCCTCATAAGTCCATAGATATGCAGGTCAGGTGAATTGGCCATGCTAAATTGTCATTAGTGTTAGGTGCATTAGCCATAGGGAAATGGGTCTGGGTGCATTATTCTTCGGGGGGGGGGGAGGGGGGTTGGTGTGGACTGGTTGGGCTGAAGGGTCTGTTTCCACACTGTAGGGAATCAAATCATCTAATCAAGGCAACATCCTAGTAAATCATCTCTGAACCCTCTCCAAAGCTTCCACATCCTTCCTCTAATGCAATGACCAGAACTTTACGCAATACTCCAAGTGCAGCCTCACCAGAGCTTTGTACAGCTGCAGCATGACCGAGTGGCTCCAAAACTCAATCTCTCTACCAATAAAAGCTAACACACCGTACGCCTTCTTAACAACCCTAACAATCTGGGTGGCAACTTTCAAGGATCTGTGTACATGAACACTGAGATCTCTCTGCTCATCTACACAATGAAGAATCTTATCATTAGCCCAGTACTCTGCATTTCTGTTACTCCTTCCAAAATGAATCACCTCACATTTTTCTGCATTAAACTCCATTTGCCACCTCTCAGCTCAGCTATGCAGCTTATCTATGTCCCTCTGTAACCTGCAAAATCCTTCAGCACTATCCACAACTCCACCGACCTTAGTGTCATCTGCAAATTTACTAACTCATCCTTCTACACAATCATCCAGGTCATTTATTAAAAGCAACAAACAGCAGTAGCCCCAAAACAGACTCTTGAAGTACACCACTAGTAACTGAACACCAGGATGAACATTTCCCATCAACCACCACCCTCTGTTTTCTTACAGCTAGCCAATTTATGGCCCAAATGGCTAATTCGCTCTCAATGCCATGCCTCTGTATTTTGTGCAATAGCCTACTGTGGGGAACCTTATCAAATGCCTTACTGAAATCCATATACACCACATCAACCACTTTATCCTTGTCCACCTATTTGGTCACCATCTCCAAGAACTCAATAAGGTTTGTGAGGCACGACCGACCCTTCACATAACCATGTTGAGGATTCCTAATCAACTTATTCCTCTCTATATTATTTTAAATCCTATCACTTACAACCTTTTCCAACACTTTACCAAAACTGAAGTAAGGCTCACTGGTCTATTATTACCAGGGTTTCCTCTATTCCCCTTCTTAAACAAGGGGACAACATTTGCTATCCTCCAGTCTTCTGGCACTATTCCATTAGACAATGCCAACATAAATATCAAAGCCAAAGGCTCTGCAATCTCCTCCCTGGCTTCCCAGAAAATCCTAGGATAAATCCCATCTGTTCCAAGCTTCTTATCTATTTTCACACTTTCCAGAATTGCCAACACCTCCTCCTTGTGAATGTAAATCCCATCTAGTCTAGTAGTGTATCTCAGTATTCTCCTCGACAACAGTGTGAATACTGACAAAAAATATTCATTTAACACTTCCCCTATCTTCTTGGACTCCGTGCACAACTTCCCACTACTATCCTTGATTGGCCCTAATCTTTCTCTGTCATTCTTTTATTCCTGATATACCGAGAGAGGGCTTTAGGGTTTTGCTTGATCCTACTGCCAATGACTTCTCATGTCCCTCCAGGCTCTCATTAGCTCTTTCTTTAGCTCTTTTCTGGCTACCTTGTAACTCTGAAGCACCTAACTGAGCCTTCATGTCTCATCCTAACATAAGCCTTCTTCTTTCTCTTGGCAAGAGATTCCACTTCTTTAGTAAACCACGGCTCACTCCCTCAACCACTTCCTCCCTGCCTGACAGGTGCATACTTATCAAGGACACACAGTAGCTGTTTCTTGAATAAGCTCCATATTTCAGTTATGCCCATTCCCTGCAGTTTCCTTCCCCAACATATGCATCCTAAATCTTGACTAATCACATCATAATTACCTTTCCCCAGCAATAATTCTTGCCCTGCATTATATACCTATTCCTTTCCATCGCTAAACATAATCGAATTGTGGTCACTATCATCAAAGTGCTCACCTACCTCCAAATCTAACATCTGGCCAGGTTCATTACCCAGTACCAAATCCAATGTGGCCTCGCCCTTGTTGGTTCGTGTACACACTATGTCTGGAAACCATCCACCATACATTGGACAAAAACTAACGCATCTAAAGTACTCAGAATATGGTATTTCCAGTCAATATTTGGAAAGTTAAAGTCCCTAATAACAATTACCCTATTACTCTCACTCCTATCCAGAATTATCTTTGCTATCCTTTCCTCTACATTTCTGAAACTATTCGGAGGCCTACTGAAAACTCCTAACAGGGTGACCTCACCTTTCCTGTTTCTAACTCAGCCCGTATTATCTCAGTAGAGGAGTACTCAAATGCCCTTTCTGCTATCGTAATACTGTCTTTGACTAACAATGCCACATCCCACCCTCTTTTACCATCTTCTTTGCTGTTACTAAAACATCTAAGTCCAAAACCTGCAACAGCCATTCCTATCCCTGCTGTATCCATGAAATGGCCACAGCATCAAAGTCCCAAGTACCAACCTATGCTGTAAGTTCTCCCACCTTATTCTTGATGCTCCTGGCATTGAAGTAGACACACTTCAAACTACCTTCCTGCTTGCTGATGAACTCCTGTGACCTTGAAACCATATTTCTGACCTCACTACTCTCAACCTCCTGGACACTGGAACAATAATTCTGGTTCCCATCCCCCTGCTGAATTAGTTTAAACTCTCCTGAATAGCATTAGCAAATTTCCTCCCCCCTCAATATATTGGTACCCCTCTGGTTCAAATGGAAACCATCCTGTTTGTAGAGGTCCCACCAACCCCAAAATGAGCCCCAATTATCCAGGTATCTGAAACCCTCCCTTCTGTACCATCCCTGTAGCCTCATGATTTTTTAGATTCCTGACAGTATAGCAACAGGCCTTTCAGCCCAACAAGTCCACACTGACCCTTTGAAGAGTAACCCACCCAGACCCATTCCCGTCTCCTATATTTACCCTGACTAATGCACCTAACACTATAGGTAATTTAGCATGACCAATTCACCTGGTCTGTGCATCTTTGGATTGTGGGAGGAAACCCATGCAGACACAAGGAGAATGGGCAAACTCCATACATATAGTCACCCGAGACTGGAATTGAACCCAGGTCCCTGTGCTAACCACTGAGCCATTGTGCCACCATGAAAATTGACTCCTGGCCATTATTCATTCCAGATGTTCTGTTCAATTCAAATTGCACCATCTGCCATAGAGGGACCCGAACGCACAACCCCAAAAAATGACCTGGGTTTACAGTCCAGCGATAATGACATTCGACCATCGCCTCCTCTCTCTCCCAATTCCTCGCCTCACAGCAACAAATCAGAGATAACAACTCTGTTTGTTCTAGCTTTAAGCTTCCATCTTAGCTCCCTGAATTTATGCCTGAAATCCCCATCCCCTTTCCTTCCTATGCCACTCGTACTTCAGTGGACCACATCTTGGGGCTGCTTCACCTCCCCCACAATCCAAGACATCACAAACCCTGGCACTTGGGAGGAAACACACCAACCATGAGTCTCGCTCATTCCTGTAGAACCTCCTATCTGTCCCCCTAACTACAGAGTCCCAAAGACCAATGCTCTCCTCCTCTACTCCCTTCCCTTCTGAGCAACAGAGACAGACTCTATGCCAGAGACCTGTACCCCATGGCTTACCCCTGTAAGTTTCCCCCCCCCTCCCCCCCCACCCCTGGCCCCACAACAGTATCGAAAATGGTATACTTGTTATTGAGGAGAACGGCCACAGGGATTTCCTGCACTGCCTGCCGATTCCCTTTCCGTCCCCGACTCTAACCCATCTGCCTTTTTCTTGTACCTGAGGTGTAACTACCTCCCTGTAATTCTTCTCAATAACCCCCTCCCGAATACTCCGAAGTTCATCCAGCTCCAGTTCCCTAACACAGTTTTCAAGAAGCTGGAGTTGTGTGCACTTCCCACAGATGAAGTCAGCAATGACATTGGTGGTCTGCTACCCTAACCTCCATCCCCATTTTTGTATATTCCCAAAGAGACTGTAGAAAGATAAAGAATCTTTAAAAAACTAGTTACCTTACCAATCCTTTCTTTTGGTAAGAGGAAGAGAATGGGTTGTAGATACTACCTAAGTAGTGTTTCAGGTCATCTAAATATATTACTTCACTTACTCAGCAGTCCCGTGCCCCCTCCTGCTCAGTATGCTATCTGCCTATCATGCGATAAGTTTATATAATTTAAAATTTATCTTCCTGGTAGGCCCCTGGTCCTTACTGTTGTTTCTCCCACTGCTACTGCGACTCCCCTCTTCACCAAGTAACCTTTTTAACTTCCCTCTGATAAGGGCAATGACAGAATGGATTTAATATTGTAAAAGGATATAAACTTGGTCATGCAACCTTGAAAGGCTGCAAGTTCTTGTTCTGTGATATGAAAATAATTGTGGCAGAGGCTCCCTCTTTCATCAAGGATGGATTAAGTCATTTGGCGCGTGTCTCATACTTACTACAATTAAACAGAATAAAATGTAATTTCTTACTTGTTTAATCAAGTCGAAATTATTAATTGTTGCAAAAGAATTTGATCCTACACAACACGCATTAGTTTTCATCCTTAACTTGACACTGTAATGTAATTTTCAAACTAGAAAGCTAAGTTTCTAATTATTTTGACATTTACGAAGAATAATCTGTTCCTTCATTTTGGTAGGTATTTTCTCAGTTACAGCAGCCTCAGTTGACTTTCTGAAAATGACCAGAAATGCAACATTCCCAGTCAAATCATTTCAAACCAAAAAGGAAGCCAATAGATTAATGAGGAACTACACCAACAATAACAAGATTAGCCCTAAATGAAGGAAATGGTAAATAATTTCAAGAAGTTTCCTCAATTTATGTATTTGTGTTCACCAAATTACCGAGAAGGAAACTCATGTTAGCCAGCAGTATTAGTGACTGAGTAGCCCCTGTAGCTCCAAGAGAACTAACTGAGTTGCATCCATCACTAGACAAGCATGGGGGTGCATTACTCTCAAACAGAAAACCCTTATGATTTTCTCTAGCTAAATGCACTCACTGAATGTATGAACAGCTTCCAACTTGATGTGAACTCTATGTTCTTGCATAGTATTTCCTGAGGATTCTGTTTGAACACACGCATACAACAGGCTTGTTTCTTCCACTCCCAAAACTCCTTTTCCATTTTTTAAAATGGTAAAATAGTACATTAGTTCCCTCAAGCCCATCTTGTCCTTCAGGCTTTCTTTTTTACTACAGTGAGGCACGCCTGTGTTTTACCTTTGCCATCTTTCTCTACATGATGTGGAGGTGCCAGTGCTGGATTGGGGTGGATAAAGTCAGAAGTCACATGACACCAGGCTATAGTCCAACAGGTTTATTTGAAATCATACAAGCTTTCAGAGAACAGTCCCTTGTGTCAGATGCAGTCTTTCTCAACAGATCCAGATTTATTTTCATGATCAAACTTTCTATCTCTCCAATCTATGTCCCAATCAAATGTCACTTCCATCCTTCTTGCAAATTCATACAGGTCTTGCCCACTCACTTACTAACCCATGGGCAGGAAAATAGCAGTATTTATTTTGTCATAGTTACAGAGAACAATTGTGAAAGGGACAAGTACACCGCCAAAATCTTTCTAGTGAAAACACTGTAGAAGCATTAACACAAAATTAATTAGGTCAACTTAAATTATAGCAATTTTCTTAAATGACACAATGTACATGTAATTTGATTCCCACTACTGTATATACTTGAGTAAAAGTCAATCTCATGAACAAGTTAACCCCCTATTTTTGGTCAAAAAATCTGCAAAAGTTGACCCTAGTTTTTCACAGATAACAGGTCATATTTGTGAGTCAAAATATTATCCTGTAATTAATTTCCACGATGAGGAAATTAACTTTTTTTTCTGCTATTTTGTGGTTTGATGTACAATTCACACCAATTTGACGTGAAAGTTTAAGACGCATCAGGTCAGAGTCAGGTGATAACCAACCTAACGGAATACATTTATATATGTAGTTGAGGTTTTGAAATATGTTCATCATTTTGTATAAAAATGCCCTCCAGAAAAAAACAAAAATTGTATAGCAGTGTTTAAACTGAAAGTTACTGAGGTTGCAGAGAAGACAAATAATTGTGTAGCAGCAAGAGAACTTTGTGTTTCAGAGAAACTTGTGAGAGACTGGAGAAAGATATCGAAACAACTTTAGTCAATGCTAAAACAAAAGTGCACAAACAGAGAAACCTAGCAAGTGGCAACAATAGGAGAAAACGTTTTTGAGTTAAGTAAGTACTTGATAATCTTCAAACTGGAAAATGTGTTAGTGGTGAAGCTATCTGAATTCATGCACAAAACATATCAAAGAAGGATGTAATTTCGGGCTTTAAGGCTGGATGATGTGCAAGGTTCATGAGAAGGTACATCGGCAGAGAACTAAGATTGCACAAAAGCTGCCTGCTGAACTAGAAGATAAGATATTACAGTTTCACCAGTTTGTATTCAGAAATCGGCAGAAGGAAGGCTACAAGTAATCATGTATTGGAAACATGGATGAACCACCTATTGCTCTCGACATGCCAGACAGTCGAACTGTGAACCAAAAAGGAGAAAAAAATAGTATTGGCAAAAACCACTGACCATGATAAAGGTAGGGTTACTTTAGTTCTTTCTTGTGTGACTGATGGCACTAAGTTAAAACCAATGGCTATTTTTAAGAGAAAAACTTTGCCAAAGGAGAAATTTCCAAAACAAACTGTCGTCTATATGCATCCCCAAGGCTGGATGGATGAAGGTGGATGTAGAAAATGGATAAAGGAAGTTTGGAATTTATGACCTGGCAGACTACATAAGGAAATGAGTTTGCTCATTGGGGACCAAATTAGACCACATCTAGTGAAGGATGTTGTTGATAACATCTGATCACATAACACTGATGCAGCCGTAATTCCTGGCAAACCTACAAGTGTTTTGAAACCAATAGTTGTTGGTATCAATAAACCATTTAAAGACTTGTAGTGGAATGTAGTGGAATGACTGGATGCCTGATAGAGAAAAAAACATTCACAAAAGGAGGCAGTATACAGGCTCCATCACTGCCACTGATCTCTAAATGGATCATTGATTCATGGAAGGAAATAAAAGCTGACACTATTTTCAAATCATTCAAGAAAGTTGGAATTTCAAATGCATTGGATGGAATGTAGGGCGATTATCTATGGGATGATATAGATGAAGAAGTGGATGATGTGCTACCTCTAACAACAGACAGTGGAGATGAAGAGGATCCATACAATGATATCATTCATCCTGATGATTATGAAGCATTATTCGGTGCTGAAGGTGTTAAAACAGTATGATTTTGCAGGATTTTAATGAACTTTTGTATTTGACATGTTTCATTTAAGATGTACCACATAATTGTGATTTAAAGCTGTATAATATTTCTACTTCACTTTTTGTATGTATAAATAAAAGCTTACTAATTCATTTTTGTCTCTTTAGTCTTTATCTGGTAATTACCATAACTCATTGTGGTTTATTTTTCTTTATTCATTTACAGCTCAATTGAATGTCTGCTAATGATACAGTAATTTGGACGGCAGCATGAATTTAAACCCTGCAAAAGCAGCATCCATGAAATAGTCAACCCCATAAATTTAACCTTAAAAAATGGTCTACAAAATTTGACTTTTACACAAGTACATAAGGTAAGTTTAGGAACAAAGTGAACATCCTATGCTAAATTAAACTACATAGTGTTTTTTCAAGGTCAACCTTTCACTGACAATTCATATTTCTGAATTTTCCTCTTTCCAATTGTCTGCCTCTTTTAAATTTCTCCCTTTCTACTTTGATCTCTTTTACTGACCTTTCTGATTGAAGTTTTTGCATTTCTCTTTCAAATAATTGTCTTTCTAATTTCATTCTCTTTATTTTGAGTTGCCTCATTTCCCTTTCATTTTCTGAGTCAGTTCGACCTTGTTCTACTTGAGCACAGACAGAACGTGCTTTGCTTTCTTACTTTCATTCAAGTCAATTTGTCAATAATATTTGCCTTTGCAGGTCCTGATTTGAAGACACCCCACCACCACCACCACATGTTCTGTGAAAACCTTCAAAATGTCTTTCCTCAGCTGTTTCATAGCAAGGAGAGATAAAATCCTTTCCCTTCATAAAGACTTGAGCATCAAAGTTACTCATGTTGCTTTGTTATTAACACAGCAAAAGCAAATGTAAAATCTTATTTATTTAAATTATATAAAGTTCCAGCAAACTCATCTCAGCCCAATTTGGATTTTTCCCAAACACTAACTTGAACTGACCACAATGGAGATCAAGTAACAAAAAGAACCAAATTTACCAAAATGGAAATAAGTCTAAAAATATATCACCTTTTTATAAATGCCATTTTAACAATCAAACCAGAATCAACATAAATTTAATATGAATAAACCAATAAATCACGGTCAAGATGATTGATAATCTATGCATTTAATAATCAACTCAACAAAGATTAATCTCATGATTTTATCAAGCAGCCCACACAGCATATATCAGCAGCTTCAAGGCTGACCATCTTCAGGTAGAACTCCAGCTCTTTATCTTCAAGGATTTAGCCACTAATTGTCGTTCATCAGCAATTCCTACTCAGCTCAGGATTCGCTGTTAGACTTCAACAAAACAATGCCTTTTACCATTAGCTTCTCATTTCTGTTCTCATTGACCTTAATTCTGGCATTCAATTGGCCTGAATTCTTAATCCACCAGAATCACTTTTATCTAACCTATCAGTAAATACTTGATATATTGTATGACTGGTTCTATACATGTAATACTTTACAGGAAGAAACAATAGCAGAAAACTCATTTTAGATTAACCCTGCTCCCAGATCATATTCACCTTCCTTGATTGCATCACTACTTTCTTCCTTGCAAACATGCCATATGGGTCCAAGTTTGGACTATAATCCTAAATAATGGAATTATAGCTATCTACAGGGAAAAGGGAATTTTCATGAGCCAGTACTCCAAGAGGAGGTCAAACAACCCACTCCACCTTCACTGTCAGTATCATTGAATCCTGTGCAATTCAGAGTTTCCATCACCAACTGACCCCTTCGCAAGCTGCTACTCTCACATCAACCAAGTAAGAATTAAAGAGTCTAAGGAACTTGTTCAATTACCAAAGAACAATAAGCAACCTAACAGTGAAATATTTCAGTGAAATACAGTTCAGGATGTGAGGTGACCAAAGCCAGTTTGCTCTGAAGTAAAAAGCTCTGGCATGTCTACTGTTGTGAATCGTTCTAGTCTTCATCTTCTGCCTCATCTTCTTATTCCTTTCTACTTCTGACAATACATCAGTTTTTGCTAAATTTTTATATACAACTCAAGCAATATTAAATAAGGAGACATCCTTAGTCAGAAGCCAGAAAACTGAGATAATCCTCAAAACAGCTTCTTCTCCCTTCTGACTAATAGTAGTCAATCTGATTTATTATCAGAAGGTGGCCAGTGAAGAAAATCACTCCTGCCGATAAAAACAGCACCAAGACAACACCCAAGGACTGCGCCTTCAAGTGCAGTCACTGTAGCTGAGACTGCCGCGCCTGTGTGGGCGTCTCCAGCCACAACAGACTCTGCTGTACTAACAAAAATTGAAGCAAGTGTTCAGTGCTGGAAATTCTAAGTCATTCCTGTAGCATTTGTAGAGACTTGTGTGTGAGGCATCCGTTAGTCTCGTGAGACCATGGATCTGCACCTGGGAAGTCTTGCTTCAATTTTTGTTAGTACAGCAGCGTCTGTTGAGACTGTAGACGCCCACATAGGAGTGGCAGTCTCGGCGACAGTGAAATAACTTGAAGGCCGTTGTCCTCTGATGTTGTCATGGTGCTGTTTTGTTGGCAGGAATGCTTTTCTTCAGTAGCATGCCTCAGTTTCTCTTCTCCTCTTATTAGACCTCTGCGTAATTCCAGCCTCCAGTGAGAGCAATGTCCTCCCAATTCATGACGTTCATGTTCAGTGATTTCATGTATCTCTTGCAGGCATCTTTGAGAGGAAGATGGACTGCCTTTGTGCTCTCTTGCTGGAGGCCAGTTCCCCGTACAGCAGGTCTTTCGGGATCTTCCCGTCTGACATGCAGTGTACATGGCCCAGTCAGTAGAGACAGCATTGTTGGAGGCAGGTGAAGAAGCTGGGTATCTAGGCGCGGTCCAGGATCTCATTGTTGGTGACTCGGTATTGATGTCCAGGAAGCTTCTCAGGCTGCAAAGGTGAAAAGTGTTGAGATTCCACTCTTGTCTGGAGTAGTGTCTCCAGGTCACGCTGTGGAGCAGGCCTGTGTGCTAGCCCCCACCCTGTTCGGCATCATGCTGAAGCATGCATGCTATTGAAACATCAACTGATGGTGTCTACTCCCACAATAGATTGGATGGGAGGCTATTCAGTCTGTCCTGGCTGAGGGCGAAAACCAAAATTTGTGAAGTATGCATCAGGAACATGTTGTTTGCAGACGGCGTGGCATTGGCAACACATTCAGAAGAGCAACTGCAATGCCTTATGGACAGCTTCTCAAGAGCCTGAGCTTGACCAACAGCCTGAAGAAGACCAACATGCTGGGTTAAGGCATTGAGCACCCTCTGCCATTACCATCAACAACTACACGCTGGAAGTGGTCCACAAGTTTACATACCATGGCTCCACCATCACGGACAGTCTCTCACTGGACTCCGAGATAAACAGATGGATCAGACAAGCAACCTCAACATTTGCCAGGCTGACAAAGAGAGTCTGGGAGAACAGAAAGCTAACGATGCACACTATGGTTGTACAGACTTAATATTTAGGGTTAATGACTCTATCAGAACTGAGAGAGTTTGAGATGTAACTGTTTTTAAATAAAGCAGAAGAAGAAAGGAAGAGAAGGAAAGAACAGGAGAGAAGGCCTGGGAGAGGATGGAGAGCAGGGAAGATAATGGAAAAATGGTTTGGTGACTCAAGGCAAAAAAAAATGGAACTGGAGCAAGTGAAAAACAAGGAAAAACTAAAGGAGTTGCAAATGTGTACAGCAGAATCATCCAACCTCTACTTCCTAAACATTTAGGTACAAACAATTTATTTGTACTTGTGTCACTTTGATATTCATTGTTCATAGTGTAGTCTCCTCAAGATTGAATGCAGACCAGGTGATCACTTTCTGGAACAACTCCGTTCAGTTCACAAGTCTGACCATCAGATGTTAGTCAGTTTAGTTCTCCTCTCCACTCCCAACCTGACCTTGTTATTCTGGACTTCCTAAACTGCTTCAATTCAATTCATAGTGAGTTGGAGAAACAGCACCTTATAGAGTCATAGAGATGTACAGCATGGAAACAGACCCTTCGGTCCAACATGCCTATGCCGACCAGATATCCCAACCCAATCTAGTCCCACCTGCCAGCACCCGGCCCAAATTCCTCCAAACCCTTCCTATTCATATACCCATCCAAATGCCTCTTAAATGTTGCAATTGTACCAGCCTCCACCACTTCCTCTGGCAGCTCATTCCATACACGTACCACCCTCTGAGTGAAATAGTTGCCCCTTAGGTCTCTTT
>NC_057714.1:31885075-31906961 GCF_004010195.1 Chiloscyllium plagiosum
CATCCAGCACTTTCTCCTCTGTAATCTGGACATTTTGCAAGATGTCACCATTTATTTCCCTACAGTCTATATCTTCCATATCCTTTTCCACAGTAAATACTGATACAAAATATTCATTTAGTATCTCCGCCATTTTCTGTGGTTCCACACAAAGGCCGCCTTGCTGATCTTTGTGGGGCCCTATTCTCTCCCTAGTTACCCTATTGACCTCAATATATTTGTAAATACCCTTTGGATTCTCCTTAATTCTATTTGCCAAAGCTATCTCATGTCCCCGTTTTGCCCTCCTGATTTCTCTCTCAAGTATACTCCTACTTTCTTTATACTCTTCTAAGGATTCACTCGATCTATCCTGTCTATACCTGACATATCTTTTGACTGGTCACTTTTCAGTCTTCCAGACTCAACATTGAGTTCAACAATTTCAGATCATAATCTCTGTGCTTTTCTTTGGATAACAGCAGTTGGCAAAAATTTTGCTTTCATATTTACAACTCCTCCAGATCCATCGTCTGCTTCTTTTTTGTCTCATTGCCAATTATGTTTGCTTTGAACCATCATCCCTTTTGTCTTTCAACTCTCCTGCCTTCACACCTATCTCTGATCTTCATTCTTGTACTTTCCTATCCTTCTCACGTCCCCTGCCGCACTCGTAAACTGCTACACTTCTACGTACTCCCAGTTCTAGCGAAGGGCCACAAACTAAAATGTCAACCCTATCCCTATTTCTCTCTGCAGAGATCCTGTCAAATTTGCAGAAGATTTCCTGTGTTTGCTGTTTGTTTTTTCAGATTTACAGTGTCTGCAATATTCTGCTCACAAGGACTCTGAAATATGGCTAACTGAACAAAAATGTTTGTTCAAGAGCTATTGTATTTTTTTCCATTAAGCTAACAAATCCTAAGAGTCATTAGGTGTTTTGTTTATTTAAAAAAACCAGCACTAACTGGATGCTGTGCTAATAAGAGAAACCTGTTTGGAAGTCTGGTTTCAGCAAACAATTTTGATTCTAATTTGCTGGTAACCATAACTTGAACTTGACCACTTGAGTTGCTGAAAAAGAAAATCAAATGCTCAGTCATGTGCAATTTTCATGGACCTGTGTGTTACAGACTACACACATCCACATCTGCTGAAAGTGCAGAGTGTGCTGGCTGGCAAAAGTAAAGAGTTTCAGGATGCCTCAGGAACCAAATGGAAGGATGCACAGGCTCATGGTCCAGATACCCTGATGAGGAGTTCCAAAAACAGAGGCTGTCCCATTCCTTCAGGGGAGGTTAGTGGGAAATTCCATATGGTCTTCTTCTGTCTCTGTCCTGTAGCATCTGCCTGCATTCATGTATTCCCACTACTCCCACAGACCAGATTGAACCATCAAGCAAGTTGTGATAATGCAGAGAACTTCCTTTCTCCTAATGGTTAATGAAAGGTAGTCCACCTTTAAGTTGTGTGCAAATCCTCTGTCATGATTCACTTACTGCCAGTTAGCAGATCACTGTTAGGATGAGGAGGTAGATGAAGCATTAACCATCAAGTTGTGGTGCAACCTCATTATTGACTGCAGGTATCTTAAATGGTAATAAGTTGCTATATGATCACCAGGGCTGTCATTTCTCAGTGAGCATTAACTCCTTTGCCAAGATGGCATTTTGTGCTAAGGGTTAACTACACAAATATTTTAACTTGGGTCCTTATCTAGCCTTAACTATTCTTTTCTATTTAGTGTAATCACAGCAGAAGTTCCAATGACAGGCATCTTTGCTAAAATTAACAAAAAAAACTGGTTCACTTGTGGCCTTAACAACATCCTTCTATTAAAGGGGCAACCAGAATTCTACGCAGCATTTTGAAAGTGGTCTTAGCCAATGTCTCATATGACTTGATTAATGGTGGAATTTAGCTTTGATTCCAACCTCCAGCATCTGGGGGAACTAGCCAATTTGATACAATGTTGGCAATGAACAAAGTAGTAGTGGAGAGTTGCTTTTCTGACTGGAGACATGTTACCATCCGTGGGCCACTGGGATTGGTACTGAGTCCGCTGCTTTGGATGTGAATATAGGGAGCATGGTTAGTAATTTTACAGATGACACCAAAATAGTCTTCACTGTCCAGTATACCACCTATTTCAGAGTGCAATGGGACCCTGATCATAAGGGCCAATGAGCAGAAGAGTGGCACATGGTGTATGGTTTAGATAAATGCGACATGCTGCATTTTGGTAAGGCAAACCCAGGGCAGAACTCCTATAATGGTAGGGCCCTGGGGAATGTTACTGAACAAAGAGACTTAGGGGTGCAGATGCATAGTTCCTTGGAAGTGGAATCACAGATGGACAGGGTGGTGATGGCAGCATTTGGCACATTTGCTTTCATTGGGCAGAACATGGAGTATAGGAGTTGGGACATCATGTTTAATCCAGCAGGTTTTGACATGGATGAGTGATAGGCTAATATGACTGAATAAGGGCACATGTATTAGCAGAGGCTGTAATTCCTCCTGCTAAACTCTGGGTAATAATGTAAACGACTGCTAAATCCTTAAATGTAGACATATGCATAAAAACATAGGAATTAGCAGCAGGCCATTTAAGCCTGTTCTGCTATTCACTAAGTTCTTGGCTGATCCTATTGTTAAAACATGGAATTAGCCACATTAAACAGAAAGCAAAAAAATGATCATATCTGTTCATTATTTTGGTGCAAGTTTTTTTTTAAAAATTCATTTATGGGATGTGGGTGTTGCTGGCTTGTCAAACATTCTAACAATGGATAAGAATAAACTACAGTTAAACACAAAGAAATTAAAAGGAAAGCATTCACTTCATCCACCCACATAAATGAAACTTTAATGGCTGGAGTCCACAACTTATCCATATTCCCAAATTTTACAAATCCCATAAATACAGTAGCAATTTTCTCCACATTAGCATTTTTCCCGTGAGACATGTTAAATCACTGCTGTGTCTCTCCAGTGTTAGGAACAATTAATGGTTTGGCCTACATTCATAAACATACTAAGATACCAAGCTGTCAAATATACACAGGTCTGAACACAGTTATGACATGAGCAAAATTGCACAATAATCAATATCTTAAATATCCAAATAAAAGTAATTCCTCATTGTGTAGAGAAAAACAAATGTGTCGCAAACACAATTTACATGATTTGTTTCTAAATTAGCTATATTTCTAATGAGCCACCTTTACTATACGCACTTGAAGCAAACATTGTTTTGATTTCAAACAAAAACATTCTTTAAACAAGTATTAATAGATTAAAAGTATTACCACCAAAATGCAGAGCAAAAAAAAAATCACAGTATATTAAATTTATCAGTAATCATCAGGGTAGTGCGGTGCTACAACAAAACTTCACATTAAATCACACAGGCAATTGTAAGCAGTTCCAAATAAGCTAGGGAAATAAATCAGCCACTGTTGACTGAACCATCAAGGAAATGAGCTTTCCACAAACATATGCACAAAATTCTGCAAATGCTTTTGAAGTCTGATGATCATTAAGCAGCAAGAAATGCATTTCTTTCAGCTAGTATTGCTCACAATGGATCAGGAGATCCATGTGTAAAACTAAACTTTTTAATTTTCAAAGACAGAAACAGATCTAGAGAAACATCTGAAAACTCAAATGCAACATGAACTTACAAAAACAAACGGCTCCACCAAGCTACTGCACAAAAAGAAAATGCATTTATACTATTTAATTTACTTAACATTAATTATGATTATCGTCCAATCAAACAAAATATCCTTACTATTAGTTAACTATGCACTAATGGAAAATGGAAAAATGAAAAACTAGAATTATGCCATTGTACACTACTATATTTTTAAGGGACTGGAATATCAAATAATGTTGTGAGCCTTATTTCCTTTGGTGTTAATTTTCAATCTCATTAGTGTGGTGCTTTTCTAAGAATCAACACAAAGTTTTGAAAAGACAGCTTTTCTTGTGCTAACCAAATGCCTGTTACAAAGATTAGGCTCCAGACAACAATAAACAGCAGTGCATTCCTCAACTTTGAATGCTATTAGTGGTCAACAAAGATCAGTTACAAGTTTCATACAACAGAAAGCAATAACTGAATGAAAACGCTTATCCCAGGTGAAATACATGTCTTGCAAGCTGGTGGAGTTCTAGATATTGAAAGCCTCATCAACAAAAAAAAACACAGGAGGCTTCAGTAGTGCAGTGTTCCAGTGGTGTGATGTTTCTGAAGATTTCTCCTACAGGAAAGCACTTGGATTTGCCCGTGGATCTTTCTGGTTCCTATATCTATGTGTTAACCACACACCCAGGATCTGAAACAAACACATTTGTAAATTACCAAAGAGATAATGTGCATGAACAACTTGATTAAAAGGTTAAAGTTGAAACTTCAAGAAAAGTGGTAAACTTTTATATAATTACATGTATGACAATGAAAATAATTAACAATTGTTGCCAAGTTTAAAACGGATGAAGCAGGGAAGCAACAGTGAAAAATAATTAAATGAAATGAAATAAGCAGGTAACTCCTCATTAATCACTTTTCTACTGAGCATAAAATCTGTGTTTACTCTTTGTGCTTAGACCAATGCTTCTCAAACTTTTTCTCACTGTAGCCCCATTTCCATGCTTAATAATTGTTGTGACAGTGAGAACCAAGAGTAGGGGGCTGGCAAGAGCAGGAGCACAGCTGTTATAAACTGGTTAGAGCTCCACAGTGACCATTGCTGCCTTAGAGGTAGGCCTGGCTTAGATCATGTCTCCTCTGGTCAGAAAAGCACTGACTGAAATTGTTGTACCCATGTGTGCCCAAGTTGTAAAATATACACCAACGGAGCTTTCTCTTGGGTTTCATATAGCTCCAAAGTGACTTGATAGAATTGCAATTCTCAACGAGTGAAATACAGTCGAAAAGATACATATGAATATACAAACATATGAATTAGGAGCAGAAGCAGGCAACTTAGCAACTTGAGCCTGCTCCAGCATTAAGATAGATCATGGCTAATTCAATTACTCCATATTCCTACCTAGCCACAATAAATTTTCACCCATATACTCAACAAGAATCTACCTAGCACAGGTTTACAAAGAATCAAGGAATTTAAATTGCCTTTCAAAAGAAGAGTGTTCCAAAGCCTTTCATTCCTGAGAGAAAACACTTTTCCTTTTCTGTCTTAAATGGGTGAACTTTAATTTTTGAACAGTATAAACTGACTCTAGAATCTCCCACAGGGGAAGCATTCTTTCCACATTCACCTTGTCATGGCATCTTTATGCTTCAATCACACGGCCTTTCATTCTTCTAAACTCCAGCCGATAAAAGCCTATCCATTCCAACATAAGGCAACCCATCCACTCCAGGTATTTGTCTAGTAATCTTTCTCCAAACCACGTCCAATAAATTTACATGCTTCCTTAAACAAGGAGAACAATACTGTACACAATAATCCATGATTTGGAGATGCCGGTGTTGGACTGGGGTGTACAGAGTTAAAAATTACACAACATCAGGTTATAGTCCAACAGGTTTAATTGGAAGCACTAGCTTTCGGAACGACGCTCCTTCATCAGGTGGCTCCTTCATCACAACCACCTGATGAAGGAGCAGCGCTCCAAAAGCTAGTGCTTCCAATTAAACCTGTTGGACTATAACCTGGGTTGTGTGATTTTTAACTTTGTAATACAATAATCTAGATATGGTCTCACCAATTAACTGGATAGCTGAAGCATCATCTCTCTAGTTTTATATTCAATTCCCACATTGCACTCCAGTTGCCAGATCTTTACCTACCCAATTTTCCTAGCTACATCCCCTTGCAGCTTCCTTATGTCCTTTTCCAAATGTACATTTCTACCTAATTGTGTATCATCAGCAAATTTAACAAGCATACTTTTTATCATTTTATCCATGTCATTTATATACATTGTAAGTTAAAGCCAAGCACTGATGTTTGTGCCACATTACATATTCTATGTTGCCAAACAGAAAATGACTTGTCTACTTTCTTTATCCATGCCATTCCATCATCCCCGACACCAATAATTTTGGGATGTGGCACTTTAGCAACTGCCTTGTGGAAACCTAAAGAGTATATTTGCTGATAATATATGCTTTGGATAAAGGACTATTTCTTGGAAGTTCTCTTTCTCAAAACCATTGACTCTGCCTAATTATCTTCAGCTTCACTAGGCACCTTGTTATAATATCTTTTAATAACAGTTTCTAACATTTTCCCTACAAGAAACATTAAACTAATTGGTTTGCAGTGTCCGTCTCCCTCCCTTGTTGAATGGAAGAGTTACATTCATTACTTTCCAATCTAGTAGAATCTTTCTTGAATCAATTCAATTTGGAAAATGAAAACCAATGCATCAACTATCTCATAAGCTAGTTCTTTTAAGACCTTAACTGGAGTCCAGCAAGACCTGAGGACTAGTTAGCTGTAACAATTTGCTCTCCAACCACTTGCCTTATAACACTTTTGAAGGCTTCCCTGTCCATTTCTGGATTTATGGTTATCCCTGGGATGTTAATCGGTTCCCCTGTAAAATACCTATTCCACATCTCTTTAATTAGCATTTATTAATTCGCTAGATAAGCTTTCAATAGGGTTAATTGGGGATCATCACCACGGATTTGCAAAAGGAAAGAGACAAATTTAATTTTTTGTGAGGAGGTAACCAGGAGTGTTGATGAGAATAATGCAAATAGTGTGGCGTTCATGGATTTATGCAAAGCTTCTGATTACATCCCTCATGGCCCAGGCTAGTCAAAATAAAAGTAACAGCACATTGGATCAAAAACTGGCTGAGAGACAAGAAACAGAAGATGATGGTAGAGGGATGTCCCTGTGATGAGAATTTTGTTTTCCGTGGGGCTCCACAGTGTTCTTACAGCTTGTGGTGCACACATTTAATATGGGTATAAATGTTGGGTGTACAATCAAGAAATTTGCGGATTACACAAATAAGTGCAGTGTGGTAAATAATGAGGAGGATATCAACCACCAGCTGATCAGTCAAACAGGGCAGTGGCAAATGGAATTCAATCCTGAAAAGTGAGAGATAGTGCATTCTGAGATGACTAACAAGGCAAAGGATTACATGACCCTGAAAGCACTGAAGATCAAAGGGACCTTGATATGCATATCCACAGGTTCCTGATGGTAAAAGGTAGATAAGGTGGTTAAGAAGGACACTTGCAGAGGCATAGAATACAAGAACAGAGAGTTATGGTGGAACTGTATAAAGCTCTAGTTGGCCACAACAGAGGAGAACTGCATAGCATTCCAGTCACCACAATATAGGAAGGATGCGATTGCACTAGAGACTGTGCAGAGGAGTTTTTCCACAACTCTGCCTGGGTAGAAGGGTCTGAGTGAGAAGGAAAGGTTGGACGGATTGGAGTTGTTTTCCTTGGAGCAGCAAAGTTGAGAGAGGAATGGAGCTTTAAGGGGAAGGCACGTTTTTCCATTTTTCAGATGCATCAATAACCAGGGCACAGATTTAAGGTGAGAGACAGAGGGCTAAGAGAGGAGTTAAGCGTAATATTTTCACCCAGAAAATGCTGCGAGATTGGAATTTACTGCCTTAAAGACTGGTTGAATCAGAAACTTTAGTAATGTTCAAGCATTGTCATAGCGTCCAGGGCTTTGGGCCAAGAGCTGGAAAATATTAGTGTAGTCAGACCCTTGTTGACTGGTATGGAAACAATGGCTCCAATTTATGAGTCTACAAGCAGCTCACTAGGGGACTCCTGGTGCGATAATATAGTTTGTGATGTGAGGGGTTTTCGGAGTGGAAAAAGAAACAAGAAAATGTATCAGCTTGCTTTTGATTTACCAGAATCCCGAAGTGACTTTTGCTTAGGAAAATGCATAGATCGGAAAGCTTGTGTCAGTGTACCGAAGACCAATGGATGACCAGTTTCTCCTGGGGAAAGCATTATTTAGGAAATAGGTTACCTCAGCGTAAGGGTTTTAGGTTGAAAATTCCAGACCACATGTGCTTATTTTGGAAACTGGAAGGGGTGATTTGAAACTATGAATGCTTAACCTCAATTGAGGGAATAATTGTGGAAGAGGGTATCAAACTCCTAAGGCCAGGAATTGAAACAAATAGTTAAGTCAAACCAATAGATGTGATGGAGAACAGAGCTCTCTCTGGTATTTGTGTGCTGTGAAGTGAGGGTTTTGGGATAGATGGGGTTTTTCTCTGCCATGAGTGTCAAAAATGTGTCAAATTTTGTTCTAATGAAATAGCTTGGTTTGTTCCATTCTATTTTCAAATCATTTGGGTAATAAAATTGTTTTATTGTTAAAGACAAACCTGCAGCATTGTGTGTGCTTGTAATTCAGTGAAAGACTACCATATTAAATGTATAAAATATGATCAATGAAGCGAGGTTTCAATCTGAGATCAGACTTGGCCAGTTGTAACATTAGCTTTTATCAGAAATATGACATCAATGAAGTGCAGTTCAGATCAGTAGCACAGTACAATGCTCAATCACAAACTGATGCAACTTCAAAAAAGATTTATAAATTACAGAATGTATTCTTTAGGCAGTTTGAATCTTGGTTACTTTGGAGCTGTAGAATGTTACGTACATTTATTATATTCTTGGGCTGAAATTCCAAAGGGAATTAGTTGAAGAGTAACCATGTTAGAAAGAAAAAAAAAAATCCGCTTCATGCTAGACAATGGCTGAAACAATATTTAAATTCAATTATCCATTGAACAGAAGTTGAATAACATGGGAGTACAAAAACAAGGAGGTATGCTGAACTTGTCAAAGACACTTGTTAGGTATCAGCTAGAGTTTGTGTTTTGCAGTTTTGGGCACTATGATTAAATTAAATGGAAATGTCGACGAGTTTTAAAAGAACGGCTCCCGCGATGAGAAACTTCAGTTACGAGGAAAGATTAAAGACTTTAGGACTATTCAAGTTGGGAAGAAACCCAAGAGGAGGTCAAGGAGTAAAATTTTCAAATTCATGAAGAGTCAGGGTAGAGTAGAAAGTGAGAAACTGTGATCATTTGTAAAAGGATCAAGCTTGATGGGCTTCAGGTCTGGCAGTAAATGTGGAGAGAAAACAGATTTAATATTTCTTCAGAACTGAGGAAAGATGGAATTTATACTGATGACGTGGAGGTGGGGGTTGGGAGGTGAGAATGGATAGGTGAAAAGGGAATCCAGTGAGACAGACAGAGAGAAAACAAAAAGTTAGGCAGACAAAAGGGATGGAAATGGTAAGCCAGGAAAGAATAGAACCAAGGAGTTATAAATGGGTGAAAATGGTTTGACTACCAAAAGTAACCCATGTCAACACAGGATCTGTTGTGTGAAGGTCAGTAGGAGACCTAGACTGTGGTATTCATATTCTAACAGTATTAAACTCAATATTGAGTCCTGAAGGCTATAATATCCCCAAGCAGAAGATGAGGTGTTCCTCTTGCATTGAGTCTAGGTAGAACTGCAGCAGGGCTATCTTTTTCTCCCTCTCCATTCGCTAACACCAAAGCATCAGCAGCAAAAATACTACCTTTTTCTAGAGGCTATCAGTTCTGAATAAAGGCCACTGGAGTTGAAACAACAACTCTACATTTGTTCCACAGCCCTGCTGAATTCCTCCACAAATTTCTGTTTTATATTTCTGTAGTTCTTTGCTTTATACAAAAGAAGCAGTTGTGATGGGAGGGAAAAAACGATTTTCATACAAGTGGTCTGAATTTGGAATGCAATGCTTTCAAGAATGGTAAAAGCAGGCTCAACCGTGGTATTAGAGGGGAAATAAATGATTATTTAAATCAGAACAGTGTGCAAGGGCATGGGGAAAAGGCAGGAGAATGGCAATAAGCCATGATGCTCACTTGATGAGCTAATACAAACAGCTGGCCTTAAAATCTTCCTTTGGCACTGTCCCAGTTCTGTGATTCTACAATAAATATAAGATTCATTTTGTTTTTCTGCTGTCACCTCTCAAGTCATGCAGCTGTAGTGCAACAACTTCTCCATCACTGAACATACCTCCACTCAAAAATAAAACACAAAAAACAAAAGCACAATTTGCAGAAAATATCACAACTGTTACATCACAAACAACTTTTGAAATCAGTAGGAGCAAAACAGAAATGCTGGTAATGACCTTACTCATCAAATAAACTTGTCAAAATAGGAGCATTAGAAATATTGAAGTTATTGAGAATAGACCCCATGACACTGCATATATCTTGTTGTCTACTGCAACACTCCCATGCCATACTAAACAGCTAATGACTACTTTTGAAAATTCTCCTGAATATGCATACTGTATAAATTGGAACTCTAACAATGGAAATATGAACTTTGTATTGATCTCATTATAGAAGATACAAAAACTATTTGGATTTTGCAAAACTTGAATGTGAAAACCACTTCTAATGTTAACAGAAGTATTTAAGTGTTTTAAAGAAAATAAGAACTTTGCCGACCTCAGTGAAACTGAAGAAAAGACCTACACCACCGACAAATCTCAGTACTTCACCAGCGTAGGTTTTTAAGATCGGTCCACATAGATGACATTCATTAGCAGCAGCACAATGCTGGAACAAGAGAACAATGGCAGTGATTGTATTTTTTTTACAATTCATGTGTTACTTTCAACAACAAAATTTGCACTTTTGATTTCTTTGGTGTACTCCAACAGTTTCCATTCAACAATTCAAAGTTGTCATATGCAAATAGAAGAAATGTAAAATTAATACAATGTTCATTTTTCCTTCTTGGTTGCCCCCAACTTTCCAAGACATCATGGCAACTCTTGGCGTAACAAGGGAAAAGTGCACAATACTGGAATCAAAGACCTTGTAGCACAAGAGAAGACCACGGAACTCATTTTGTTAATGACTTCCAGCTCTCTATGTATTTATTACAAAAATAGTCAGGTACGTATTATCTGAAGACAATATATGGATCCATTATTTTTAAGGACCTCATACATGCAATTGGGGCATTTTTGAACATCCTAAGAAACCAAAACAAAAACAAAAACGCTGGATAGGAATTTATTGACAATAGCCTTAAAATTCCAATATACACTAGTTGTCTTCAAATCAAAGCCTTCAGTAAAAGTATCTGACAAAAGATAACAGATTCAAAACAGCTCAAATTTCAAACAGTGACAATGATTTATAAAATCTATATATTCATATTTATACAAATCATTCCCACCACACTGCACCAGTCATATGCCATATCAAACAGCAAACCACTTTGGAAATGACACACACACACACACACACACACACACACACAAACCTTGATTATCCAAAGGACACAGGTGGGGAGTATTTTGTTCAGATAATCCAAAACTCAAATTTCAAACACAGTGACATTGATTTATAAAATCTTTATATTCATATTTACACCAATTACCAATATCTTATCAGTTTGACTAAGTTTTTTTTTGGTCTACAGATTACAGAGTGCTCACAGATTAAGAACTTTCCCAATTTCCTATCAATAAGTTTAATTTTTAAAAACACAATGCTGGAACAAGAGAACAGGTAGCCTCCAGGTTCCTGCAAGCAGCGGAGTCCAATTTAGATACCAGAGAACCCCTGGTGATGGGCAGAGGACCCTCATTCCTGGTGGGCCTGGAGATCCTCCCTGCCTGAGTACTTCAGCAGACACTGGTCATTCTCTAGGAGAAAGTGAGGACTGCAGATGCTGGAGATCAGACTAGAGTGTGATGCTGGAAAAGCACAGCAGCTCAATCAGCTTCCGACATTTTGGGCATAAGCCCTTCATCAGGAATGACGCTTGGGGGCCAGGGTCTGAGAGATAAATGGGAAAGGGTGGGGTGGGGGGCTATGGGATGTCTGAAATGGTGGAGAAAAAGCATTTGTTGAGTGTGTGAATTCTTCTGAGGAGGTAAAGCAACAGAGGTCCTTTGCAGGTCTGGGATAGTGTGGCCCTAAGCTATGGCAGAGCTGACTGCAGGGAAAGTAGGTGGCGGCTCATGGCTGCGAGTGTGGAGCAGAGGATCCAGAAAGAGAATCGTTTCTTAGAGCCCCACTCCACTCTCCCATTTATCTCTCAGCCCCGGTCCACAAGCCTCATTTCTGATGAAGGGCTTATGCCCAAAATGTCGATTCTCCTGTTCCTTGGATGCTATCTGACCGGCTGTGCTTTTTCAGCACCACACTCTTGACATTGTCCGTTCTCTGGATGATTATATTTCCCATTCCACTCCTCTCCACCGACTGCAGCAGTCTGGCTACAAAAGCCATTTTTCTTTTAAATTTAAGATACAAGGAATGTAATATAGAGGGTGCCTTAATGTTAATGCATTCTCTCTCTAACTTCCATTCCAGCCTGCAGTTTATTTTAAGCTGGAAGGGCTCTGACTGGTCATGAAATGTCAAGAACTCTCTAGTCATTCTTATCCAGCAAACAAGTAACCAGAACAATCAAGCGAAAGTTGCAGAGAGGAACCAAATTCTGCACAAGGGCCAAGCTCAGCAACCATAAATAGTGTTGCTGTCTGTTTCTCAACCCCAGAAGGAAACTTCCTTTGCGAATAGCTGTCAGTCTGCATTTAGAGTTCACTCTCCAATGGCACCACCTCTACCAGAGTCCATTTGCCATTCAATCAACATTCTCAATAACATTCAATCAACAATAGTGCTGCTTTGCTCCTTGAATTTGGTATTCTTGCAAATTGTCTTATTGAATGCAAGATGAAAAGCTTCAACAACGTGTGTCTTTTCACAGGAATGAGCTTAAGTGCATTTTTTTGGAAAGTGGAAGCTTCCCAGTTGGCAGAACTATAATTTGAACCGAGTGTAAACTGGTACAAATTCATCTTAGCAGAGTACTGTAACGTGGGGCTTTAATGTTATATTACTGAGTCACATTGATGTACAGCTAGTAAAGCTTTGCACTCATCCAAATGTCAGCAGAGCTTTGCACTGAATTATTCTGGACAGAAATGACCAGGAACTATTTTTTTGGCTTAAAGATTTACTCTGAAAGGACAACTAGTAAGGTTGCCATTCTGCTTCCATGTTCTAATTTACATTTTGCACACTTACAGCTTTGCAGGTTTCATTTAGGTTCGCTTCATTAAAGCCACAACAGTTCAAGTATACTTCCACATCTCCTCTGGTTTCCACGGATTTGTTCCATCCAACTTCCAGAAAATGATTCTGAAAGAAAACCATAACATTACCTTGCATTTTAATCGAGCAATTCCTCAATGAAAGAACTTGCGTTTCCATAGTCTTGGGACATTACATGGAAATTTCAGAAATTAATGATAAAACAGGTAGTCAGAACCTCAATATAATGTACTAACCAAAAGACAGCTCCTCTAATATCATCTTACTCCAATCCTATCTTTACTTCTTGGCCATACACAGAGGGCGTAGATAAAAGTGCAATTGCATCCAAAGTTAAAGTCCGATGAACAGTGATGCAATAAAATTGTAGGCAGGATGCAGATAGCTTGAGGCATTAATAAACCAAGTCTGCAGTCTGTTGTGGGCAATAACTTAATCAAGGCAGAGCATCAGTGGGTGCAGCGCTGGAGGCTATCTAGTGGGAAATAGAAGGCTAACAATTAATTGAAAAAAGAACTATGAACCAACAATCATGACTCAAGGGTCCAGCAGAGGTGCATATTTCCCTCAGTGGTTATAGCAGTGTGCACTAGTAATGCCATTATAACTGAGGAGGGGTGAGAGCATGGAGATTAAAACATATGAATCAAGGAATGAAAAATTCAGGGACAAATGGAGAGAGAAAGCTATATCCAAAGAATCAGTACTGGAAAAGTAACCAGGAAATGTAACAGGAAATAGAATGCAAAACCAGTAGCATTTTGGCACAGTGTCATCCAGGGAAGGGTGACAATTCAGGGACAAATGGAGAGAGAAAGCTATATCCAAAGAATCAGTACTGGAAAAGAAGCTGGTTCCAGGAAATGTAACAGGAAATAGAATGCAAAACCAGTAGCATTTTGGCACAGTGTCATCCAGGGAAGGGTGACTGAAGAGTCAGTAACCAGTAGGCTGCAGGCAGAAAGCGTTAGCGGTCATGCTGCAACATGGAAGCATAATCCAGGATAGGATATGAACCATCAGAAACAGTTTCCCAGTTGAACACTTACGTGATGCATTTGTGCATAGGCTAAAGAAATTGATGCATTCATTGCAACTCTTTCATTCGAATTTTATGCAAAAACAGGAGGGGGTAATCTTAGAGACTGCCAAACTCTGTTGCATTCTCATGGCCACACCCTAACCAATCAGCTGTCTGATCTGAGAATTAAGATTGGCAATTAACTGTTCTTGTTGCATTGCCAAGCTAATGTTGGCTGAACCAGTTAGCACCCTCTTTTCCATACCACAGTGTCTCATTTTATCAAGTCTGTTGTTTACATTCTAATCCTGATGAATGCACATCAAATGGCTTCAACTTCTTTTAGCAAAATTAGATACAGACATCTCTGATATACTACTCCTAATGCATTCTTTAAAAAAAAATCACTGATTAAGAAAACACACGTTTCTATAGGGAACAAAATAAAAATATGAGGGCCAAAACTGTTGGGCCAAAAGTGTGGCCCTTCCTACCCATTACCTTGTCCAATGTTAGCTGATTTGACCTATCCCACGATTCTAGCCTTGGCAATTACTAAAGTTATAAATCTTTCAGTGGATGTGATTTATATTCACAACTGAGAAGGTCAACCACGAAAAATGCTTGTTGGTAAATCCAATGCATCAAATCAACAATTAAGCTGAAGGAAAATTAGGCTTGTTCAAATCAAGTCAAAGGAGAAATGGAGAAGCGTTTCTGAATTTACAAAATAATGGAGAACTGTCTCACCTGTTGATTCTCATTCAGTGCGAGGCTTGCACAGGAGATGGAGAACTGCACCACAAACACCAAAAACAAAATGATCATATACTATCAACCGGTAGTCAAGGAAAAAAAAACATTAATCATTTGCGGACCTTATGGCATATGATAATGCGCAATTGCCAGATTAGAATATTTTTGACTTTCTCAAAAATCAACCAACTTGTTAAGTTTCATAGAACCCCTACAGCGTGTAAACAGGTCCATTTGGCCCAACAAGTCCACACCAAACCTCCAAAAAGTAACCTACGCAGACCCCATTCCCCTACTACTCTACATTTACCCCTGACAAATGCACCTAAACCTACACGTCCCTGAACAGTATGGACAATTTAGCCTGGCCAATTCACCAAACCTGCATATCTTTGGATTGAGAGAGGAAATCGGAGCACCCAAAAGAAAGCCACACAGACACAGGGAGAATATGAAAACTCCACAGACAGTTGCCTGAGGCTGGAATTGAACCTGGGTCCCTAGCACTGAGGCAGCAATGCTAACCACTGAGCTACCATGCCATTTAATCAATAATTTTGAAAATGAAATTACTTTTATGTGGTGAGTTGTTAGGATTGGAAATGTGTTTCAATTTTTAATTGTGCTCACAAAAGAGAATTCGATAAGCACCTACAGATAAAAATTTTACAAAGTTTATGGGTGCATAGAGAGGACAACGAGACTAACTACATTGTTCTCACAAACAACTAATGCAGACACAACAGGCAAAATGGCCTCCTGCACTATAATCAAACTATGATTATTTTAGGAAAGCATAAAAATTATATATCTAATTTCAATAATGTCATTCAGATATCAAATTCCTGCTGGAGGATTAGAAACAGCATTGATTTTCATTTAATCCCTGAGCAATTAGAAAACACTCTGCACCTATTATTTGGAAAATACTTTAACTTCCATTTCTATGTGAACAGGTCAGAGTTAGGAAAGCTGATAGCTTGGGAAAAGGGAAGGAAAAAGCAGCGAGAATGTTGAGAAGGCAGCAATGTTTTCTTGTCAACAGAAAGCTGGGAATGTTATTGCAGAGGTCAAAAAAGAACCTAAAGACAGAATATGTCCTATTTAAGAGGGAGCTAGTTAATGTTGTTGACTACTGCATGGTTACAGATAATGTTAACAGAGCAGGTTTGATTCCCTTACAGTCTGAGGTAGATTTGGGATCTGCCTCCTCACCTACCCCTGCTAGTGGTGGACATTGGCAATCCACCACTGAAAACTGTCAAAGAAACAGTTCAAGCAAAGGACTTACCTTCAAGCAGAGCGCACGTGAATAAATTAATCATATTTAAGCCAAATAGATTGTCCTGCTGGTGTGGGAAACATATGAAGAGTTCTTTGTTACATAATTTTGTGAAGACAAGTTCCACCACTTAAACAAAGGGAGTTGGATACTTAAGCTTCTCTGTAATTCCATTATTTCAGTTTTGCAATTCACATTTAGCCTCATGGGTTAAATTCCCAAACTGGCTTGTATTACTCTGAAGATCCCTCTTTCTCAACCTCTCCCCTCACTTGATGCATGGTGACCCTCAAGTTAAACCACCACCATCATCTCTCTCTAGTGATGAGAGAATGGACCTATAGTCCTATAGAGACTTACCTTTTACCTCGTATCTCTGAAAACATTTGCTTAGTCAAAAGAGAATTAAATAACTCATGTGCAAAAACAATGTATTTCATAAAATGGCTGCGTTAAACTGGTAGATACAAGGCTTAAGATCACTGGAAGAGTATTCAACACCAACAAACTCAAGGTAGTAATAATGATAAACCTGATTTTGTATCACTTATTTTCAAGCAAAGTAAAGAACTGCAACAAATGATTATTTGTACAGAAGTCACGACTCTTTAATTCTCGGTCTTTCTGTGCAGTGCACAATTATAACCATAATCACCAAGATTTTAATTTTCTATATTTTGAATCATTCAAATTTAATCCAATGTTGTAGTGAAGTAGTTCAAACTATAATCTCAAATCAACTAATTCTTGTTTCTCCTGTTCAAACAACACAAAACAAAAAAATTGGCAGTTTCAAATCTTAAGCAAAAGTCCTAGTTTGGCGGTATTTCAGGTTTGGGTATTATGTTGAGTAGTTGAAGTAATACATATTATATTTCATAAAACTGTTTAATTTCATATCTGAAGAATACTCAATGGTGAAGGAACTTTACTTTTTAAATACAAAAATATATATTTAAAATCAATTTTACTTTAAATTGCCTTCACTTCAATCCTTAAAAATAGTACTGTAGAAAGGTTAACCAATTTGAAAACCATTTCCAAACTGCAGCTGTCATCTGCAGCTAATCAAGGCAATATTAAATTATGCAAGCAATGCGTTATGTTCCCTGCAGATACTTGCTCAAGCTTGCGTATCAATGACTAATTATTTACTGTCTTCCTCATATTATTGTTTGCCTATGGACTTTGTGAAAATAATGCAAATTTCACAATCTCATGGCATATTACAGGCCTCATCTAACAGTTCAAGAAGAGAACAGGAATCATTTATTTGTTCAAGGTTAGAAATGTATTCCATCTCATATGCAGAAACATCTTGACTTTTTTTATTCCCTCATGGGATGTGGGCGTCACTGGCTGGGCAGCATTTATTGCCACCCCATCCCTAGTTGCCATTGAATATTTTTAGATATTCTTGATGCTGCTCCTGGCATGCCCTCCTGCACTTTTCATTGAACCAGGGTTGTTTCCTTGACTTGATGGGAAAGGATGGACTGGAAATATGCCAGGTCATGAAATTACAGGTTGTGCTGAAATACAATTCTGATGTTGTTAGCCCACAACACCTCATGGATGCTCAATCTTGAGTTGCTAGGCTGTCCAAAGTCTATCCCATTTAGCACGCCAATGGTGCCACATAATACTTCTCAATGTGAAGATGGGACTTTGTCTCTACACAGACTGTGCAATGGTCACTCTTATCAATACCATCATGTATCTGGCAGATTGATGAAGATGAGGTCGAGTATGTATTCCCTTTTGTTGGTTCCCTCACTGCCTGCCGCAGACCCTGTCTAGTAGCTACGAATGTAGGACCCAACCAGCTCGATTGGTGGTGCTGCTGCTGAGCCAGAATTGGTGGTGGGCAATGAAATCTTCCAACCAGAGTACATTGTGGCCTTGCCATCCTTAGTGCTTTCTCCAAGAGTTGTTCGACATGGAGGACTTTTGATTCATCAACTAAGGGAGGACAATGCATAGTAGTCAGCAGGTTTCCTTGCCCATGTTTAACCTGAAGCCATGAGACTTAGTCGAGTCCAGAGTCAATGTTGAAGACTTCCAGAGCAATTCCACCCTAACTGTATCCAACTGTGTTGCCAGCTCTGCTGGGTCTGTCCTGCTGGTGGGACAAGACATATCCAGAGATGGTGACAGTAATGTCTAGAACATTGTAGGGCATGATTCAATGAGTATGAGGCGACATTTAACTCGTCCAAGAGATTTAGGTCCCTTTCCAGGCTATTTTGCAGTCAGTTGAGAGGTTCAGTGGTCCTACTAGTATATAAAGGGAAACAAAATGCTGATCATTTTCTGAATTTTACCAACCTAACAGAGGTTTAGTTAACAGGTATCAGCTAAACAGCTGGCTACGATTTGGTCATTCTGATAAATCTGCAAACTAATTTCTTTTTGATTCCAAGTAGCTTAAAGAGGTCTACTTTGTCAAAAAAACAGCCAACCTTTCAAAGTAAATGCTTCAATTCCAATTTCAAGTCAACAATTGTAGTAAAAAAAAAGTTTTTATCAAATGAAGGAATGAAAGCTGAAAATCTTCAGATATTGTTATTATCTACAAGCATTAATATATAGTAAAAGGCAAACAAATCTCAATGTGGGAATTTGAATAGCATATTAAAACTTTATTGGGCACAACTAAAAGAAAACACTGATTTTTTTTCTCCTTCCTGCGATGCATATAGCATCTCACTGGCATAGAGTGCCTGCTGAGTACAGGCACATGCCAATTTTTAACACCTCCTTACACACACAATTGTTCTGATTTTCAAACCACTGATATGGCAAGTTTTTTTCCCCACTTTTTTAAAACTATTTAGAATTTTGCAGCACGGAATCTGGCTATTCAACTAAATAAAATCACTCTACAGGAGCTTCCTCTCACCTTACTTTGTCTCATTCTATCAACATGTAATTTGATACAATTTTGTCTTGATTCTGAATAATGGGCAGCTAAATTGTAGACCTCAGACAATATTAGAACCCTATGGAAGAGGGCAATATTCTTCAGTTAGAATTCTAAGTAGCAAGAAAGCTAGCTACGTCTGGTGACATCATGTTGGATCATTTTGGCTCATCATAACAGATTTCAATCATGAGGGAAATGACATGGGCTACAGCAAGAAACAAACTAGATGCCGAAAATTCTTGACGTAGAAGTCAGAGCAGTTCTGATGACTCCGGCTCGTCATTTGCTCCAAACGAACTTTGTGGCAATGGCATCTAAAATGTGCCAGCCTCCTTTGTGACATGTCTCTGACACATTCACTTCTGCACTTCAATACTGCAGTGGCAATTTATCACTGTAATAATGAAGCAAGGACACTTTGCACTCAAGGACATGCACCCAGCTCATGGACTGTACCAAGATGTGTTGCCAACCTGTATGATTGCTCTCTTAGCACTCACTCACTTGGTGCCTTGCCTTTTTGCACATTTCCCCTCAGCCAAAGATACCCACAGGTACTGCTTTGATGCCTTGCAGTTTAGTACATACACAAGCCAGGAAGCTTATCAAAAGTTGTCAGCAGTGCTCAGTCAAGTTAAGGAAAATAGCCATTGGTCAGGGTGTCAAATTGGCACAGTAAGTCATGGGCAGCCTCTGATGCCTCTCCAGTGGCTTGGACACTGCTTGAGGGCAGTGATCGTCAGGATTCAATTCACATAAAGGACAAGGAGCTGTTGGACTGCCCAAAAGTCAGCTATTTCTGCCTGTGGGCTGCTTCCCTCCTGGAATGAGGAAGGATTAAAGGATCTTAAAAACTGTATGACACAGCTGTTACTTTTGGTGCAAGTGGGCAGATGTCCCATGTGAGGGAGCAGGCAGTACTGAGGGAATGCTGGGTTAGTGGCTTCAGGAATGTTGGTGGCAGCAAGTGAGAGCAGACATTACAGGAAATAGGGAGAGTGACAAGTCATGGAGTCTTAATGGGAGGTGGGTAAAGTAGAAGAAATAGAGTAAGTGTGAGGTCCGAGAGAAAAGGTGATGGCACTTATTCTGGCAGAGTGAGGAAGGTCTTTGCTGTGCATGCCTCCAGATGGCTGACACAGATGGCAATCTAGGCTGTAAGTGTCATGGCCTCCTCTGATGGTCCTGAGTGTAGAGGATATCCCATCTCTGCACCACTCGGTCCACCCAGGACCTTCAGGTGCCTGCCCACAAAGCAAGACACCAATTTTCCCGTCTCTGCCCTGTCTGGGTCAAATATCAGGAAGCACGCAGGGCAGTTTTGGACTGATGGTGCCTGCCCAGATACACATTGGCCTTTTAAAAATAGTGCCAGTGCCAGGCATACCACCCTATTCCAACATCTCTCAGCATCAACAAGTTGTTTCTGTTACGCCAAGTGGTAGAATGAAGCAAAAGGTGTTTCCTGGGGGCAAGTGTTGGAAGACAGTGAGATTGTGCTAGGGCTCATTGAAAGAAATCCTCCACAACCAAACTAACTTTTAGCCAAAATGTTAAAAAAAAAGTAAGATTCAGTCCAAAGTTTACAAAACTCAGGAAGTTGTCGAATAACTTCAACTGGGAGCAATGTCACCATAGCAAGGTGCGAAGCAGTCTGGCAACCTTCCAGTTCTCACAGATGGCCAACCTGCTCTAAGGCAAATGATAAGTAACTGTAACTTAGACATGCTGCTTCTGCCAGATTAGGTATGTTTGAAATCAGATCCACTAGGATTACTCTCAGCCAAACTACTCCAGCATTGTATATTCCAGAGCGCTCACATGCAGTAAGAAGTGAACTGAAACGGACTAGGGTCTACCAAATTTTGTTTAAAGTTGTGAACATCTTATACTAATGGAAAAGGCTGCAAACAAAATATGGGATCAAAAATGGACAGAAGGGGCAAACTTTGTACTACAAGATCGATATTCAAACAGAAAACACAATAGAATTAGACAAATTTAACATGGATTTATAAAAGGGAAATCATGTTGAACAAACTTAACAAGATTTGTTTTTTGGAAAGCATTACCAGTAGAATAGATAAGGGAAAACAAGTGGATATGTTGCATTTCGACTTTCATAAAGCTTTTAATAAAGTCCCACAGAAGAGATTTGTGAGCAAAATCAAAGCACATGGGATTGGGTATTATAGTAGCAAGGATTGAGGACCAGAAAGCAGCCAGGAAACAGAGAGTAGAAATAAATGAATAATTTCCTAGGAGAAGGTTAGTGGTTCATGAAATATGACAGGGATTGATTCTTGAGCCTCAGGTATTCACAATATGCAGTACAATGTGGATAAGGTTTCTGGGTAGTCCAAGATGGAGGACGGGAAAAATTTCTGGCTGTAACTTCCTGCTCCTTTTTGAGGTAATTTAGGTGTTGGAGGTGATTTCCTTAAATTCCAGGAGCAGCAATTACTGTTTTATATGCTGTTGCATTGTTTTCGAACTTTAGAGAAAAAAGGCAAAACAACAGCAATTGTAAAGGGTGACGAACAAACAAAGGTTAGGTCAATGCAGGAGAGAGAGTGAGAGGGAGGGAGTGAGAGGGAGGGAGTGAGAGGGAGGGAGTGAGAGGGAGGGAGTTGTTGCATTGTTTTCGAACTTTAGAGAAAAAAGGCAAAACAACAGCAATTGTAAAGGGTGACGAACAAACAAAGGTTAGGTCAATGCAGGAGAGAGAGTGAGAGGGAGGGAGTGAGAGGGAGGGAGGGAGTGAGAGGGAGGGAGGGAGTGAGAG
>NC_057714.1:31910212-31939646 GCF_004010195.1 Chiloscyllium plagiosum
TGAGAGGGGGTGAGAGGGGGGGGGAGAGGCGGGGAGAGAGGCGGGGAGAGAGGCGGGGAGAGGGGGAAAGAAACCCACATTGCTAACTGACACAGCAGTGAACCTGCGCAGTTACTGCCTTTGCTGTTTGAATTCACGTATTGTTAGACATCGAAGTGTGTCTGGGAAAGTTAACAAAGTGAAATTCACAACTGATCTTGGAGGAACCTGTTGGGGAGAGGTCACAGTACAGAGACAGATAGGTGGATGGTTTTAAGTGTGGCCTTGCTATAAATCTGTAGTATTGAGTAGAGTGGGTTCTTTCTTGATTGTATGTTTTATTGAGCTATGTCTCTTGATTAAACTTAAAAATATAAGCCATACGTATTATGTTAGCCTGGAGCAGGGTTTTGTAGAGTAATAGGATGGTGCTATTTTCTGGGTCTGCAGGCTAGAAAATTGGAAGACTGCAAAAATGGCCCTTAGTAGAGTGATATGCTCTTCTTGTCGAATGTGAGGGTTTAGGGAGAGTTTACGTGTTACTTAGGATTATATCTGCAATAAAAGCTGTTGGTTGCAAATCCTATCAGATCGAATGCATCGGTTGGAGCGACAATTAGAGGCAATGAGAAATTCAGAAGAGCAAGGGGGTGTGATGGAAGGCAGTTATAGGAAGGGAAAAAAGTCGCAGGCACAGTGACATAGATGGGTTAATTCCAGGAAAGGTAGGAGAAGTAGGCAGGATGTGCAGGAATCTTCTGTGACTATCCCCATTTCAAACAAGTGTGCTGCTTTGAAAAATGTAGGGGGTTATGGATTCTCAGGGGAATATAGCAAATTTCTGGCATTGAGACCGGCTCTAATGCAATGAAGGGTATGTCGTCCCAATAGATCGATTGTGTTAGGGTAATCTCTAGTCCGAGGCACAGACAGACGTTTCTGTGGCCAGCAGCAAAAAATCAGAATGGCCCGTTGCCTCCCTAGTTCCAGGATCAAGGATGTCTCACAGAGGGTGCAGAATATTCTCAAGGGGGGAGAGGGGCCAGCAAGAGGTCATTGTCCACATTGGAACAAATGGGAAGGGAAAAGGATGAAATTCTGAAAAGAGAAGAGAGAAAAAATTAGGCAATCATTTAAAAAGGAAGTTCTTGAGAGTAGGAATATCTGGCTTATTCCCGGTGCATGAGCTAGTGAGGCGCAGAATAGGAGGATAAAACAGATGAGTACATGACTGAGGAGCTGATATATGGAAGAAGGATTCACATTTTTGGATCATTGACATCTCTTCTGGGGTACAAGTGATCTGAACAAGGAGGACGGATTGCACCTAAATTGGAAGGAAACAAATATGCGAGCAGAGAGATTTGCTAGAGCTGCTCGAGGATTTAAACTACTGAGGGGGGACTGGGGGGTTTGGGGAGAGGGAAGCAGGAGGTTGGCGGCGATGGGACCCAGGGAGGTAGTGAGGAAAGAGATCAAGCTGAGACTGGTACAGTTGAGAAAAGAAGCCAGTCAAACAAACAGTCAGGGCAGGCAAGGTTCAAAGCAGAGAACAAAGTAGGACTGATAAATTAAACTGCATTTACTTAAAGGCAAGAGGCCTAACAGGGAAGGCAGATGAACTCAGAGCATAGATTAATAGGGTAGTTATGGTCGGGGATTTTAACTCTCCAAACATAGACTGGGACTGCCATTGTGTTAAGGATTTAGATGGAAAGGAATTTGTTAAGCACATAAAAGAAAATTTTCTGATTTAGTATGTGGATATGCCTACTAGAGAAGGTGCAAAACTTGACCTACTGTCAGGAAATAAGGTAGGGCAGGTGACTGAGGTGTCAGTGGGGGAGCACTTTGGGGCCAGCGACCATAATTCTAGTAGTTTACAAATAGTGATGGAAAAGGATAGATCAGATCTAAAAGTTGAAGTTCTAAATTGGAGAAAGGCCAATTTTGATGATATTAGGAAAGAACCTTCAAAAGCTGTTTGGGGGCAGATGTTCACAGGTAAAGAGATGGCTGGAAAATAGGAAGCCTTCAGAAATGAGATAACGAGAGTCCAGAGACAGTATATTCCTGTCAGGGTGAAAGGAAAGGCTGGTAGGTATAGGGAATGCTGGATGACTACAGAAATTGAGGACTTGGTGAAGAAAAAGAAGGAAGCATATGTCAGGTATAGACAGGATAGATGAAATGAATCCTTAGAAGAGTATAAAGGCAGTAGGAGTATATTTAAGAGGGATTTTAGGAGGGCCAAAAGGAGACATGAGATAGCTTTGGCAAATACAGTTAAGGAGTACATTAAGGACAAAAGAGCAATTAGGGAGAGAATAGGATCCCTCAAAGATCAGGGAGGAGAAAGTGAGGTCTGCAGATGCTGGAGATCAGAGCTGGAAATGTGTTGCTGGAAAAGCGCAGCAGGTCAGACAGCATCCAGGGAACAGGAGAATCGACGTTTCGGGCATAAGCCCTTCCTGAAGAAGGGCTTATGCCCAAAACGTCGATTCTCCTGTTCCCTGGATGCTGTCTGACCTGCTGCGCTTTTCCAGCAACACATTTCCAGCTCCCTCAAAGATCAGTAAGGCGACCTTTGTGTGGAGCCGCAGGAAATGGCAGAGATATTAAACGAGTATTTTGGATCAGTGTTTACTGTGGAGAAGGACATGGAAGATACAGAATGCGGGAAAATAGATGGTGACATCTTGCAAAACGTCCATATTACAGAGGAGAAGTGCTGGATGTCTTGAAATGCATAAAAGTGGATAAATCCCCAGGACCTGATCAGGTGTACCCTAGACCTCTGTAGGAAGCTAGGGAAGTGATTGCTGGGCCTCTTGCTGAGATATTTGTATCACCGATAGTCACAGGTGAGGTGCTGGAAGACTGGAGGTTGGCTAACGTGGTGCCACTGTTTAAGAAAGGTGGTAAGAACAAGCCAGGGAACTATAGACCAGTGGATTCTGACATCAGTGGTAGGCAAGTTGTTGGAGGGAATCCTGAGGGATGCATTTGGAAAGGCAAGGACTGATTAGGGATAGTCAATGGGGCTTTATGCGTGGGAAATCATGCCTCACAAATTTGATTGTTACTTTTTCAAAAAATTCAAAGAGGATCTATATGGATTTCAGTCAGGCGTTCGACACGATTCCCCATGGCAGACTGGTTAACAAGGTTAGATCTCATGGAATACAGGAAGAACTAGCCATTTGGATACAGAACTGGCTCAAAGGTAGAAGACAGAGGGTGGTGGTGGAGGGTCGTTTTTCAGACTGGAGGCCTGTGACCAGTGGAGTGCAACAAGGATCGGTGCTGGGTCCACTACTTTTCATCATTTATATAAATGATTTGGATGTGAGCATAAGAGGTATAGTTAGTAAGTTTGCAGATGACACTGGTGGGCGGCACGGTGGGCACAGTGGTTAGCACTGCTGCCTCACAGCGCCAGAGATCCGGGTTCAATTCCCGACTCAGGCGACTGACTGTGTGGAGTTTGCACGTTCTCCCAGTGTCTGCGTGGGTTTCCTCCGGGTGCTCCGGTTTCCTCCCACAGTCCAAAGATGTGCTGGTCAGGTGAATTGGCCACGCTAAATTGCCCGTAGTGTTAGGTAAAGGGGTAAATGTAGGGGAATGGGTGGGTTGCGCTTCGGCGGGTCGGTGTGGACTTGTTGGGCCGAAGGGCCTGTTTCCACACTGTAAGTAATCTAATCTAATCTAAAATTGGTGGTGTAGTGGACAGCGAGGAAGATTACTTAGATTTTACAACAGGATCTTGATCAGATGGGCCAGTGGGCTGTGGAGTGTCAGATGGAGTTTAATTAAGGTAAATGTCAGGTGCTGCATTTTGGGAAAGCAAATCTTAGCAGGACTTATACACTTAGTGGTAAGGTCCTGGGAGTATTGCTGAACAAAGAGACCTTGGAGTGCAGGTTCATAGCTCCTTGAAAGTAGAGTTGCAGGTAGATAGGATAGTGAAGGTGGCGTTTGGTATGCTTTCCTTTATTAGTCAGAGTATCGAGTACAGGAGTTGGGAGGTCATGTTGCGGCTGTACAGGGAATTGGTTAGGCAGTTTTTGAAATATTGTGCACAATTCTGGTCTCCTTCCTATCGGAAAGATGTTGAAAGTATTCAGAAAGGATTTACAAGGATGTTGCCAGGTTTGGGGGATTTGAGCTATAGGGAGAGGCTGAACAGGCTGGGGCTGTTTTCCCCGGAGTGTCGGAGGCTGAGGGGTGACCTTACAGAGATTTGTAAAATCATGAGGGTAAACAGACAAGGTTTTTCCTCTGGGGTGGGGGAGTCGAGAACTCGAGGGCATACATTGAGGATGAAAGGGGAAAGATATAAAAGATAACTAAGAGGCAACTTTTTCACACAGAGGGTGATGCGTGTGTGGAATGGACTGTCAGAGGAAGTGGTGGAGGCTGATACAATTGCATTATTTAAGAGGCATCTGGATGGGTATATGAATAGGAAGGGTTTGGAGGGATATGGGCCAGGTACTGGCAGGTGGGACTAGATTGGGTTGGGATATCTGGTCGGCATGGACGAGTTGGACCGAAGGGTCTGTTTCTGTGCTGTACATCTCTATGACTCTCAATGCAAAGTTATAAGAAAAACAAAGTGGCAGATTATTATTTAAATGATAATAGATTGGGATATTTTGATTCTTTTCAACACTGCAACAAGCAGTTGCAGTGAACAGTTTGAGAAGCAAATGGTACATTAGACTTCATTAATGTATTCAAACCCTTTTGCAAAGATGTCTAATTGCAGCTGTGCATAGCCTTGGTGAGACCACACATTAAACTGTGCATGCAGTTTTGGTCTCTCTACCCAACAGAGGATATCCACGCCATACAGGAAGTGCAGTAAAGAATTCCCAAACTGATTTTTAAATGGCAGGATTTCATTTCAGGTAATACTGGGGCAACTTCTGTATTCACTTGAGTTTAGAAAGATAAAAGGGACTCTCACTGAAACAAAATTCTGACAGGTTTGGAGAGACAAGATAAAGGAATGAAGTTTTCCATGGTGGGAGGAGGAATATAGTGTGAGGGGTTATGGTCTTTGTGTATGGGATAGGCCATTTCAGGTGGGAATAAAGTTAAATTTCTTCACTCAGAAAATGGTGAACCTGTAAAATGCTCTCCCACAGAAGGCCAAGTAACTGAATATATTTAAGAGGTAGATTTCTTGATACTAAAGTGACAGTGGAGGTAGCATGAATTTTTTTGTTCTGTTTAGTACTGGGATGTGGGTGTTGCTGTCTGGACCAGCATTAGTTGCCTATTCCTAATTGCCCTTGCTGGGCCATTTCAGGAGACAGTTAAAGTCAACCACATTACTGTGGGTCTGGAGTTACATACAGGTCAGACCTGGTAGAGATCACATATTTCCTTCGCTAAAGGACATTGGTGAACCAGATAATTTGTTTGATAATTGGCAATTGTTACTTGGTCACCATTAGGCCAGCCTTTACTTCCGGACTTTTACAGAATTCAAGGTTCTCTTTAATGGTGGAATTCCAATCCGGGGTTACTAGCCCAAGGACAGTACCACCATGCCACTACCTCCCCAGCACTGAGATAGAGGATGAGCCTTGATTATATTGAACGGTGAAAGAGACTTGATGGGCTGAATGGCCTACATTTGCTCCTATTTTCTACGTTTCAAGAGTGAGTCTAGTGAGAACATAGGAAGTCTAATCAAAGCATTCCCACCGTTGGAACTAATATAACCTCATATTTTATTTACTGACACAGGGTGTACACGTTGCAAAACAGCAGCATGACCTCAATAGCTTGCCACAAAATCCATACTGGAAGGACTTGCAGCATAAGTGAGTTTGCGTGTCTAGTTTTGGCTTGGTAGGATTTTCTTTACATTAATTACACTTGAGTAGTTTGAAAGAGATAAGTAATTTAATTCCATGTTCCATTTTAGATGGAAATGTAGGAGGGGAATCAGTCATAACCAAAGCATTTACTGTACAAACATTTCATCCCTCCAGCAACTACAGTATTATGCTTCTGGGCATACGTCATTTATTGTGTAGGGTAGCCAATTAATTTTTAATCAATTATTTAAAATCAAATACTGCTGGGGAATATGCACAATATATGCCAAAGTTGAATTCTGTGAAATTGACAATCTGTTTTGAAAGAGTTAAGCCAGACCAGCTCAATTTCTGCAGTACTGAGAGATGCAAGTAAATCAAATGTTAAATTCAAAATGATATTAGTTTCATAGAAATTGCAGTATTTAGATTCCCTCCAATGACCGATTATCACTTTATTGTAAATATTACATTGCATGTCCATCTTTTCTCAATCAATTGGCTCGATCATTTAAGCATAAAATGGGCCATGCAGTGTTCCTATTGAAAAGGAGAAAACAATATGGATGTACAGATAATTCCATTTATAAAAATAAGTCAAACATATTTATGTTTAAAATTACAACACCAGGTTATAATCCAACAGGTTTATTTGGTAGCACAAGCTTTTGGAGTGCTGCTTCTTCATCAGGTGGTTCATCAGTGACACCTACCTGGTGATATGTGATTTTTAACTTTGTCCACCCCAGTCCAACACTGGCTCCTCCAAATCATATTTATATTTGTTACCCTGAGTGCATGACAAAGGTTTGCCTGCATATCAAGGCTCTGAAGATACCTCGCAAGCTACAGCCTTCAAATATTTCAAATTAATCCAAAATATTTTATGTGGACAGTGAAATACTGCTGGATTCACAATAGAATTCAACTACAAAATGGTCAGTCTATGTCTGTTGGATAAGAACTGGCACATGCAAGTTTACCCAAAGGGAAACTAGCAACTATGGATAACGTAGCTGTTGGGAAGATGTATTGTTATTTAAGGACTATTTGGAAAGATGGGAAAATATAGAATGGTTTCAAAGCTTTCTGGGATTAACAGAAAGTAGTGAGATCAACTGTTTAGTGTGTATTTTCAGACACCCTCTGTTTATCTGAAAAAAATCAATTGACTTTGGTGAAAACAGTAAAGCTAAGATTTCAGAGATGAGATGGGGTTTGTGGCCTTGGTTACTAGGAAACCTGACTTTTAAAAAAAATGTTATCTTGCCTCTATGCTAATAGAAGAACAGCAATCCTCTCTGAACTTAGAATTCTGTTTTACAGACATAGGGAGGCAGTAAGGAATGCACCTGGAAATCGAAGTCACTCTCATGAAATGCTCTTCTTAGAATTTATCCCTGGGAACCTGATTCAGATTACAGGTATTTATGACTATCTTGTAAAACCTGAATAGCTAGACTGTGACCCGTATTCAAAAAACAGTCAAATATATTTTGCTTATACAGAGGTGAAATTCTACCATGAGTCTATAGCTGTCTGCAATTCAGTTTTATTGATATGAAATCCAGGATTGTTTTTATCTTGACATTGTCAAATGGGGCTGAATCTTATCATTTTTTGCCAAATTATCTGTTTTATAAATTATCGTGGAGGATTGTCTGAGGTCCAGCAGGTTCTCTTGCTACATTTTAAACAAATTCATTAATTACCTGCCCCACCTCTGATGGCATCCTTTTCATCTGAGCCTCATTCTACTACTCACATATCCAGAACAGATTTGTCACTACCATGTTATCCCGGAATAGACTCGCATCCCAGGCACCAGCACTATCTTTAAGAGGTCATTGTGCTCCCGGACATGCATTGTTAGTCCAGAGCTGCCCTGCACCATTCAGGAGACTTGTCCCAGATATGGCAGACAAGGGAAAATTGGTGCCAGGAGACAAGTACCAGGATATCTTGGTGGACAAGCTGGTACAGATGCTTCAGGATCAGAGACAGCCAGGATGCCAGACCATTCTAGCCTGATCCAAAGTTGCCATCCGGGTGAGTGAAGTCTCAGATATCTGGAGGAATACACAGTCAAATATGAAGGTCAATGTTCTTCTCCACTCAATCAGTGCAAAGAGCATATTGGTTGGTCTACAACATGGTAATTAGGAAACTGGTGAAATCCACATTGATACCATGTGGTTGGAGGCGGAAGACGAGGCGTTCTTCCTCCAGACATCGGGTGGTTAGGATGTTGCAATTGAGGCAGCCCAGGACCTGCATGTCCTTGGTGGAGTGAGAGTGGGAGTTTAAGTGTTCGGCCAAAAGGCAGTGGGGTTGGTTGTTGCGGGTGTCCCGGAGATATTCTCTGAAGGGCTCTACAAGTAGGCATCCTGTCTCCCCAATGTATGGGTAACCGCATTGGGAGCAATTGATACAATAAATGACATGTGCGGAAGTGGAGGTAAAACTCTCATGGATGTGGAAGGCTCCTTTCGGTCCTTGGACCTTGGACTGAGGTGGGGGCATAGGTTTTGCAATTCCTACGTTGGCAGGGGAAGGTGCCGGGAGGGGAGGGTGGGTTGATGTAGGACATGGTCCTGACAAGACAGTCAATCTGTCAATCTTCCTTCCCACCTACCCACTCCACCATCCTATCACCATTATCCCCACCTCCATCTACCTGTCAAACTCTCAGCTACCTTGCTCCCTCCCAAATATCTCTCCACCCCCTCGGCTCACAAGCCTCATTCCTGATGAAGGACTCTTGCCCGAAATGTCGATTCCCCTGCTCTTCGGATGCTGCCTGACTTGCTGTGCTTTTCCAGCATCCAGCATTCCACACTCTCGACTCTAATCTCCAGCATCTGCAGTCCTCACTTTCTCCTACAAATCTAACATGTGACAAAAGATGCTTTGGACAGAAAGTTATAGAGCTGCACTTAATAACTTTTTATTTAGAGGAATTCATTTAAAACATGTAAATAAAGGTTTTTAAGAAGTTGAAAGCCTTACTTACAATTAAGGAGCAGGCAGATTCATAAGCTGTGTATGCGCAGATAACACATCCCAGAAATATTCAAGACCAATCTCTAGTGAGTGCAGATTATTCCATCATGTTCCTGATTTGTGTCTTGTAGATGAATCACAAGCTTTGTGAACTCAGGAAGTGAGGTGGTCACTGCAAAATTCATAATATTTGACCTGACCTTGTATTTATACGGCATGCCTATTGCTGATTGTAATTGCAGCATGTGGGAAATCTTTGGATTTACTTCCATTTCTAGACAATGTCAATCTCAGGATGTTGATAATGGGAGTTCAGTGGTGGTAACATCAAGGGGTGATGGTTAGGTTCTCTCTTGGTGCAGACGGACATTGCCTTGCGTACCACGAATGTTACTTGCCGTTTATCAGCCCAAGCCTGAAGGTTGTCAGGTCATACTGCATATGTACATGGGCTGCTTCAATTTCTGTTGAATAGCAAATGGTTCTGAACATGTTGTACAATGATTGGCAAACATTCCCACTTCTGACCTTATGATGGATGGAAGGTCAGTGATAAAGCAGCTGCAGATGGCTAAGCCTGTGGTACCAATCTGGGGACGTTCTGCTGTGATGTTCTGTGGCCTGTGGATTATCAAATAGATAACTCTGTGGTTTATAGGAAAAGAATGCTTTATCATCTGCTTTAAACGAATATTACTACCTGCATATTAAGCTAATGTGGAATATCTCTGGGTTAAGGCTATTGCACACACACCAAGAAATTGCTTACTCCAAGTAAGGCTCTTCAATTCCTTTGCACCAGAACACTCCCCCTTCAAATGTTCTAAATAAAACTCTGTACATAAAAAGTTATCAATACAGTATTTTGGCAAAGTATCTAGCACCTCTCTCTTTAAATGCTCATTCTAGACTGGCAGCTTCTTGTTTCCCTGATGTCAGGCCATGTGATCATCAAGACCCACAAAACTCGAAGAAAGAATGCCAGTCAGGTGAACTTCTGAACTGTGGGTCCCAGTTAGGAGCAGGATTAAATCTTTACAAACTTAATATATGAAATAATCCTACATCCAGAAAATGTTCAACCTATTGACCTCAGTTATATACTTGAACATAGGTACCAAAGATAAAAAAAAGTATCTAACTCCACACACCATTCAATGACCCAACATATCAACATTAAGTCCTGTTAGCTCATGCTTTCACAATCATTTTTTGCACATAATCATTACACAAATTGAATGATGCATTTTAAGGTGTTCATTTCTATTTATATTCTACTTAATAAATATTTCTTTCAATCATTTTTGAATCAAATCTAAATATCAGAGTAAATATTAAATAATTATTTTCTGTTAAAGGATACGAAAAATAGTAAGACTTGGTGATGCTTAATGGCTCCCAATAATCCAATCAAAGCGATGAAGAAAAGAAAGATTCCAACTCCAATCACTCCTGCGACAACAGAGAAGCTTGTAACAAGTCCAAAGGTTTTGCCCCATGCTGCAATTCCAATCAGCAATAGGCTCACCAGCTGTAAAAATAAATGCATAATTTCAGAATTACAGAGAGAAACTTTTATCGCATTAAGCTAAAGTTATATGGTTATAAATTAACAGTGGAGGCTCTTGTACTTCAGTGGTAGCATCCCACCTCTGGGTCAGAATGCCCAGGTTACGTTTCATCTGCTCCAAGGTGTGTTGTAACACAGATTGATTAAAAAGTCTATCTATACGTTAATAATAAAGGAGATTTTTTACAACCCATTATACCTATGTTGGATCAATCCAATACTAATCTCACTTCCCAACATTAAATTTGGATTCAAATATTATTCCAAATGTCCCCTCAAATAATGCAACTATTTTGGCTTCAACCTATTTGCAGGGCAAAGCATTCTCTGGTTTCTAATGACACTCTATTCCCTCCCCTTCCTATCAGTATTTTGCCCAACTACCAACAGGAGAAAACGTTGTTTTCCTAGTCACTATTAAAGCTTCTCAAAAATGTCTAAAGGTCTGTTTTAAATCTTGTCTTAATCTGTTCCAATGGAAATAATACTGTATCGAAAGTCTCATTCCCAACTAATTTCCCTTTTGGAAATTCGATATGGAATAGTCTTAATCATTTTAATATCATGTCCTACACAGTGCACTGCACATTAACCAATAACTTGTATATAATCACCTTTACTTCCTTTACTCTTGTATATTTAAATTTAGAAGATTTAAATTATAATGGCCTTTATTTGCATCTGCAGGCTCTATTAGCATTTGCAATTTCAGAGAATTATGTATTTGAACCCATCAATCTGTTCATCCACACCTTTTAGTATTTTTCATTAAGTATACAAATCATGTTTGCAGCTTTTCTTTCCATTATGCATTCCCTCAAACGTATTTACATTGACTTCCATATTTCAAGAACATTCTACTAACTTGTGCACAAATGTTTTACTTTCATAGCATACAATCTTAAGTTGCTGATGGTAATATTCTATACGTTAACAGCAAAGGAGGATCCAATTTAAGACCTGTCCAAACCTCCTTCAATCCAAGCAACACAATTCACTTCAACTGTTTCCTTCATATCAACTCAGTTTGTATCTATCAAGCTACACTTTTTCTTATATCACACACTTGACTTTTCTAACAAGACATTTTATGATTTTTCAGATTATACACACACATTGTAGTGCACATTCTCAATACTATCCAAATGGCAATTTCTTCAATGTTGATTTATCAAACAGAAGCTGGCTTTAAAAATATGGACTGACTGTTCTGAATTACAATAACCATTTCCAATTCCTTACAGGGTCTTCTTAAATTATGGTTTAAATTACGCTTCTTTCAAACTGTGCAAGAAATCAGGGAAAACTTAATTCCAAGGCTAATGTTGAAATTCAAGATACAACCTCGTTCCTATTCATTTAATCAACTTCACATGTATATGAATATTAAATGTGCATACATGATTATGACTTTTAATAATGCATTATAACTGATACATAGCCTTACTTGCTACCAACTAATCCAAACATTTCAGGAATGGATCAGTATCATTGCTTCTAATGGAATGAATGGCAAATAAATATTTCAAATTCTCGAATGAGGAGTCATTATTTAGAAATAACATGGATAAAGAAACTTAATATCAAAGCAGAATTTTAGTGGAAGGTTTTAACAGAGAGAAAAAAAAATCCCCATTCCCACTGTTGCAGAAATAATCATTGTTTCCCTCAAAGCATTACTAAGACTATTTACAGCAATCTTGCTTTGACACGATAAAAAGAGGTCATTGTTAGCTTGTTTGCTAGGGGAGATGAAGTACAAAAGTACCAAGCAACATGATGTTATAATTTATCCACAGACTGAGGGCTCAAATAACAATGTAGGGCTTAGTACTATATAGTAACTTGCCAAGAATTATAATATATAATTACTGTTTTACACTGTTTTGGTAAAATTCATTACACTATATTTAAAGGGGAAAAAAAGGTCGATAAATTCAACATATTAGCATATTCTTTTAGAAAAAGAAATCCAAAAAGAAGTTACCAGTCTCATCTACGATCATAACAAAATTCACAGTCACTCTTTGCTGCACTTGTGACAGCAGTGTCTTCGACTGTTTTGCATTCACCCTCTGGAATTTGTCTCAAACTACTAATACTTGCTTTCATGACATTCCTCACCATCCACGCTTTTGATAAGGCCTCAGAATATTTCCAATAGCTTTTTCATTGGTTTGATGTCCCTTTCTTTCATTTTGCTCCTTGAAATGCTGCAGAATGTATTTTCATGCTAAAGGCAATTGTTTAAAAGTAGGTTTTGCTCTGTCTTTATGCTTTTGTACATATTATTCTCAACTATTAAATGTTCCTCAGACTTATCCATATTTCTTTTCTACCTGACCATAAGGAATATTTAATACACCTTTAAACACTTGTTCCCATTTTGCATATGGTCTTTCAATGCAAACTTTCCTTTATGCCCTTTTCTGGCACATACTAATCAATTTTTCCCACGCTTACCAAATAATTGTTTTTAATCTTATTTAATCTGTTAATTTTAAACTTTTGCCTCTGTTCCAATATGATGAAAAGACTGTGCTCTATTTGATAAAAGTTCAGAACACTATCATAACAAAATTGTCTTTAAATTGTCTATTTATTTTTCTTAGCAGTTAGTGTCTACATATTAAACCTCAACTGTGGCTGATAGAAATGTATAGTCAACTGTTCACATCACACCTTCTCATTCCCCATGACAAAGGTATGACACTGTACTCTGTGTTCAATAGATTTAGAAGCAGCCATGCTTTTCTATGTGCCTTTATAGGCTAGTCTAAATAAGCCCAGGTGGTTAGATTGGAATTTAATTTTAAAAATAATTGACTTAATTTACAGCACATTCCATTGCTTAATTATCGGTTAAACTGTATTTCACCATTCCTGCCCATGACTGGATTCAGTGCAGTCGTGCCAAATGTGTAGTGAATCTGACCATTTTTAATTATGTGCAAACAGGATGCTTCCATCAATTAGTAGACTTGTCCAAACAATTTCACCTTTCAAAACTGAAGCTTAAATCATGCAATTTCAACTAGGCGTGTTACCTGTAGATGAGGAGGAATAGAAGGATGCTTGTGGACAGAGAGGTGATTGCACAGGGATAATTAAAGAAGCCTTTTCTGAAGATGCACTGATAATAACCAAATAAATAGGAGTGAAAGTAACCAAGAACACCTCCAAGAAACTAGATGATGGGAGAGTACTGTCAAAAATGCACAGCATTCAAAATAGATGAAGAGAACAGAGCAAAGAAGCATCATCATAGTCATAAAAAATACCATTCATTGCTGCTTAGAGAGAGTACACTGCTGTGGGAAAGACAAAAACCTAACTGGGGGAGAAACATGAGAGAGTAGCAGAAAAGCTGAACATTGAAGGCAGTTAGAGGTGGGCATTAAATGCTACCCCAGCCAGAAACACTTCATGATCCATGTACCAGGAATCACCAGATCTCTTTGGGCCTGTGTATTTATCTTTTCATTATTTAAAATCCCATTCTATTCTTTTTTAGGTCTAATCTGGATTTGTCAACACTGAAATGCAGTCACACAATCTACCAACATTTCTACAGAAATTATTTGATCTATATTGTTTATAATGATGGCTATTATGTCAGTGGCAAATCTGAATATGAGTGTTTCATTGTAATCATCTAAGTCCTTGATGAATACAATGAATAACTGGGGCCCCAAAGATCCTTGCAGGCAACACTAATGAATTCCTGCTATTCCTTGCTCATTATCCCTACACTCCATCTCCCACTGCTCTGTTTGCTTTAGAACAATTATCTATATTAACTTTTCATCAGAGGCCTTCCCTCTACTTCCTAAAGTCCTTGTGACTGCCTACATGAAAATTTACCATTAGGACCTTAGTCCCAACTCTGTCAAGTTAATATATCCCAAAAGTACAGATCCTTCATCTTCCAGTATTGTTGCTTGTGTTCACTGAAATGGAACCACTACTTCTCACATTCCTTCAGGCATGCTCCTAATCAATTTATCTCTGTGCTAATTTGCACATGGCTCAGGTAATAACCAACAGACTATGACCCTCACTGTCCTATTCTTTAACACAATTCCAATTTCCTGGCATTCTCCAAACAGGATCTTCTGCCTACCTTTTCCCACATTGACCTCACCAGTACTCTTTCAAATTAGTTCCTTGCTTCTAGTGTGCAACCAAACCATGCTTACTTGAAGTCTCAAGTCTGTACCAAATGGGCCACTCCCAGTCAGGACAAGAGTAAACAAAGAACAATGGGCCTGAAAGGTCTGAAGTTCTTTCTAATCTAGCTGCACAATTGTAGTCAAATAATTATTTGAAATGATTTCTCTCCCTCTTCCTGAAATGTTACCTCTGGTGTCACCCACATTTACCCCATATCTTACTGATATGATCCATAGCCAGACAACTAGTTTCCAAACGCATGCTAATAACAACCAGCTCATCACTGCCTTTCTCAACCGCTCCACTATTGCAAAATTATCAGACAGCTTCTCTGATATCCAATATGGTTGAGCAGAAATCTCCTCCAAATAAATAGTGTGAAGAGTAAAACCATTGTTTTCAGTCGTGCTCCAAATTCTAGTCCCCAACTACCAACTCTATTGTTCTCCCTGACAACAGGTTGAGATAAGACAGTATCTTTACAATCTTGGTGTCATATTTGATCCTGAAATAAACCTACAACTTCACTTTATTCCAGTCCCTAAGACTGTCCATTTCCATCTCCATAACATTGGTCAGCTTCACCCAGCACAGCTCAACCACTGTTGAAACCATCATCCAAATCGTGCTTACCTCCAGACTTGACTACTCCAACTTGTACATGGCAGGCTTCCAACTTTCTACTTTGCGAACTTGTAGTCATCTAGAACTCAGTTGCCCATGTCTGAACTCTTAGCGAGTCCTATTCCCTATTAGTCCCATGTACACTGATCCACATTGGTTCCTAGTCAAGCAACATCCTGATTCAAATTCTCATCCTTTTATTTAAATCAATTTGTGTCTTCCTACTCCACAATCTTTGGAGATATCTCCTGTGAAGCAACTTGGGCATTTCATTTGGGCGGCACGGTGGCACAGTGGTTAGCACTGCTGCCTCGCAGCGCCAGAGACCCGGGTTCAATTCCCGCCTCAGGCGACTGACTGTGTGGAGTTTGCACGTTCTCCCAGTGTCTGCGTGGGTTTCCTCCGGGTGCTCCGGTTTCCTCCCACAATCCAAAGATGTGCAGGTCAGGTGAATTGGCCATGCTAAATTTCCTGTAGTGTTAGATAAGGGGTAAATGTAGGGGTATGGGTGGGTTGCGCTTCGGTGGGTCGGTGTGGACTTGTTGGGCCGAAGGGCCTGTTTCCACACTGTAATGTAATCTAATCTAATCTAATCTAATAAATAAAAGAAATTGTTGTTAAGTTGGGAGATGAAACATTGCCAAATTTCTCACTTTACATCGCCATCCAGCAATTCTTGCAGAAGCTGCACACCTGGACATTGGTTAGTAGCTTGCTGAGACTTATCACTAATGTTCACGCACGAATCATGTTTGAGATGAGTCACTGCCTTCAGGACAGAGGAGTAAACCAGGGATAAATGAAAAGTAGAAGTAATTTCCTCTTTCAATTTTTATTTTCCAATGTATCCTACTGCAAACATGTTTACAACTCAGCACATTTTGTACTTGAAACATATTTTTTAAAGTTGATGTACATTCATTCAAATGAAGCTATTATTTTTGCCATACTGAGTGAGTGTACTGTGCTTCAGGTTTCCAGGTCCCACTACTGAGCACCACACCATGAGACACATTGAGTGCGCAATGTGTTTTGTGCTCCAGAATGCATTCCAACTGCACTGTTGCTGTATAAAATATATGCAGTAAATGTGCATAGAACTGGCTTATCATGAATAAGCTGAGTTTTCAATAATGTAGCTGAAATTACCACACAGCCTTTTGATTACTGCAAACGGATGTTGCCAGGGTTGATTTGACTATAGGCAGAGGCTGAACAGACTGGGGCTGTTTTCCCTGGAGCGTCAGAGGCTGAGGGGTGACCTTATAGAGGTTTACAAAATCATAAGGGGCATGGATAGGGTAAATAGGCAAAGTCTTTTCCCTGAGGATGGGGAGTCCAGAACTAGAGGGCATAGGTTTAGGGTGGGAGGGGAAAGAGACCTACAGAGGACGGTACGTGTATGGAATGAGCTGCCAGAGAGAAAGTGGTGGTGGCTGGAACAGTTGCAACATTAAAGAGGCATTTGGATGGGGATATGAATAGGAAGAGTTTGGAGGGATATGGGCCAGGCACTGGCAGGTGGGACTAGATTGGATTGGGATATCTGGTCGGCATGGACGGGTTGGACTGAAGGGTCTGTTTCCATGCTGTACATCTCTATGATTCCATACAGTTTGATTTCTTTCTCTGGTTAGCCACGACTTTCTAACAGAACCACCTTTTAGGATACAGTTGTTGACTGTAGCAGTTGGTGGGGACAACTTAAGCAATAAAGAAATCTTACTTTAAACCATGAATACACTGTACATTTTATAGCTCATTGTGAACATGAGCACAGCAATGTGTTTTTCAGGACGAGGTTTCAAATTATGGTTGAATTTACTATTGATTATATTGGCAGAGGGTCTTTTGCTGCTAAGCATTGTATTCCACAATGTCATTTGCTCCTCCATCAAAAATAATTGATCCACAACTAAGATTTTTAAAAATGTCAATCTGTGAATCACTTGTCTCAATTGCAAAACTGAAATTTCAAGTTTCACTCCAGTGTGTGAGCACCAAAATCAAAGCTGATACTCGAGTACAGCTTTATAAAGCCTAAGAGGCATCTTCACAGGAGGCTTCTTACACTGAGGTCCCACTTAACTGCTCAGGTGGACTCAAAATCTCGTAACACATTTGTGAGGAAGAGCAGGAGAGTTTTCCCTGGTGATCAACCCAATGTTATCTTTCAATCACCATCATACTAATAAGATGATCTTGATATTATCACATTACTGTCTGTCAGATAACTGAGGGTAAACTAACTGCCATGTTTCCTACATTATGGCAGTAACCAACCTCTCAAAAATACTACATCAGCTGTAAAGGACTTAGAGATGTCAGAAAAAAAAAAGCACAATATCATTGCAAGCTTTTCATTGTTTTAGTCAATGAGCCAGAATCCCTCCACAAACTGTACAAAAATCTACCTCACACAATATCAGCACTACATAAGCAGAAATGATGTTCGCAACCTTTTGTATGCATACGTTAACCTTTAAGGAAGTTCACCTTTAAGAACTCATTATGCTAAATGTACGCAATGTTGTAACTCTACCTGGGACATAGTCAGTCATTTGTCAGAAACTGATTATTAAATCATTATTAACATGACATGCCTCACTTCATTCCTCATTTATAGCCATCTAAACCTGGCAATTGTATCATTAAAAAGGCACCCAAAGTAAGCTGCCTTGGAATTAGGAACATTTCAAGACCTCTAAGGATTTTTTTTTAAATGACATACACTTATTCCTTATCGCAACGCAAACATTTGTGGAGATAAGAAGAAGGGGCTCCGTGGTGCAGCAGTAGTATCCCAGGTTCAAGTCCCACTTGTCCAGAGATATGTAGTAACATCTCTCAACAGGTTGATTGGAAAACTAGGTTAAAAAAATGAAAATAATAAGGGGCTCTCTGGCACAGTGATAGTGTCCCTCGTCTCCGGCTAAGGTTCAAGTCCCACCTGCTCCAGCAATGTGTAATAATATCTCTGAACAGGTTGATTGAGAAAAATAGAAACAATATAACTTCTTTGTCACTTTTTCTAAATTATGAAAGCAATCATTATAGCTTGTAAATGTGTCTATAATCTGTAGTCAATAATTTACAGTATAATCTTAAAACATATTCCTATGCTAATCCTTACAATGAACTAATTACATTGTATTCAAATTATGAAATACAATTTCTTTGTTGCCTTAAAATGTCTCACTCCAATTATATAAGCTCTATATTTTGACTGCTAAAACTGCCCTGCATCATTATTCATTAAAACATTAAGATATATTAAATTGCAAAGCCTTGGTGTTTAGCATATTGTGGTAAAATATAATTAGTTACAAGATAAACACTGGGCTGCAAGATGATTTTTTTGAAATAAGCACAACCCTTTAGGTGTTGAGAGAAACAGAAATCAGGTCGAATGTGCACGTGACTTGTATCACATGCACCACCACCTGACTGAGCAGGAAAATAAAACATCAGCAAGAATTCTCAGTCTAGAGGCCTAACTCAGTGACCCATGCTGGAAGTCATTGTTAAGGAAATGATATACTTCATACAGTAAAACAACGCCCAGAATGCTACTTTTAACCTTGAACATGTCTTTTTCTTTTCTTTTAGTGCTTATAACTTATTTATTCACAATCTTCCTAATGTACTTATATTTTTTGGCAAACAACTTCACATGTACCTTCCAACACCACTTCCGCAGTAAATACATCACAACACCTCGAAGATTGTCCACATCAACAAGTGTATTGCAGTGAAACAAATATTTCACAGAAATGCAGATTATAGCAGAGCTATTGTATAGTTGTTTTGTATCAGTTTATACTCCTGTAAATGATGCTTATGTTCCTTCAGGAACTCAAAATGCAGCATGTTACAAAAGGTTCCATGCTTCACTTAGTGTATTTCGAGCTCAGCCTCATTATCAAGCCTGTTTTCTGATGACCCTTTCACTATTATGGAAGAGAATTTTTTTAAGTTTAAAAAAAACTTATGCTTAGCTTCAATGATTTTTTTAATTGCAGACTTGTCTTTTGATTTGAAACAAACTCTGTTCCTCTTTCCACACATGCTGTTAGACCTACTGAGCTTTTCCAGTACGTTCTAGTTCAGATTTCCACCATCCAAAGTACTTTGTATTTAATATTCTCCTGTTTATAAGACTGATTATTTAAACATCAGTGCTTCCATTACAGTTTATCTTTTGTACTTTACTTATCTCTCTCTCTCTCTATATATATATATATATATATATATATATATAAAGTATGTCCTCCTTATTCGAGGATAACTGAGGTATTCTTGAAAACAAACGATTGTGCTCATATCCTTCCAAGCCTCACTCACCTCAATTTTTCCTGTGAACTTTTCTTATTTCCTGAACATGGAATTATGCCAGCCACAAAATGTTTGTATTGCCCAGTGTTGTGAACTATTCCTCATGTGTGGTGTTATATGCCACTACTTTATTTCTCCCCATGTCATTTAACTTCACATGAATAATTGCTAATCAGTTCCTATCTGTCCCTTTCAGTAGGAACTAATCTTTCCTCAGTATTTACTGTTGTAGCTCAAGGTTGACAAATCATTCCATATATATTGTACTTACAATATAGTGCTCTACTCATTTTCCTGAGCAGCAATTACCTTCGACTTGAATTTGAGACATATTAAAATTTCTTTGCCCAGATTGCCCTCTCTGGTTTTCTCATCATTTTGGATAATGTTTGAAATCTGTTGGAGGGTAATTATCTGGGGCATTTACCAGCCTTGATTGTTTTACCAATGTCAATATACTCAGTGCCTCTAATTACTCAGCTTCCTTCATTATTTGTCCTTCTGCCATGACAACACTGTTCCTTTTTGTACTGGTCTCCAGCGCTAATGCACGACTGTTCACTGATGCTCTGAACTAGCCATAATAATTCACTGAGATGACTCACAATGAATTTATTACAAACTCTCATGGTTACTGTCTCTCCCTTTTGAATTTGCTTCAAATGTTCACTTCTGTCTAACCTGAAAGGCCCTGTATCTTGCTTTTTAAGACTATTAAGTTTGTATCTTTATCAGAATTGCCATCTACACCCTAAACATGTCGTACCATGTTTGTATAAATTTGGCTGCAAATCAGTTAATTGATTTAATTTTGTCATTTCAAAAATTCAATAATCGTTGGCATGCTCCCATTTTTCAATCATCATTTTTTTCCCACGGAATAGCTGTGTGCACTGTCTCTATGACAACTTTAAAACCAGTTGCTTTCAGGTGTGGGGATTTTACTCAATGACAGAGGGGAAACAAAACAGAAATCTGTAAGCAAGCTGTCGACAAGGAGGAAGTCAAGAGGTTATGTACTTTCCAAAGCCCAATTTCCTATATTTTTTTCAGAATTACAGTAACCCAAGCCTTTGCGTGAATTGCACAATTAACAGAAGAACATCCCTTTCCTGAAGAAAAATTATGTAAACATCAATTCAGATGTTAATCTTTTACTTTAGAAGTCATTTTAGATATTCACATAAACAGCTAAATATGCAGCCTGAACAATTTTCTTACACAATTTTCAGTACGCTATAGATTAACATTGTAGTTTAGCATGCTTCTAATGACGTGAAAGAAAATGATTGCCAACTGACATTAATTACAAATTAATTTTTTTTTGCAAAAGTTCAAACCTAGGTGAAGAAATAAAGCTATATACCGAGCAAAGGGCTTCTTAGTGAGCAACTGGAAATTCTGTTCTCTCTAAATAATTAACTCTGGTATGAATATCACCTACTGAAACCAAGGCATGTAATGACCGTGCTTGCAGAGAGAAACAAAACTAATTTCTTTCCGTATACGATTATGACAATATACCAGATTTCATATAGAAATTTCAAGATTATAATGAGCTTTACATGCTATGCCTGAACCATGGTGACATTTGGCTGAATGTTTTGGACGAGGGAAAAATAAAATGTAGGTCACTCAGATCATTGAGGATGTGCTGCAAAATCAGGGAGATACAATTTTCCATCGCATTATTCATAAAATTCATAAATTGATGGCGAGAGATATGGCGCTACCTCTGTTCTCTAAGAATAACATCTTGACAGCTGTGTGAAATGAATTGCACCCTAACATGTTCATCTTTTCCTCAGCACACTTGAAACAAAATGAGCTTAATGTTGCTGGTACACAACCAGCCAGTGCTGAATGATACGTGTACACGCCCAAACTCATAGCTTCCTTAATATTTGACTGTTCATGCAAAACCACTACCAGGAACCTGTAAGTGCATGTAACACATCCTGTACCTTCACTGCTGAGGGGAGGGAAATAATGCACATATTTTTCGAAAGCCACATGGACAACAAAGTAAAAAAATATATATAAATCGTCCAGTAGACTGGGTACTGAAAGACTGACGGCGCCCAGGCGAGTGAAAGCACGATCACCTAAACAATATCTATCCCCTGTAGGACACACAAAAGCGGCCGGAAGGAAATCGGCGCTTCAATGTGTCATTGAAAGGTGCAGAGAAAGAATTAAACTTCAGGAGAGAAATGGTATTCTCACTCGTTTCGCTCGAAACCCAGCGAGAACGCTGCCATATGTCTCTGTCTGACAGTGCCCCGGTTACTCACAATGTACAGCAGGTTCAGGACACACAGCGAGTTCTTGGAACAGGTGAAACCGCCGCAAACCATCTTCAAACGATGAAGCCCCAGCAGCTGATCAGCCCCGAGGAGGAGACGGAGGTGGGGGACAAGTCGCCGGGCTGCTCGCTTGTCCCGGTGTATTCTTTGTTTTTCTTGCCGAGGCAATCCCCCCCCACCCCCGCACTATTGGCTTGAAAATGCCGCAAAGCCGGCAGCTCGCACTGTCAGAATGCAGGATCTCAGACACACACACACACAGAGAGAGAGAGAAAGCAGCAACTCCGCTCAATGCGCAAGCGCTGCCGCCTGCAATCAGCTGATGCTTGGGTTCGGCCTGAACCTCCCACCTGCTGCCAGTCAGAGGGAGAGACTGAGACAGACAGAGAGAGAGAGAGAGGACAAGGGAAGAGGAGGAGACCACACCCCCTGAGGGCAGGCACTCAGCAGTGTCAAGAAAATGTCAGCACTTACCTGACAATGTCAGGCGGGAAAGCCACTGGACATCTGCAGCGGCTTATATTATTTACATTTGCACACGTATCAGAATATGTTTCAGCCAGAAAGCTGATTTACCGCCCATTGCCTGAATTGGTTATTATTTTTGCATGAATATCAGGAGCAGGTTTTAAGGAAGGCTTAGACCCTCAAAGACTGGGCACCATTACGAGTGTGAGCTGACAAACATTTATGAATCGTTCACACTATGCATAGGGGCATAGTTGATGTGGAACCCATTAGAATATTCCTCCACCAGGTCCTAGTCCCATGGGATCTAACATAACTGATAATGCGGTCTAATGTGGATATTAATCCTGGGTACACCTTCCCCAACTATTTCATCCTAGTCTGTAAATGGTCTACATAATATGACAAATTCCCTCCACTAAATTCATTGACCCCATTCCTGAGTCTTAGAGATCGATTCTAAGATCATTGCCTGATCATGTTCTCATTTCCTTTGGAAGACACCTAGGATCAGTGTATTCCTGGAGATCCATTCTTTTAGTTGGTCAGTCTGAGTTCCCAGTCATCTGGATAATTGATCCTGTCCTATAAAGGTCTTCTGGCATGTACAGATTTCCTTCTCCTGAGAAACCCCTGATCAGTCTGCACAAGGTAAGAAGACTGGATGAATTCATTGGCTTTCTAATATTGGTTCTGGACTCATTGACTCTCCTGGCTGAGGTTTTGGCAGGTCATCTGCCCTAGATTAAAATTGTGATACACATTTTACCAATTTAATGGTTCTTTAATATAATGTGCAAAAACAGACATCTGTAGGCATACTATACTTGGATTTCCAGAAGGTATATGTATGATTAGATTAGATTCCCTACAGTGTGGGAACAGGCCCAACAAGTCCACACTGACCCGGTGAAGAGCAACTCATCCAGCCATTCCTCTACATTTACCCCCGACTAATGCAGCTAACACTATGGGCAATTTAGCATGGCCAATTCATCTAACCTGCACATCTTTGGACTGTGGGAGGAAACCCAAGCACCTGGAGGAAACCCATGCAGACACGGGGAGAATGTGCAAACTTCACACAGACAGTTGCCTGAGGTGGGAATTTAACCCGGGTCCCTGAGGCAGCAGTGCTAACCACTGAGCCACCGTGCATAGTACCACAAAGATTATTGCAGGAAATAGAAGCACATTGTTTAGGGGGTATCATATAAACATGGTTAGAAAATTACTGGCTGTCAACAAAAAAAGAGAAAATATGTACAAATGGGTGTTTTCCAATCAGCAGGATGTGACAAATGAACCTAAAGGAACCTGTATTGCGGTTTTACAATTTTTACAATTTACATCAATGACATAGATGAGGGGAGTAAAGGCATGGTAGCTAAATTGGAAGATGAACCCAAGATAGGGAGAAAGGTATTTTGTAAAAAAGACAGAAGGAATTGGATATGGATATGCAATTGTATATGGATAGGTTGAGTGAGTGCACAAAAATCTGGTGGATGGCTTATAATATGGGAAAATATCACTCCATTTACAAGTTTGCTGATGACACAACTATTCTAGTTTGGATCTCAAAAATACAACACAACAGAATTTGTTGTTGTTGTATCATCAGTCTTACCAGACTACAGACTCATTAGAGAGAGAAGCGAACGGTGGTGATTTAACCTGACTGCCACCAGACCTCAGGTGAGGTAAGAGGTCGAGAAAGAGAGTCCTTCATGGTAATTTCAAATCGATGATGGGAATTAAACCCATGCTGTTGGCATTACAGAGCTGCTGTAAACCAACAGTCCAGCAACTGAGCCAAACCGATTCCCCACAACAGAATACAGGAAAGAGTGTTTAGTGGCAAAGATAACAATCTATCCAACAATGTCAGCAAAATGAAGGAGCTGGTCATTGACTTCTGTTACAACATGGAGTAAACTCCCCTGCTTAATTTAAAACCAGCAACACAGAAAAGATTGATCCTGTGCAGTAATCTGTAAAACTCGAGTGGCCAAGGACTATTTAAAGTAAAAATTAACAACTTTACTTCTTAAAGTATAACAGAGAATAAATAACTAACCACTATTTTCAATTTCTTTCTCTAACCTATCTTTTACCTTCCCTTCTATAATACTAGCCTGATAAAACTCCTAATTAAAATTTACAAAACAACCGTTTTGCGGGCGGCACGGTGGCACAGTGGTTAGCACTGCTGCCTCACAGTGCCAGAGACCTGGGTTCAATTCCTGCCTCAGGCGACTGACTGTGTGGAGTTTGCACGTTCTCCCCGTGTCTGCGTGGGTTTCCTCTGGGTGCTCCGGTTTCCTCCCACAGTCCAAAGATGTACAGGTCAGGTGAATTGGCCATGCTAAATTGCCCATAGTGTTAGGTAAGGGGTACATGTAGGGGTATGGGTGGGTTGCGCTTCGGTGGGGCAGTGTGGACTTGTTGGATTGAAGGGCCTGTTTCCACACTGTAACTAATCTAATCTAAAACACTTTTTATCTCAAAACCAGGCAGCTGTAGGTTCTTGTCTTTGGATTTTCCTGTGTCTTCTTTTCGCCTTGTTAGGAATTTCTGCATTACATGTTAATGATTGAAAAGGGACTTTTAAGAGATATATTTTTTCAAGCCGTCTCTTATATGCTAGGAGTTGGCAGATCTCTTCTCAACTGTTCAATTTTCCCCCAGCCTGAATTGTGTCATTGGCATTTAAGATTGTCAATACACTCAATCCAAACTTGATTGGAAATTGGTATTTTTATTGGGGTATAATTAAAGCTGATTGGCTGGATTCAAATTTGTTTTTGTCTCCAGGCAACAAACTACTCGAGTTGTTCAACCCAGTGTTACATACATTGTTGCCTTATTGAGAACACTTAGTGCTGTCCGGTAGTTCTGCTCTTTTAACTCTCTTAAAGGTACACCCACATCTTCGTAACACTTCAGGAAACAGAATAGAGTGTTCTCCCCTATCTACATCAATGGTGCTGAGGTGGAGATGGAAGAGAGCATCAAGTTCCTGGGGGGTGATGATCACTAACAATCTGTCCTGATCCACCCCTGTCGATGTGACACTCAAGAAAGCACAACAATGTCTCGACTTCCTCAGGAGTTAAGGAAATTCAGCATGTCCCCAAGGACTCTTTCCAATTTTAATAGACAAACCATAAAAAACATCCTATCTGGATACATCACAAAGTGGTATGGCAACTGCTCTTCCCAAGACCAGAAGAAACTACAGCGCACTCCATCATGCAAACCAGCCTTCCATTCATTGACTCCATCTATCCTTCCCGCTGTCTTGGGAAAGGAACCAACATTATCAAAGACATCTTCCATCCTCATTATACTCTCTTCCACACTCTTCCATTGGGCAGAATATATAAAAGTTTGAATACACATGCCAACAGATTCAAGGACAGCTTCTTCCCTGCTGTTATCAGACCTTTGAATAGATCTGTCAAATGTTAATTCTGATCTCTGTCTCTGCACTGTAACACTGTATTCTGCACTCTGTTCTGCTATCCTGATGTCCTTCATGTGGTATGATCTGCCTTAATAGCTAGCAGAACATTTTTCACCGTTTCTCAGTACATGTGACAACAACAAAACAAACTTGCATTGGAGGTGTTCAGAGAAGACTTACTAGATTGCTACTTGGAGTGAGTGTGCTGTCTTATGAGGATAGGTTGAACAGGCTGGGCTTCTTTCCATTACTTTGTTTTACCTCACATTCCACCTACGGTCTGGGAATTTAACTCACAGGAGATGATTCAGGTTTTTGTGTTGCATCTCATAGAATCTGTAGATCATAGAATCCCTTCAGTGTAGAAGCAGGCCATTCAGCCCATCGAGTCCATACCAACACTTTGAAGAGCATCCCTCCCTGACCCACCCCATGCCCTATAACTTTGCATGCCCCACGTCTAACCCACATAACCTGCACCTCCCCAGACACTAAGGGCAATTTAGAAAGGCCAATTCACCTAACCTGCACATCTTTCGACTGTGGGTAGAAACCGGAGCATCTGGAGGAAACCCACGCAGACACTGGGAGAATGTGCAAACTCCACACAGGTAGTCACCCAAGGCTAGAATCAAATTTGGGTCCCTGGTACTGTGAGGCAGCAGTGCTAATCACTGAGCCACTGTGCCACTCCAGTTCCTTAGATATGTTTCTACATCCTGGCAATCTTCCAGGAAGAACATTCATGCTGTCTCTGAAAATTGAGTATATTCCCCACTACAAAGTTTCCAGACAGCCACTGAATTGCCTTCACAGGCACATCAGGCTTGTATGTCCTTCTTTAAGATCCATTCTGTTGGTTGGTCAGTCTGAGTTCCCAGTCATCTGGACAATTGGCCCTATCCTATAAAAGGTCCTTTACAAGAGTCTGTTTTGCTTAAATATTTAATATATCCATAAATTAATCAGATCTATTGTCATGACATATGATACCAATCCTCTTTTTCTTACACCCTTTATGGCATCATTGATTTAAGATATTCCTTCATTTGCAATAATTAGTTTGATCAAAATTTCAAGCAAGTGGAAAAGCTTTACATTTACACAGGAAGGGCTGAATCTTAACTTCCAAAAAAGATGCATAATAGGATTGTGTCAGATTATGAAAGTTAAGAACAGAAATGGATCTAGCACGAAGCCACCCTCTTCCAATTTTAAGAGGGCAGGAAACAAATCCACTCATGGGAAGCAGGTTTGTCCTTTAAATGTTATAATTGGTCTATGTGCCTTGATTTATCCAGCCTGTTTTGTACACAGGTAGCTTTGGGAATTCAACAACTAGAAGGATGTCAGTACAGCTGAACCTCTATTGCCTACCGTCTCAGCAACCAGCAAACCCAATAAAGTTTATATCGTTGTTTCAGTGCTTGATTGTCTGTGAGATTTCTTCATAAGTAGCCGAATTAAATGTAGCTTGTGCTTATTTAGCCACAATAACATACTTTTCCCAACTTGGTTTAAATATTTCCCAGTCGCATCAGGAAAACATTGTGCAAGGAACTCAACTAAATTCTGTTCAGCTGCAGCCCTCTCAACCTTTATAAGTCCCTTCTCCCCCAGAGCTTATTTCAATATCCCAACGATTAGTTATTCCACTATTGGAATACTGCATACAATTCTGGTCTCCTTGCTATAGGAAGGATGTTGTGAAACTTGAAAGGATTCAGAAAAGGTTAACAAGGATGTTGCCAGGGTTGGAGGGTTTGAGCTAGAGGGAAAGGCTGGGACTGTTTACTATGGAGTGTCAGAGGCTGAGGGGTGACCTTATTAAATCATAAGGGGCATGGATAGGTTAAATAGGCAAGGTCTTTTCCCTTGGATGGGGCCAGAGGGCATAGGTTTAAGGTGAGAGGGGAAAGATTTAAAAGGGACCTAATGGGCAACTTTTTCTCACAGAGAATGGTATGTGTATGGAATGAGTTGGCAGAGGAAGTGTTGGAGGCTGGTACAGTTGCAGCATTTAAAACATGTCTGGATGGTACATCAATAGGAAGTATTTAGATGGAAATGGGCCAAATGCTGGCAAATCGAACTAGATTTATCTCGGATACCTGGTTGGCATGGATGAGTTGGACTGAAGATTCTGTTTGCATGCTGTGTATCTCCACATCTCTATGACTTAATCGAACATCCTTTCTCCTGCACAACCTTCTAACAATTTAGTCATCTGCTATATCCTCCTGTTACTGTACTTGTTTGCACATGGTACTGGGAATAATCTAGAAATGACTATTTTTGAAGTCCTCACTATCTTCCTATCTCGCTGCCAGAATTCTGACTGCTGGACCACATCCCTGTTTCAATGTGGACCATAATTGCTGGCTGTTCACCATGTTGTGGCGTAATTTAAATCAACACTCAACACATGTTCTGATCAATATTCCAAGCAGACTTTATTGCACTGGTGGGGAAGACAATCTTACCAGGGACACCAGAAACTTCTCCAATGAAACAAAGGATACAAGTGCTTTATATACATTTATTCATGTAACATCACTTCTAATGTGAGCCAATCAAATCACGTTACTATCATATCACATGGTCACATTGTCAATTTAAAAGTAAAAGCCATTGCCTTGTCACAGCTACATTTATAAAAGTAACAGGATATCTGTGGTATGCAAGTAATGTCTGTTATCTTGAGATTTGTGAACTCTGTTCTTGCCTTTATCTTATATTGGCACCTGCTTTCTGTGATTCTGATCATCAAAAGACCCATTTGTGCTTTTTCCCTTATCACTAACTGTTTGTTACATTTCCATTATCTCACTGTTAACCTTTTCACCACCAGATACATTCTTCAATTCTACCCCCTTCACATTGTTAAAATGGTCTGCAGCCACCAGTGATATTCTCAACTCTGGTACTCAAGAATCATCATAGGTTCACTTCTGTGGCTGCAGAAGATCCTAACTGTTCCCTTAACTCTCGGTTCACCTATCATTTTTGCTGATCCAAACTTTCTTGTACCCACCTGAATAACTGACCCACCCAAGGCACCATGGACGTAATTCTGGCTACACTTTGCACATAATCCACCACTTTCAACAAATATAGCGCGGGTAGTTTTCAGCTAACACGTGTTCTGGCACAGGATTTGCTTATAACTTCATTTGCAGTATTAAGGAACGTTATTTTCAAGATCACTTACTTTTGTTCGCAATAGCACGATTCCAGCAATGATCTTTTCATGCGCTTTGTTCTGCGCATACACGATGTCAGTGCTGGTCTTCGTACCATGCTGTGTGTGCGCGATGTCAGTGCTGGTCTTTGTACCATGCTGCATGTGCACGATGTCAGTGCTGGCCTTCATGCCATGTTGCATGTGCGCGATGTCAGTGCTGGTCTTCATGCCATGTTGCATGTGCGCGATGTCAGTGCTGGTCTTCGTGCCATGTTGCATGTGCGCGATGTCAGTGCTGGTCTTCATACCATGTTGCGTGTGCGCGATGTCAGTGCTGTTCTTCGTGCCACTGACATCGTGCACATGTAGCATGGCACGAAGACAGTGCTGTTCTTCGTGCCATGTTGCATGCGCGCGATGTCAGTGCTGGTCTTCGTACCATGCTGCGTGTGCGCGATGTCAGTGCTGGTCTTCGTGCCATGCTGCGTG
>NC_057714.1:31940146-31954180 GCF_004010195.1 Chiloscyllium plagiosum
AGTGATGGTCTTTGTGCCATGCTGCATGTGCGCGATGTTAGTGCTAGTTTTCGTGCTATGCTGCACATGCGCTAATGCCGTCAGGTCAGCTTTCTGTGAGAGCTACTGTACAGAGAGCAGCAATCTGAGAGAGATACATTGAACAGCTTCCTGTGAATGGTACACTTCTCTAAGATTATCCCTTTCTCAAAAAAAAAATGGAGGGGCATAATGTTATGTACCAGGTCAGACCCCTTCAAAATAAATTAAGAAGGTAAACCCTAACTTTTTATTAAGTTAAAGGCAGATTTGAAGAGGATGTTCTACGTGTGATACAGCTGGTCAAACCATACGGCTTTAGGCTTCACAGAATTTATGTAGACACTACAGTTGAAATACGAACAAAAGAAAACAGAATGTAAAGAGCTAACTATTGGAAAACTTAACCAACCCAGTACAGCAACTTAATTAAGGAACTGTTCTAATTCAGTAACATCCCATTGTGACGACACTGCTCCTTTAACACGATTATTCTGTCCTTGTTTTTTTCACAAGAGGTTGTAAAGGCAGAGGTTCTGATATATCTTGAAATATCTACTTGAGAAGGCTTTTAAGCCTTTCTTTTAAAACACATGCACAATGAAAGGGGAGTGGCCAGTTTTCCCAGTTCAGAGTTGGGTTTGGTCTGGTTTTAACAAGCAGTCTGTTTGAGGATGCTGATCAAGGAAACAGCTCCATGCTGATCCTGACCCTCTGTGACACCTCTCCTGTAAGAACCTGTGTTTGCTGTTACCTTTTTTGCCAAGACAGTGTTTATGGGATGCTGCAAGTATTTGGAACCATATCGTTAAGTTGTGATAGAGTCGACTGGGTTTTCAGATAGGTTAAGTTGTTCTGAGTTCAGTTCTCTTTTGTTCATATTTCATTCAGTAATCTGTTTTATTTAAAACTGAGTGGTTGGGCCAGCTGCATCACTCCTGCTTAAACAACTTGAAAAGGTAGGGACTGGGCTGCCTTCTTGAAATATTTTGAGGGGGTCTGGCGCTGGTCCATAAAACCCAAAAACACACCCTTTGGCAAAAAGATAAATTGAAACTCATATTCTTGTATGCAGGGGGATTCAACAACCAGAGAGATTTTAGAGAGAAAGTCAGCCAGGAATCGTACACTGAAGCTTGCAACCTTTCCTGGAATCCAGCATCTTGTGACTGCCACAGCTAAACCAAACTAGAAAAAACTTGAACTGGGAAAACTGGCCACTCCCCTGCCATTGTGAAACTAGGCTCTTTCTAGACCCCTTGCCATCTCTGCCTTTATGACCTCTCTTTAAAAAAATCCAAGAACAAAGTGACAGCAACTTCACAATAGTGACAAGAATGTTAACAAGAAGTGTCCTGGTGATAAAATTGCAGGCGATGAAAGCAAAAGAAAAGTTATAATTCTGGAAGAGAAGCTAAATGTTGTAAAGCATTTTGAGCGTAAGGAAAGAATATGTGATAAAGCTCACTTAACATGAATGAGGGACTCTATGCATCATGATAACCCTCTGTCTCTGCATGAACAATATTTTTAAAATATACTGTGATAAATTTATTTTTTGTTTCATTGATAAATACAATTTATACCTTCATTCAGGGTGTACTATACTTTATGTTAGACTTTTGGGTGATTTTTGAGTGATCATGAGGGATATTTTTTGCTGATCTGCCCCTACCCGCTTTTCCCAAAGACCCCATTATTTATATTAAGCAATTTTCTGTTAAGCGAGGTTTCCCTGGAACACAACTACGGCATTATAGGAGAACTACCTGTACTGGATACTGGTTGGAGATTGAAATGTATTCAGGGGATTCCTGCACGTTCTACCTATTCCTGTCTTCCTGTCTGACTCTGCTGATCATTCATGCATGCTCTGCAAGCATATCCTTAAGCTGCAGAGTGAATGTTTTAAAAGTTCATTCACAGGATGTGGGCTTCACTGGCTGAGCCAGCAGTTATTGTTGGTCCCTAGTTGTCCTTGAGAAGGTGATTGTCAGCTGCTCTCTGGAACCACTGGAGTCCATTTGCTGTAGACCCACAGTGCCTTTAGGGGGGCAGCTCCCTTTATGGATTTTGATTCAGCAACACCAAAGCAATGGTGATATATTTCCAAGTCAGGGTGGTGAGTGTCTTGGGGGCGAACTTGCAACTGGTGGTGTTCCCTACATTTTTCCCATGGCCTGTCGTTCTATCCAAAATTAGTCATGGGTTTGGAAGCCGCTATCTAAGGAGCCTGGGTAAACTTCTGCATTGCATCTTGGAAATGATGAACATTATTGTTACTTAGCATTGGTGGTGGAGGGAATGTATGCTTATGGATATGATGCCAATCAGGTGGACTGCTTTATCTTGGGTGGTTATCAAGCTTCTTGAGTGTTGTTTGAGTTGTACGTTACATCTGGGGGTTATTCCATCATATTACTGACTTGTGCCTTGTAGCTGGTGGATAGGCTTTGGGGAGTCAGGAGATGAGTCACTTGCTGCAGGATTCCTAGCTTCAATGTCTATTGTCCCAATCAAGTATTCTTATCTCAGACAAGATGACTATAACACATTAGTGTTAATGTCCAATACCCAATCTCTGATTAGGTAATGATGAATTCCATGGATTAGTTTACTTAAAATAATAAAGCCTGATATTAGTTATTCAGCATACATTATACCAACTGATTTCTGTATGTGAAACTTGCTGGCCTGCAGCAGATGAACTGCTAGACAAAGTTGCTATTCGATATATGCGGGATAATATTCTCTGTGTAAAGGTTACGTCTTTTCAAGGAAAGGCACACAAATAGTATTGTTCTTCTTTCCAACAAAAAGCTTAACTATTTACAACAAAAATGAACCTATGAATCTATATGACATTTAGCTAATTTGTTGATACATTCAGACCTCATGATGGCAACTTTATTAATCATTAATAATCCACCGTTGTTCAGTGATATTGTTTGTCATTCCTATTTGTTTTTAGAATGTTGCACTGTATACAATAGAGGGAGGCAGTTGGGGAGCTGGAACAGACCCAAGATATCCTTGATTCCTCCACACTGTTGTGCAGTTATGTGTATGGTCCTCATAGGATCTCAGTTCTGAGCACATTCTGAGCATCTTGCCTGGTTGTCATATACCTTCTGTCGAGTCCTGAATGGAAACTTACTGTTCCATTTATACTTTTGACAATCTTCTATTTGCATTTTTATCATACACATTAGTCATTTTCTCTTGCAGGTTTATAAGCTATTCGAATCTCAAAAGGAGTTATTTTAGTACGAATGTGAAAATTGGTGCATACTGATCTGCTTGTGATGGAATTATTTCACTTATGCTGTACACCTCTATGACTCTAAGTGTCACTTTCAAATGTAACATTGCAATGTATAGACATTGATTGTTCTGTCTATGCTTAAGATTTAGATTTTTGAGACTGCCAAGCATGATTTCAATGAGACTGTTAGACCTAGGATAACGTGGGGAAGAGGTTATATGATGACTATTTCATCTTTCACGCGTGTTCTAGAATGGCCTACCAATTTCAGCCATTGTCTGTAATGATGTGTTCACTGTGTATGTTCAACATTGAACTGTGTATTTGACAGTTACATTTGATGTTTTATGTAATTGATGAATGATTGATACTTGGAAGTCAACAGCAACAAAATAGTCATTGAGAAGGATACGAGAAAGGTCAGATGTGAGTTTTGACCAAGGTTGGGAAGAGACCTCATAAGGTATTATTTCCACTTAACACATGTTGTTAACTTGCATCACAGCTCTTAATAAAGGTTTCATTGCCACGGCTGATACCTGGCTATTATACTGACTCTCTTGTGAGCCTTCACATTCATCTAATCGATGCCCATATTCAAGTGATGAAGATGTTGAAGCATACCAGTTTGCAAAGATTCTGGTATGATGGCCTGCCTGCCTTTAAAAATGACTCCTCAGGAGATGTCACGCTAATCCCAAAGAGGCCAATTTGGTGTTACATGTTTGTGGTCATTATGACATGAAATGAATCAGGCCATCCCTGATGTTTTTCATTATTCTTGAGCAGATTACGAAGTGCGTCTGATATGACCATCAGGAAATCTTGGCAGTGCACTAGCCAATCACTTTTGCCAAATCATATTCAATCATTTATAGTCATTCTCCACTGCAAATCTTCTACTGAATAGACAGGTAGGAAAGCTCATGACTCCAAAAGTTAAAGCTATTGGTTCCCATTGAATGTTTGAGCAGTTAGTCTGCACTAAAGACAAAGTTATTGAAGCAAATGCAATCTGTTTATCCTTTTGTAGTATGCTTGCTCCCAGAACTTTCTATGATGCAAAATTTCCAAGACGTTGTCTCTCTGAGATCATAGTTTGGCGTTTCCATTAGTAACTGCTTTAGTGCGTCAAAGAGACATTGATGGTCCTCATTCTATTTCACTTGAGTTGGGAAATATACCTACAGTGGAATAAATAGAACCAACAAAGTAGAACTGCAACATGCTGATGTGACATTCTTAGGTAATCCTTTGTTTTGTGTCATTTGCATTAGTAAATGCAGATTGTGATCATATTCTTGCTTTGCTTTTACTGTGAATGTAAGTGGTGATACATGCATCCTGGTACACTGTAGACCAGACTGATTTCTGGGCTGGCAGGACTAGTGTAAGAGAAGAGATTGAAATGCTTGGGGTCATATTCACTGGAGTTCAAAAAAATGAGGAGTTTTCAGAGAAACCTATAAAATTTTGATAGGACTAAACAGAGTGAATGCAGGAAGGATGGTCCCGTTGATGGGGGAATCCAGATACAGGGGTCACAGACTAAGGACACGCGGTAAACCATTTAGGACCGGGAATGAGCAGAAATTTCCTCACCCAAAGAGTGATAAGTCTGAGGAATTCTCTACCAGGCCAGAACATGGTATGATTTCAGGAGGAAGTTGGGTATGTTACATGGGGCCATAGGAATCAAAGGGTATGGGTGAAAAGCGGAAACAGGCTTTTGAATTGAATGATCAGTCATGATCATAATGAATGAAGGAGCAAGCTTAAAGATCTGAATGGGATACTTCCACTCCTACTTTCTATGTTTCTATGTATTGCAATTTGTGAGGTTGAAAGAAATCCTGGCTATCACATACCCCAAAGGGGAGTCATTGAAAAACAATGTTGTTTGAATAGAGTGTGGAATGTAACACCAATTTGGGACTCCTCTACAAGATGTTCTGACCAGTAATGATACTTGTCATCAAGCACTGCCAAGGTTTCCTGATGGTCACATCAGATGCATTTAGTAATCTGCCCAGGAATAATGGAAAAACATCAGGGATGGTCTGATTCAATTCATGTCCACTCAGATTTAGCTCTTTAAAGTGGTATTACATAAGGGTATATTTTCAAAGAAGTATTAATTTGTAATAGATCAAGACATACAGTCAAATATGATCCATGTTTTAGAGCTATGCTGGTCACCCGTGATCCTGTAATCTTTTAATGATTCCATCTCATTCCATTTGTCTAGCTCCTATTTCAATAATTCCACTTTTAAATGGACACAACTTATATGCTCGGTCAATGGGTGGACTTATGGTTGTTTTCATTTGCAATGCTCCCTTGAAAGTTTTATCAAAATGTTCCGGATATTTCAATGTTAAGCCTATGGATTCTGTAGACTTTTATCTAAATTACATGAATTCTAGTTAATGCTTATGAAAGTTTAATCTGACTCATGAATTGGTCTTCAAATATAGTCCATATCTTCAGGGATTTTTTACCTTTTTGGCTGTTAATTCAGTTGTGCCAGTTCTGTGTAAATCTTCATTCCTAACTATTAAACAAATCTTAATGTCTTGCTTTTCTACACTGGAATTTTAAAAAAATGACAGCTCTGAACTCTATAAATATGTTGTATTTTCTGAGGTGGTCTACTGAGTTTTAACTTGAACTAGGGAATTTTGTGGACATTCTGATAATATACTTTTGACATTCCATTCTTTGCTACTAATCAGCACACACCCTATTCACTTGCTGAAGTGAGTTAAGCTGTCCTCTTAACACGGGTTAGTCTACTTACCAGCATGTTGTTGTGATGAAGCTTCTAAAGAGAAACCTCATGGGTATTTAGTTTTCTGATTTGTGAAGGTGATTTTCTTTTAATGATCAGAAATACTTTAATTTTTTTTATAACACCTTTTAAGAAATCACATAACTTACGCTAAATGACTAGACATGCTACCTGCTGAGATAATTGCAGAAGCGAATTATGAGGTTAAACTTTAACAACACAGAAAGAGACTGGTGGAGAGGGCAAAGTCCAGAAAGGGGTTCAGTTGAGAAGAAAAGATGCATAACACCAGATGTGCTGTTCAGCCTCATCATAGTCTAAATAATTGTGGATAAAAAGACCTGAGCTTTTCCTTAGAGTTGTGAGGAAAGTCAATAAGTTATCCAGTGTCTCTTACAAAAAGAAAGCCTCTAATCTATTAAGCCAATTTTCACTCTGGAATCTGACTTGTCCAGTATTAACATCAGCTGGGATCATATCACTTTCTTTTCAACAACTTACAATACTGTAACAAACAAATACATTGACGACTGTCTATTTCATCTCAGCATATTTTCTAACTGTTTTCAATAGGTTTCACCTCTACATTAACTTGCTTGTTGACTGTGCAAGCAAGATCAGTGCAATGTTCTCCACCTCTGTTTTCCAGGTCACTTTTTAAAGATTTATTCATGTTTGTGGGATATGGGCGTCGCCGACTGGCCGGCATTTATTGCCCGTCCCTAGTTGCCGTTGAGAAGGTGGCGGTGAGCTTCCTTCTTGAACTGCTGCAGTCCACCTGCTGTGGGTTGACCCACAATGCCATTAGGGAGGGAATTCCAGGATTTTGACCCAGTGACAGTGAAGGAACAACAATATATTTCCAAGCGAAGATGATGAGTAGCTCGGAGGGGAACTTGAAGGTGGTGGTTTTCCTATATATCTACTGCCCTTGTCCTTCCAGATGGAAGTGGTCATGGGTTGGGAAGGTGCTGTCTAGGATCTTTGGTGAATTTCTGCAGTGCATCTTGTAGATAGAAGTCACTGATGCTCAGAAGGTGGAGGAAGTGGATTCTTGTGGATTCAGTGCTAATCAAGTGGATTACTTTGTCCTAGATGGTGTCAAGCTTCTTGAGTGTTGTTGGGGCTGCACTCATCCAGACAAGTGGGAAGTATTCCATCACATTTCTTACTTGTGTCTTGTAGATGATGGACAGGCTTTTGGGAGTCAGGAGGTGAGTTACTCACAGCAGTATTCCTAGCCTCTGACCTGCTCTTGTAGCCACTGTGTAAAAACAATGACTGCAGATGCTAGAAACCAGATTCTGGATTAGAGTGGTGCTGGAAAAGCACAGCAGTTCAGGCAGCATCCAAGGAGCAGGAAATTCGACGTTTCAGATAAAAGCCCTTCATCAGGAATAGAGGCAGAGTGCCTGCAGGGTGGAGAGATAAAAGCCACTGTGTTTAGGTGTGAGTCTAGTCAAGCTTCTGATCAATGATAACTCTCAAGATGTTGATAGTAGAGGATTCAGTGATGGCAACACCATTTAATGTCAAGGTCAGTGGTTAGATTGTCACTTGGTGGTGGGCGTAGCCTGGCATTAGTATGGTGCGAATGTTACTTGCCAGTTGTCAGCCCAAACCTGGATATTGTCCAGATCTTATTGCGTTTGGACACAGACTGCTTCAGTGTCTGAGGAGTTGCGAATGGTATTGAACATTGTGCAATCATCAGCAAACATCCCCACTTCTGACCTTATGATGGAGGGAAGGTCATCATTGAAGCAGCTGAAGATGGTTGGGCCTAGGACACTATGCTGAGGAACTCCTACAAAGATGTCCTAGAGCTGTGATGACGGACTGTCAACAACCACAACCATCTTCCTATGTGTCAGGTATGACTCCAACCAGGAGAAAGTGAGGACTGCAGATGCTGGAGATCAGAGCTGAAAATGTGTTGCTGGAAAAGCGCAGCAGGTCCGGCAGCATCCAAGGAACAGGAGAATCGATGTTTCGGACATAAGCCCACTAAAGCGTTTGTCCCCTGATACCCATTGAGTCCTGTTTTGCCAGGATTCCTTAACGCCACACTTGGTTGAATGCAGCCTTGATGTCAAGGGCTGTCACTCTAACCTCACCTCTGGAATTCAGCTCTTTTGTCCATGTTTGAACCAAAGCTGTAATGAAGTTAGGAGCTGAGTGGCCCTGGTGGAACTCAAACTGAGCAGATTGGTTTGATAGCACTGTTGATGATACTCACGTCACTTTACTGGTGATCGAAAATAGACTGATGGAGCAATTACTTGGGCAATTTTCCACATTTTTGGTTAACTGCCAGTGCTGTAACTGTACTGGAACAACTTGACTAGGGGAGTGGCAAGTTTGGGAGCATAAGTCTTCAATACTATTGCCGGAAAGTTATCGGGGCCAATAGCTTTTGCAGTATCCAGTGCCTCCAAAGGTTTCTCAATATCACGTGAAGCAAGTCGAATTGGCTGAAGTCTAGTATCTGTAATGCTGGAGACCACTGGAGGAGACCACTGGAGGAGGCCACTGGAGGAGGCCACTGGAGGAGACCACTGGAGGAGGCCACTGGAGGAGGCCACTGGAGGAGGCCAAGTTGGATCATCCGCTCGGCACTTCTGGCTGAAGAGCGTGCAAAAGCTTCAGCCTTATCTTTTGCAGTGATATGTTTGTTTCTTCCATCATTGAGGATGTGGATACAGGCAGCATCCGAGTGAATTGTTTAATCATCCCCCACCATTCATTGTCTAAATGTGGCAGGACTGCTGAGCTTAGACCTGATTCATTAGTTTAGGATTGCACAGCTCTGTCTATCACTTGCTGCTTATTCTGTTTCACATGCTTCATTAGGTTGACACTACGTCTTCAGAAATGCCTGGTGCTGCTCCTGACATGCCCTCCTGCAATCTCCATTGAATCAATCTCCAGGATTGATCCTCCGGCTTAATTGTAATGGTTCAGTGGGGGATAAGCGTGGCCATGAGGTTACAGATTGTGCTGGAGTACAATTCTGCTGCTGCGCCTCATGGATGCCCAGTCTTGAGTTGCTAGATCTGTTCCTGTCCCATTTAGCATGGTGATAGTGCCACATAACATGATGGAGGGTATTCTCAGTGTGAAGATTGGACTATGCGGTGGTCACTCTTACTGATACTGTCATGGACAGATGCATCAGCAGCTATGTCCTTTAGGACCTAACTGGATCAATCTGTAGTACTGCTGCCGAGCCACTCTTAGTGGCAAACATTGAAATCTCTCACCCAGAGTACATTTTGTGCCATTGCCATCCTCAGTGCTTCCTCTGAGTGTCGTTCAACATGGAAGAGCATCGTTCCATCAGCTGAGGGAGGATGGTATATGGTAATCAGCAGGAGGTTTCCTTGCCCATGTTTAATCTGGAGTCACGAGACTTCATGGGAGTCAGAAACAATGTTGAAGACTCCAAGGGCAACTCCCTTCACACTGTGTACGACTGTGCCAACATCTTTGCTGGGTCTGTCCTGCTGGTGAGACAGGACATATCCAGGGATGGTAATGGTCATGGCTGGGACATTGACTGTAAGGTTTGATTCTGTTGAGTATGACTGTGCCAGGCTGTTACTTGAATAGTCTGTGAGACATCTCTCCCAATTTTGACACTTGTTCGTGAGGAGGACTTTGCAGGTCGACAGAGGTGTTTCTACTGTTATGTTTTCTGATGCCTGGATCAATGCCAGGTGATCTGTCTGGTATCACTTCATTGAGACTTTGTAATGATTGGTACAACTATATGGCTTGCGAGGCTATTTTAGAGGGCAATTTGAGAGTCAACCACATTGCTGTGGGTCTTGAGTCACATGTAGGCCTGACCAGGTGATGATGGCGGAATTCCTTCCCTGAAGGACATTAGTGAACAAGATAGGTTTTACCCAAAATCGACAATGGTTTCATGGTCATCATTAGACCCTTAATTCCAGACTTTTATCGAATTCAAATTCCACCATCTGCCATGGCGGGAATACAACCCAGGTCCCCAAAACATTATCTGGCTCTCTGGATTAATAGTCTAGTGATAATACCACTAGGTCACTGCCTTCCCCTCATGTAATGATAATGATTTAATAACTGATCATCAAAAACTGATTAACTCAGGAGTTAGTTTATTAAAACATTAAAACACATTAGTGGGTATGAAGCAGACAGTACAGCAACCAAATGATTTTGATATGCAAAACCTGCAGACCTGCAGCAGACTAACTGCTAGATAAAGTTGCAACATTGTACATTCAGAGAAGTCGCTTCTTTAAAGGTGAACTCTCTGAAAGCAAGGTACATATACAATAGGATAGAGTATGCTACAGTTAGCTTTAACATCCCCAGGATAAAAAGCAGAAACATCACCCAGGTTTTCTACTCCTGATATTGGTCTGGGACAGGTTTCAGCTTGTTTATAACGTTCTTTCCCTCCTTGTCAAATAATGCACGAATATTCACTATCAAAATCCATACATAAATAGCAAATACCTAACGCTTGAATACATACCCTAGTAATAGTCATTTCCACTAGAAAATATTGGGTGAAAAATACAAAAGGAATAAATGACTGAGATTGCATTTCACTTTAAAAAACAGAAAATGCAAAGTAAATTATCAGAGCAAAAGAGAGGAAAAAATTAACTGCAAATGCTGGAAATCTTCAATAAAAGAGACCAAAGCTAAGTAAAGCCCAGCATACTTAAAATTGGCAGAATTTGTACCTGGTTTAAAGGGGACCTAAGGGGCAACTTTTTCACACATACGGTGGCGCGTGGAATGAGTTACCGGAGGAGGTGGTGGAGGCTGGTACAATTGCAACATTTTAAAAGACATCTGGATGGGTACCTGAATAGAAAGGGTTTAGAGGGAAATGGGCCAAATGCTGGCAAATGGAATTTGATTTATCTGGTCGGCTTGGATGAGTTGGACCGAAGGGACTGTTTCCATGCTGGGCATTTCTACATCTCTATGGTGAAGACACTCATCAGAACCAAATGGGAGCATAACCACTGCACTGACCAGGAAATATCTTGGAGCTGCTTAAGTTGGTGCTACAATAACTACAGATGTGAGCTGAACTGCCTGTTTATGGGTTTAGAAGAGATTTTTGATGCACCTCTGGTTACAGGAGTGAAGGAGGAAAAGCATCAGGGAAACGTAGTTCCAATATCTCTGGGCATTCAGAAGTGTTATAAGTGTGCATTCATTGCAGGACTAATGTGTGGTGCTCTGATTAATCTTAGAATCATAGAGTCATAGAGATGTACAGCATGGAAACAGACCCTTCAGTCCAACCCATCCATGCCGACCAAATATCCCAACCCAATCTAGTCCCACCTGCCAGCACCTATTCCTATTCATATACCCATCCAAATGCCTCTTAATTGTTGCAATTGTACCAGCCTCCACCACTTCCTCTGGCAGCTCATTCCATACCCGGACCACCCTCTGTGTGAAAAAGTTGCCCCGTAGGTCTCTTTTATATCTTTCCCCTCTCACCCTAATATTCCAACAGTGGCCTAACCAATGTCCTGTACAGCCGCAACATGACCTCCCAACTCCTGTACTCAATACTCTGACCAATAAAGGAAAGCATACCAAACGCCTTCTTCGCTATCCTATTTACCTGTGACTCCACTTTCAAGGAGCTATGAACCTGCACTCCAAGGTTTCTTTGTTCAGCAACACTCCCTAAGACCATTAAGTGTGTAAGTCCTGCTAAGATTTGCTTTCCCAAAATGCTGCAGTGGTTTTCTGGGTTTTTTATGCACAATATCATTGAGAAATAATACAATGTGCACAATGACTCATCTGTCTTACTCATAATTAGCAGTGGACCTTTGTACTGGACTGACAACAGGTAAGTGTTACCCTGAAACTTGCAACTGAAGTACATTCTTGGTGACACAAACAAGGTGATTCATATATTACTGAAAGAATAACATTTGTTGGTGTATTTGTTGTTTCACTATACGTCTTTGCTGGAGAATTGTGCACTTTCAACACTGGAGGTTAGGATGAGAATGTACAAAATGCGTGCTAATGTCACACAATGTCTCATTTTAATTTTGGTCCTTTGAATAAAATGAAATGTTTTATACCATTGCTTTTTGCAGAATACTTTTCTAAAATTTTCAAACAAGGTATTTCTAATCATTTGCATCTGACTTTGCTCAGTCACATTGTTTGCTTTAACGCTGAATCATTTAGTAACACAATTAATATTTGATTTGGTGTTGTGTGACAAATTAAAGTGAACCTGATGCTCAGTTCACATTTCTAACGGTTTACAAAATATATTTATTAACAACACAAGTAACAATGATTATTTAGATTCAATATCATTTTTTAATAGATACTTTTATTAAATTTTTCTTTCTTTACAAAACAATAAAAATGGAAAATAAATTACAACACCAGCAAACATTATTCTACATACGTATCACAACAAAAAAAGAAAAAAAAAACACAACAGCAAGAACAATACAACCAAAACCCATGTGCAAAACAGACAAATCAATAAAGGTAGTTAATGAATAAATAAAAAAGCAAAACAAACAAAACATTAGCTCTCAACCTCCGAGTGCACTAAATATTGCACACAAAATATTCAGAATTCTTCCTTCAAGGGCATCAAGTACACTGAATCATCGTGTCATGGCTACACGAAAGCCCTAGTTAAAATGGCAGATAAATCTGCATCCAAGTTCTCCAGAAAGGGCTGCCATACCCTATGAAAATGTTCTGTTTGTCGGTGCACCATATTCATGAAAATGTCCAAAGGGATATGTTCCATAATAAGCATATTCCAACCCAACAGACCCGGGGGAGCGGGATGGGGAGGGGGCGGTTGGAGGGGAGGGGATGGGATGGGTCCAGAAACCTAACATATTAAAATATTTTTCCTACTGTAGAAAGTGAGGATACTAAAAAGTGTTTTTCTCATGAACATCCAAAGAGGATATATTGGGCAGGGCTAGGAGGATAGAGATAGGATCCATCTTAACCTCTGCCCCCAAGACCCTCTCTATAACCCTGTCACAGAACTCCAATATGTATGGGCAAGACCATAAACAATGAGTGAGAGTACCAATGTTTATCTTACACTTGGGACAAAAAGGGGGTGCTACCACCTCAAAATTTGAAAGATGGTCTGGGACCAGATGGACCCTACGCAAAATCTTCAGCTGCATGGCATGGGTCCTATTACAAAGCAAGATCTTCCTTGCATTCTCACAAATGTGCCCTCATACCTCCATAGAAATCTCAACCCCAAATTCCTTCTTCCAAACCCCACAAAGCTGCTTAATGTCTTTTGAAGGATTGCCCCCCTCCCCAACCCAGCATGTGATGAAGCGTACTAATAGAGAGAGTAAGATTCAATTTCATTTTTAATTTAGCCAATGAACTGCAGCCAGTGAGCAAGTAGAAGTGCAACAATTGGCTCATTGACTTGTAGGCAACCAATTCTTTCTAAATTGCTATCCATTTGTGTACCTATTATGTACTCAGTTAGAGGCATAGAAAAGTACAGCACGGAAACTGACCCTTCCGTCCAACTTGTCCATGCTGACCAGATATCCTAACCTAATCTAGTCCCATTTGCCATGAAATGGCCCATATCCCTCCAAACCCTTCCTATTCATATACCCATCCAGATGCCTTTCAAATGCTGCAATTGTACCAGCCTCCACCACTTCCTCTGGCAGTTCATTCCATACACGTACCACTCTCTGCCTGAAAAAGTTGCCCCTTAGGTCTCTTTTATTTCTTCCCCTCTCACCCTAAACCTATGCCCACTAGTTCTGGACTCCTCCACCCCAGGGAAAAGATTTTGTCTATTTATCCTATCCATGCCCTTCATAATTTTGTAAACCTCTATAAGGTCACCCCTCATCCTCTGACACTCCAGGGAAAACAGCCCCAGCTTGTCCAGCCTCTC
>NC_057714.1:31954331-32003146 GCF_004010195.1 Chiloscyllium plagiosum
AAGTTTCACAACATCCTTCTGATAGGAAGGAGACTAGAATTGCACACAATATTCCAACACTGGCCTAATCAATGTCTTGTACAGCTGCAACATGATCTCCCAACTCCTATACTCAATCATCTGACCAGTAAAGGAAAGCATACCAAACTTCATCCTATCTTCTTCATCATCCTATCTACCTGTGACTCTACTTTCAAGGAACACTCCAAGGTCTCTTTGTTCAGCAACACCCCCTTGGACCTTATCATTAAGTGTATAAGGTAAAAACAATGACTGCAGGTGCTGGAAACCAGATTCTGGATTAAAGATGCTGGAAAAGCATAGCAGTTCAGGCAGCATCCGAGGTACTGCTCCTCGGATGCAGCACCTCGCATTTATCTCTAATGACTGCAGATGCTGGAAACCAGATTCTGGATTAGAGATGCTGGAAAAGCATAGCAGTTCAGGCAGCATCCGAGGTACTGCTCCTCGCATTTATCTCTGCCTGCCACTCCTCCACTCTATTGACACATCTGATCAAGATCCCGTTGTAACCTGAGGTAACCTTCTTTGCTGTCCACTACAACTGAAATTTTGGTGTCATCTGCAAACTTATTAACTATACCTCTTATGCTCACACCCAAATAATTTATATAATGATGAAAAGTAGTGGACCCAACACCGATCCTTGTGGTATTCCAGTCTGAAAAACAACCCTCTGTCTTCTACCTTTGAGCCATTCCTGTACCTAAATGGCTAGTTCTCCCTATATTCCATGCGATCTAGCCTTGTTAACCAGTCTCCCATGTGGAACCTTGTTGAACACCTTACTGAAGTCCATATAGATCAGTTCCACTGCTCTGCCCTCATTAATCTTCTTTGTTACTTTTTCAAAACACTCAATCAAGTTTGTGAGACATGATTTCCCATGCACAAAGCCATGTTGACTATCCCTAATCAGTCCTTGCCTTTCCAAATGCATCTACATCCTGTCCCTCAGGATTCCCTCTAACAACTTGCCAACCACCGACATCAGGCTCACCGGTCTATAGTTCCCTGGCTTTTCCTTACCACCTTTCTTAAACAATGGCACTATGTTAGCCAAACTCCAGTCGTCCAGCACCTCACCTGTGACTATCAATGATACAAATATCTCAGCAAGAGGCCCAGCAATCACTTCCCTGGCTTCCCACAGAGCTCGAGGATACACCTGATCAGGTCCTGGGCAGTTATCCACCTTTATGCATTTCAAGACATCCAGCACTTCCTCCTCTGTAATATGGACATTTTTCAAGATCTATTTCCCAACATTCCATATCTTTTATGTCCGTCTCCACAGGAAACACTGATGCAAAATATTCATTTAGTATCTCTTCCATCTCCTGCAGGTCCACACAAAGGCAGCCTTGCTGATCTTTGTGGGGCCCTATTCGCTCCCTAGTTACCCTTTTGTTCTTAATGTCTTTATAAAAGCCCTTTGGATTCTCCTTAACTCTATTTGCCAAAGTTATCTCATGTCCTCTTTTGCCCTCCTGAATTCTCTCTTAAGCATAGTCCTACTGTCTTTATACGCTTCTAAGGATTCACTCGGTCTATCCTGTCTGTATCTGACATATACTTCCTTCTTTTTCTTAACCAAACCTCAGGTTCTCTCATCATCTAGCGTTGATACACCTACCAGCCTTTCCTTTCACCCTGACAGGAATATACTGTCTAGGTAAAAACAATGACTACAGATGCTGGAAACCAGATTCTGGATTAGTGGTGCTGGAAGAGCACAGCAGTTCAGGCAGCATCCAAGGAGCTTTGAAATCGACGTTTCGGGCAAAAGCCCTTCATCAGGAATAAAGGCAGTGAGCCTGAAGCGTGAAGAGATAAGCTAGGGGAGGGTGGGGGTGGGGAGGGAATATACTGTCTGTGGACTCTTGTTATCTCATTTCTGAAGGCCCCATTTTTCAGCCGTCCCTTTATCTGCAAACATCTGCCCCCAATTAGCTTTCGATAGTTCTTGCCTAATACTGTGAAAATTGGCCTTCTTCCAATTTAGAACTTCAACTTTTAGATCTGGTCTATCGTTTTCCATCACTATTTTGGAACTAATAAAATTATGGTCGCTGGCCCCAAAGTGCTCCCCCACTGACACCTCAATCACCTGCCCTGCCTTATTTCCCAAGAGTAGATCAAGTTTTGCACCTTCTCTAGTAGGTACATCCACATACTGAATCAGAAAATTTTCTTGTACACACTTAACAAATTTGTCTCCATCTAAACCCATAACACTGCGGCAGTCCCAGTCTATGTTTGGAAAGTTAAAATCCCCTTCCACAACCACTCTATTATTCTTACAGATAACTGAGGTCTCCTTACAAATTTGTTCCTCAATTTCCCTCTGACTATTAGGGGGTCTATGATACAATCCCAATAAGGTGATCATCCCTTTCTTATTTTTCAGTTCCACCCAAATAACTTCTCTGGGTGTATTCCCAGTAAAACTGTAATGCTATCTGTTATTCAAAAACGCCATTCCCCGTCCTCTCTTGCCTCCCTTTCTATCCTTCCTGTGGCATTTGTATCCTGGAACATTAAGCTGTCAGTCCTGTCCATCCCTGAGCCATGTTTCTGTAATTGCTATGATATCCCAGTCCCATATTCCTAAGCATGCCCTGAGTTCATCTACCTTCCCTGTTTGGCCGCTTGCATTGAAATAAATGCAGTTTAATTTATCAGTCCTACCTTGTTCTCTGCTTTGCCCCTGCCTGCCCTAACTATTTGACTCGCTCGTTTTCCCAACTGTACCAGTCTCAGAGTGACCTCTTTCCTCACTATCTCCCTGGGTCCCACACTCCCACCTTACTAGTTTAAGTTCTCCCAAGCAGCTCTAGCAAATCTCCCTGCTAGTATATTAGTCCCCTTCCAATTCAGATGCAATCCATCCTCATGTACAGATCACTTGTGCCCAGAAAAGATTCCAATGATCCAAAAATATGAATCCTTCTCCCATGCACCAGCTCCTCAGCCATGCATTCATCTGCTCTATCCTCCTATTCCTACCCTCACTAGCTCATAGCACCAGGAGTAATCCAGATATTACTACTCGCGAGGACATCCTTTTTAAATTCCTGCCTAACTTTCTGTATTCTCCCTTCAGAATCTCATTCTTTTCCCTTCCTATGTCATTGGCTCCAATGTGCACAGTGTCCTCCTGCTGGTCCCTCTCCCCAATGAGAACATTCTGCACCCTCTCTGAGACACCCATTCTGATTTTTCACTGCTGGCCGCAGAAACGTCTGTCTGTGCCTCGGACTAGACAGTGCCTTAACACAATCGATTGCTTGGAACCCAACGTACCCCTCATTACATTATAGCCTGTCTTGATACCAGAAACTTGGCTGTTCATGCATCATTTCCCCTGAGAATCCATCACCATCTGCATTTTTCAAAACAGCATACTTGTTTGAAATGGGGATAGCCACAGAAGACTCTCCTACCTTTCCTGGAGTTAACCCATCTAGCTGATTGTATCTGCGACTTTTCTTCCTTCATGTAACTGCCATCCATCACATACCCTAGCTCTTGTAAAACTCTCATTGCCTTTAACTGAAGCTCCAAATGATAAATTTGATCTGATAGGATTCACAACCAAAAGACACTTCCTGCAGACATAATACACAGTAACATGCAAACTCTCCTGAAACTCCCACATCAGACAGAAGAGCATATCATTCAGCTAAAGGCCATTTTTGCTCCTTCACAATTTACAGACCCAGAAAATAACAATATTGTATTGTTCTAAAAAATACTGCTCCAGGCTAACTTAACACTAAGGTTCATATTTTTAAAAAAAATATCATGGGACAGATCTCAATAAAACATACAATCAAGAAAAAACCCACTGTACTCACTATTGTAGATTTATAGCAAGGCTACACTTATAAACTATGCACTTACCTATTCCTGTGCTGTGAGCTTTCCCACACAGGTTCCTCCAAAATCAATTGTGAATTTCACTGTTTGTTAAGTTTTCCTTGATGCATGAATTCAAACTGCAAAGGCAGTAATTGCACAGATTCACTGTTATGTCAGTTAGCAGTGAGGGTATCTTTCTCTCTCTCCCTCTCTCTCTCTCTCTCCTTCACTAATCATGTGCTGCCTATTGTCTGTCCATCTCCCTTTTAAAAGTGACGTTGTTTTGACTTTTTTCCCCCAAAGTTCCAAAACAATCACAACAGCATATAAAATAGTAATTGTTGCTCCTAGAATTTGAAGAAATCACCTCCAACACCTAAAATACTTCAAAAAAAGAGCAGCTCTTACAGCCACATTTTTTTTCCCATCTTCAGTTATGTGATCAGAAAACCTGGCTTAATTTATTGTTATTGCCAAGATACCAGAGGCTGACTGACATCATGAACCTGAACCCCAGTAAGGAGTCAGGAGTGCAAAGGAGGGAAGGAATATTGATAAAGGAAATTGACACTAAAAAGAAAAATGATACACTGAAGTAACCTAATCTACTGGAAAATAATCATTGAGATGTCAATTCTTAGGAAACTTTTTAAAAATCAACCAAGATTTAGTTATAAAAATAGAAATTGCTTGAAAAACCCAGCAGGTCTGGCAGCATCTGTGGAGAGAAAGCAGAATTAATGTTTTGGGTCCAATGACCCTTTTTCAGAATTGTTTTTTGACATTTAGTTACATTTAGTAAACATACATCAGTTTACAGATTGTGTTAAGTGACAATTTGTTATTTTTTAAGTCTCTGTAACATCTGAATCTTACTCTGTGTTGCTCACATATTCCACTTTTGCATCTTCCCTTTTAATAAAGGTCATCAAAATCACTCCAAGTTTTCTGCTAACAATTCAGTTACTCAGTTTGCTTATCCTAAGAAGTCTTCATATTAGTTACATATTTTTATAGAGTTAGAGGCGTGTCAGCAAGTGGTTAGCACTGCTGCCTCACAGCGCCAAGGGTGTAGGTTCAATTCGATTGAAGTGGGATAATGCATGCAATATTGCAAGCGATAGTCCATGGGCCTTGATGGGAGGTGTTTGCATTATCAAGTTAGAATGAGTATAAGGATCGGACAGGAGATTGCTAGGTGATTGGGGTTGAATGGTTTCCCACTCGGAGACCATTTCCCACTATATAACAACGACCCCAGCAAATTATCCTGTCAGAACACGAGATGAGTTAAAGTTTTGATATTGGGACTATTTGGTATCGAATGTTCTGTGCAATATTGATCTCAAAACTTATGCCTTTCTAAGATTTTCTGCATCATGGTCAAATATGTCTCCACATTCATGTTAGTGTTTCAGATCTGTTAGTATTAGATCTAATTTGCCTGTAATATTTTGAAATTTGTGAATGTCTACAGTACCATACTTCAGACAGTTCCACAAGAATTACTTTTATAACCTTGTTTCATCTTAAATTTGGGAATTATTTGCTAAGTCAGGTAAGATGTGAAGGCATTGGAGAGAGTGCAAAAAAGATGCACAAGAATGGTTCTGGGGTGAGAAACTTCACTTATGAAGGTAGGTTGGAAAAACTGGAACTATTTTCCTTGGAGAAGTAGAGGCTGGAAGGAGATTTGATAGAGGAATTTAAATTATGAGCAGTCAAAACAGAGTAGATGGGGCTGTTATGAAATTCTTGTTATTCAACAATTTTGGCACAAATTTGAAGTAACTGGTAAAAGAAACGAAGGCAACGTAAGGACACCCGTTCACACAGTAGCGGTATGCACTACCCAAGATTAATGCAGGTACCTTCTACTGAGGCATTCAAAAGTGAATTTGATTGATATCTGAAAAGGAACAATGTGCAGGACTATGAATGAATGGTGAAATTGAGGAGCGCAGATGCTGGAGATTAGAGTCAAGATTAGAGTGGTGCTGGAAAAGCACGGCAGGTCCGGCAGCATCCGAGAAGCAGGAAAATCGACATTTCGGGCCGGAGCCGTTCCTGATAAAGGGCTCCTGCCCGAAACATCGATTTTCCTACTCTTTGGATGCTGCCTGACCTGTTGTGCATTTCCAGCACCACTCTCATCTTGACTATGAATGAATGGACTGGGGGGTGGACAAAGTTAAAAATTACACAACACCAGGTTATAATCCAACAGGTTTATTTGAAGGTACAAGCTTTCGGAGCACTGCTCCTTCATCAGGTAGCTAGTGGGCTATGAAGGCAAGGGAAAGGCCATAGGTGAATTTAGAGAGTCAGTGCAAATGATCGGCCAAATGACCTCTCTCTGTATTGTTACAATCCTGCGGTTCTGTGAACTTTTCAGCTGGTTGTATCACTGCCAATTCTTTTTGATGCATGACGACATTCTCAGGATCAATGGTGATGATGGTACTTCCTTTTGTTTTACTTCATTTGAGGAATGTGGCATTGCTGGCTGAGCCAGCATTTATTCCCCATCACTTACCGTCCTTGAACTGAATGGCTTGCCAAGGCCATTTCAGACGGCAATCATGTTGCTGCAGGTCTGGAGTCATATGCTGCTGGATTGGGTTAGAATGGCAGATTTCTTTTTGTAATGTCAATAATTGCATGGGAGTTTATTGATTTGGTGGTTATATGTTGCCATTACACCAGCTTTAAAATAACTCAAGGGGAGGTATGAGTCCCATCACCAAGTCACCCTTTATTTACATGGACACAGTACATGGGCTCTGACCAGCCAGCTCAGAGCCAATCCCCAGAATGAATCTCCTGTTTATATCTGTCAGCCAGGTACCCTGATTAGCCCAGGTTAATAGCCCCAATCAAGGATCTCATCGTCAATGAAATTCATTCAGCCCTGGTTCCAATCACTACATCCCTCCCCCCACCAAGTCCCAGGATATAGGCCCCGTTCTTTTCCTTGTAGTTTCTCCTGGGATGCTTTCGCCCAAATCCCAGTTCTTCTGACTCTGACTTGGACATGGGTGGCATGTACCAGACTGTAGCCCACCTCTTGCGCTGGGAGCATCTTGGGAGAGTGTCCTCCTCTTCTTCAGATGGTAGTGATATTGAGGTTTGTCCCCCTAAGACTCTGAGGTTTCGTCGATGCTAAATGGAGAGGGAGAACCCAGAGTTTCTGACACCCTTTCTCACTGTTCTGAGGGACCAGGTATGTTTTGCTCCTACCCAATTTGCAGGATAGCGGCTTTCAGCTGATCCATGTATTTTTACAGGACTGCCTCACCTACCTGAACTTCGTATGTCATGCGGCCTGACCTCATGTTGACCCCATGCAGGGCCATTTTGACACCAAACTTAATCCCCTGAATTAAGTTGTCTCTCTTGCTTAGAGGTGGCATGCAGCCAGCAGTGGCGTTCTTAGGGCCATTTACACTCTCCCTCCCCCAAGTTCTGAGAATATCGGGTTTAACCTGGTGTGGAGCCTTCTCCCCACCAGCAACTCTGCTGGAGCTATCCCTGTTATTGGGTGTGAGGTGGCCCTATAATTCAACAGAAACCGGGACAGTTTGGTGCTGAGTGAAGCTGGAGGCTGTCTCTTTAAGCCTGCATTTCTGCCAGACGATTGGATGATGGATGGTATGGAGCTGACCTTATGTGCCGAATCCCATTGGACTTTAGGAACTATTTGAGATCCCTGCTGGTAAACAATGCCCCATTGTCTGTGACCAATACTTCTGGGAGTCGGTGTATCGCAAATGATGCTTGCAGCTTTTCCATCATCATCCCTGAGTTTGCCGAATGATCCCTATGCACACCCAAACAATTTGAATGGGCATCCACAAAGTTCAGGAACATTGAGCCCATTGAGCATAGCTGATGTAACCAAAATTACCAACCCATTCCCACAGATTTTTGTCCTTGTCGGCACTCTGGGCACTGCCCACCAATGCAGCTATGTCAATATCTACCCCTGGCCACCAAACATAATTTCTTGCCAATATCTTCATTTTGGAAACCACTCGATGACCCTGGTGAAGTTCAACCAGTATCTGGTGGCAACCTTTACAAGGGATAATCACTCTCGTTCCCCACAGTAATGTGCTGCCCTCTACAGTGATGCCAGGTTCGGAAAGGTTTTAGTCCTGGGTTGTGATAGTCCTTTTGATTTCCCCATCACCAGCTGCTGTTTTAGTTTTGCCAGGATGGGATCTTTCTGTGTCAACAGTTTGGACATTGTCACCTAGAAGAGAGTCCAGAAAGTTTAAAATCAGAACATTCTGTTGTAGGGGAGGCACCACCATTGGAATATCTGGTGCATGGTGGGTCAGGGCATCCGTATCTGCCACTTGGCCTCCTGGATGGTGTTCCAACTCGTAATTGTATGCACTGAGAATAAGGGCGCACCGCTGAATTCAACTAGAAGCTATGGGATTGTCTTCTTTAAATATCCCCAGTTGGGGTTTATTATCCAGTACTATTACAAATTTATGTCTGTAAATGTATTCATGGAACTTTCTCATACCAAAAATGACCGCCAAACCTCCTTCTCTAATTGGGCATGTTTGCTTTTGGCATCAGCCAAAATCCAGGAAGCACACGCTATCGGGTGTTCCTCTCCACTGGGCCACTGGTGAGCCACTCTACTCCGATACTATATGGGGAGGCATCACATGTCAATGCCACCTCTCACATGGGATCGTGGTGGGCCAATACCCTATATGATGATAGCTGCTTTTCAACTTCCCTGAAGGCTACTTCTTGGTTACATGTCCATTTCCAAGGCTAACCGTTCTTCAATAGCAGATGTAAGGGTGCCAGAATGGAGGCATGATTACGTATTAATTTTTAATAATAATTCACCAATCCAAGGAAAGATAGAAGCTCCGGTACAGAGCCAGGCACCAGTGAACCATTGATTGCCCTCACTTTATCTCCCAACGGGTTTAACTCCATCTTGTTAACTTTGTAGCTCCAGCAAGTCAATTGAGGTGCTTGGAACACATATTTTTCCCTTCTAAGGTGTATGCCCACCTAGGAGAAATGTTTAAGCACTATTCTGGACATTGGTTTGCTTCCTGAGCTGGAAGGTTCATTTCCAGACGTTTCGTCACCATACTAGGTAACATCTTCAGTGAGCCTCCGAATGCAGCACTGGTGGTGTAGCCCGCTTTCTATTTATGAGTTTGGCTTGTCCTAGGATGGATGCGTTGTCCCAGTCTAAGTGGTGTCCTTCGTCATCTGTATGTAAGCAAACTAGTGAGAGTGGGTCACGTCTTTCTGTGGCTAGTTGATGTTCATGTATCCTGGTGGCTAGTTTTCTACCTGTTTGTCCAATATAGTGTTTGTTAAGTTCTTGTTACAGTTTGGTATTAGAAGAATTAAAGAAGCATACACCAAACACCACCAACTTCATCAGCAAGGACAGTATCATCAAGCTAGTGGACCTATGCCTTACCACTCACTTCATTTTCAACAACAAAATCTATAGACAAACCAACGTAACACCCATGGGATCTCTGACATCAGGGTTCTTAGCAGATACAGTAATGCAAAGACTCAAACAAACAGCTCTGCCAACCATCCAACCCAAACTTTGAGTCCACTACGTGGGTGACACCTTTGTCATCACTGAACAAAATAAATTAGAGGAAACCTTCAAGACCATCAATAATACCATTACTGGCATAACATTCATTAAAGAGGAGGAAAACAACAACAAACTGCCATTCCTAGATGTCATAATAGAGTGAACAGCCACTGGGGAACTTCAAACCAGTGTCTACAGGAAAACAACACATACGGACCAAATATTGAACTACAGAAGCAATCACCCCAACGTCCACCAACGAAGCTGCATTCAAACATTATTTCAACGAGCCAACACACACTGCAGCACAGAGGAACTACACACAGCAGAAAAACAAAATCATCTAAACAGTGATTTCAAAAAGAACGGGTACCCAATGAACACAGTCCACCGATTTCTGAGGAACAAACCCAAACAAGCAGACAAAACACATCCACAAACCCTAGCCACTCTCCCCTACATCAAAGACATCTCAGAAATGACTGCCAGACTACTCAGACCCCTTGGCATCATGGTAGCCCACAAATCCATCAACACACTAAAACAGCTGCTAATGAACTTGAGAGACCCTATACAGACAACAAGCAAAACTAATGTCATCTACAAAATACCTTGCAAGAACTGTAACAAACACTACATTGGACAAACAGGCAGAAAACCAGCCACCAGGATACATGAACATCAACTAGCCACAAAATGAGATGATCCACTCTCACTAGTATCCTTATATACAGATGAAGAAGGACACCACTTTGACTGGGACAACACATCCATCCTAGGCCAAGCCAAACAGAGACACACAAGAGAATTCCTGAAAGCATGGCATTCCAACAGAAACACTATCAACAAACACATTGACTTTGGATCCCATTTACCACCCCCTGAGAAAAAGAGCAGGAAGTGACATCACTGTAGGAAATGACATCACCACGGGAAATGACATCACTAACCCAAGGAAACCCATAGAAATAAATAGAAAATGGATTTCACCACCAGTGCTTTGTTTGGAGGCCTACCGAAGATGTTACCTAGTAGGGTGACGAAACGTCTGGAAACGAACCTTCCAGCCCAGTGAGCAAACCTACATCCAGAACTCAACCTGAGCTACATATCTTCTCAAATCCCATTTAAGTATAATGTCTAAATTCTCCAAGTGCTCTTTATTGAACTTCCCAGTTATTAGCAGGTCAATCAGATAAATGGCAACCTGGAGTTGATCTTCTAAAATGTTCTCCATCATCCACTGCAAAAAGGCCCAGGCTGATATTACCTCAAAAATATTGGTACAATTTCTTATGGGTTTAATTGAGGAATATTCCCAGGATCCATCATCTCATCACAATTGCTGGTATGCATGGCTCACATCCACTTCCGTTTGGGTGTCCCTGAGCTATGCCCTCACTACCGCCTAATAAATCGAGTGGGTTATTGACAGGTATTTGACAAATTATATGTAATGGTGCTCTCCTGTGGGTCAGTTGATATTGTATTGTATAAACTTTTCCATGGATTGCCACCTTGCAGCAGTGGAGAGGCCTGAGTTTTCCATTCATCGAGGGAGTTATGCCATTAGGGGTTTTCTGTGCAAACCCAAAAAAATGATCAACTGTGATCTGAGCAGAATATAATAATTTTTGTTTATTAATTTTGTGAGATTTGGGCATCACTGGCTGGCCAGCATTTATTGCCCATCCCTAGTTGCCCTTGAGGAGGTGGTAGTGAGCTCTCTTCTTGAACTGTTGAAATGCATGTGCTGAGTTGACCCACAATGCCATTAGGGAGGGAATTCAAGGATTTTGACCCAGCAACAGTGAAGGAATGCTGATATATTTCCAAGTCAGGATGGTGAGCAGCTTGGAGGGGAACTTGAAGCTGGTGGTGTTCCCACATATATTATGCCCCTATCCTTCTAGATGGAAATGGTCAAGGATGTGGAAGGTGCAGTCTGATGATCTTTGGTGAATTTCTGCAGTGCATCTTGTAGATAGTACACACTGCTGCTACTGAGCATTGGAGGTGGAGGGAGTGGATTTGTGTGGATGCAGTGCTAATCAAGTCAGTTGCTTTGTCCTGGATGGTGTCAAGCTTCCTGAGTGTATGATATCAATAGCTGAGATAGCAGGTGATGGCTGCAGCATTTAGGAGCTCCCCAGTTGTTGAGGATCCCTTGCTACTGGAACTGGGTCTACCTTCTGCCAAGGACTACATGCAACAACATTCCCATTTTAAAAGATGTTCCACACAAGGCATTTACCTAAAGAAATTCAATTCCCCTCACACCCACAACACAAACTCTCCACGTTCATTGAGAAGTGATTCAGACAGGATTGAGACATTTGGACATCCTTAGCTCTAGACTGGCACGTAGACTGTGGAGTTTGACTCAGTCACTTCATCTTCGAATAGGATCAGGAGAGCACCTCTTAACAACTGAGCAGTCCTCATCAGCATACACTCTGGTCATCCAGCATTAGGAAGGGGTGAGAAAAGGTGTCATAAAAATAGCCTGTTCTGCCACCAACCTGGATGAAAATGCACATCCAAAGGGGTTCATCTACCTACAGTCTGAGTACCAAAGTCAAAATCACTCACCGAACCTGAATGCACAAACACATAGGCAATGAGCGAAATCATCCCAAATGAAGAACTGCCCTTGTTGCCTGCGAATTCAAGCACTTTAACACTGATATTGCTGCTCTGCGGGAGACTTGAAGAGCAGGCAAAGGGGCAGCTGGATGAAGAAGCTGATAGTTACACTTTCTCCTGGAGAGGAAACCCCAAGCATCAATCTTGGAGTTGGATTCATTATCAAGACTGAACTCATCAACTGGCTCTCAGAACTCCCTATTGAGATCAATGAGTGCCTCATGATTCTCCATCTTCAACTTGCTGCAGCAATTGTCATGAGTGCCTATGCTCCAACCCTTGATGCCAGAGATGACTTCAAAGAAGGCTTGTACTCATCGACAAGAAGAAGAAAGGTCTCCATGCCTGACAAAACAACTGCACCAATGAGGCAAAGAGGAGTACTCAGCAAACAGCAAAGGCAGAGTTACAAAGAAGATCTAGAGAAATCAAGAGCCAATGGTGGACTGAGAAAGTTGAGAAATTGCTATTTCTTGCTGACAAATACAACACCCAGGGTTTCTTCAGTGTCACCAAGGCTATAAAGACCTACATACTTGGCCTCAAACCAGTGCAAAGTAAGGATGGAACCCTTTTGAAAAACAGAAAACATCAGCCTCTGATGGGGAAATACCTCAAAAGAATTCCTAAACTATAATGCAATCATCAATGAAGATGTGTTTGAGGATATTCCCCAACTCCCCATCAAAGATGACATTGCATTCCCACTCAGTGTGACAGAGGTTGAAGCTGCCATTGGTCAATGAAGAATGGAAGAGCCACATGATTGGAGAGGTTTGCAGTGTGCATTTTCAAGCTTGGTGGAAGAGAGCTTACTCATTATCCCATCTACTACTCCTGAAAATCTGGGACAAAAAAAATGCCTACTATTCTCAGGGATGCTGCCATTGGCACCATCTTCAAGAAAGGAGAAAGAGTGGACTGTGGAAACCACTAAAGAATCTCTCTCTTCTCCATTGGCAGGAGGAATATCACTTCAACCATTACTAGATATGTTCTCCCAGAAATCCTTCCTCAAAACCTTCTAACCAAACTATGAAACTATGGACATGATTTTCACTGTTCAACAACACTCTACTTGGACTTCATCAATCTGGCCAATGCTTTTAACCCAGCCAGTTGGAAGGTGCCATAGAAAACCGTGACAAAGGCTGGCTGTCCAGAGAAATTCATCAACATCCTCCATCTCCTCCATGACAAGATGTCAGGCAGCGGTTCTCACCAACCATAATATCAGGTAACCTTTGAGGTCAAGACAGGAGTCATAGAGTCATGGAGATGTACAGAATGGAAACAGACCCTTCGCTCCAACCCGTCCATGCCAACCAGATATCCCAACCCAATCTAGTCCCACTTGCCAGCACCCGGCCCACATCCCTCCAAACTCTTCCTATTAATATACCCATCCAAATGCCTCTTAATTGTTGCAATTGTACCAGCCTCCACCACTTCCTCTGGCAGCTCATTCCATACACATACCACCCTCTGGTGTGAAAACGTTGCCCTGTAGGTCTCTTTTATGTCTTTCCTCTCTCACCATAAACCTATGACCTCTACTTCTGGACTCCCCGACCCCAGGGAAAAGACTTTGCCTATTTATCCTATCCATGCCCCTCATAATTTTGTAAACCTCTATAAGGTCACCCCTCAGCCTCCGACGCTCCAGGGAAAACAGCCCCAGTCTGTTCAGCCTCTCCCTATAGCTCAAATCCTCCAATCCTGGCAACATCCTTGTAAATCTTTTCTGAACCCTTTCAAGTTTCACAACATATTTCCGATAGGAAGGAGACCAGAATTGCACACAATATTCCAACAGTGGCCTAACAATCTCCACCCACTTCACCATCTTCATCACCACCATTGTTTGCCTAGTCTAGAAAGAGTTTCCCACTGGTATGGACGTCCTCTACAGAACGATTGGAAAACCTTTCGACCTCAATCAATTAAAATTCAACAAAACGAGACTGATCTCACTTGTGGAACTTCAATATGTAGATGATGACATCATTTCTGATTGTCTGAAGAAAATCTTTAAGCCTTGCTTAATCTCTTCATAGATACGTATTGAAGACTTAGTCTCAGCTCAATCTCAAGAACACTCAAATCCTATATCAACTCATCCCAGATCAAGTTCTGGTTCATCCTCCATTATGCATATTTGAGAAGTCCTCCCAAATGTGGGATATTTCCCTTACCTGGGAAGCTACCTCTCATCTAAGGCTGACTTTGATGTCGAGGTTCAACATCACATCTACTCTGTGAGCATCGTTATCAGCTGCTGAACGATAAGAGTCTTTGCTGACTGTGACATTTGTGCTGATGCCATGATCCTTGTGTCCAAAGCAGTCATCCTTCCAACTCTCCTTTATGGCTCTGAAACTTGGACCACGTAGAGACACACCTCAAAACTCTTGAGAAGTACCAATGATGCTCTTTGGAGCAGATTCTCCATAGCAGCTGGGTGGACAGGCATTCTAGGATCAGCATCCTTGAAGCAGCTAACAACACCATCAGCAAGGCCATGATCATCTGAAACCAACTCTGCGATACTGGTCACATGCTTAGGATGTCTGAATTCCAACTGCCGAAACAAATCATCTTCACGCGGTTCATGGAAGACACTTGACTGAGAGGAGAACAAAGAGATTGTTTCAAAGACACACAGAAGGCTTCCCTCAAGATATGCAACTTAGATGTCAACGCATGGGAGATGCTCATTCAAAGAAAACTGACTTGGAGTAAACTCCTGTATGAAGGGACATAATTCCCTGAGAACACCCATCAGCAAGAGGAGTTACAGAAAAGAAAAGAATGCCAACAATCTCAAGGTCAAGGACCACTTCCACCTCCCAGAAACACTTGCCAAGTGTGTGGTCACAAATGTGACTCAAGGATCGGTCTCATAATCAGACAAGGACTCATCAAACCTCTGACCAGTGACACAGAATTTCCAGGTTGGCATTCGTACTCATTAGCGAGTGATTGCAGGCGAGAGTCTGAACATCAACAGATGAGATACCAGGAAGTACAGGCAATGCAATTGCTTTCAGTATTCCCGGGTTAATCCGAACAGAAATTAACCATTCCTGACTAATATTTATTTAATGGGCCATGCTGAAAGGACGGAATCAGATTTTGTGCAATTCCATACAGAATTGAATAGCCTGACATCGCTTATTATGTGTTGCTTAATAGCATTTGATCAATGTAAATGCCAACAGAATGTTAATCAGCCAACTTATATCTGGTCTCCTCCTGGGGCTGAGGGGTGGGGCTGCCTAGAGGTGTCTCCATTTGTTACTCAAATCATCAATATCCCACCTGAGATGTTTTAGGGGCCTTTGTTTTGAATCAAGCTCTCAGACACTTTTAAATCCAAATTTTCTCCATTATTACTTAATATACTTAAGATGTACCTGCTGTTCTCATGCAAGTGCTTGAACGTATCTAGTCAGAAAATACTGGAAACATTTAGCACTTGTGAGCTCTGATGCACTTTCTCATGTTCTATATGTTAGTCTATGGAACATATACCATGACAACTGGGTTCTTGTTCAGTTGGATATCTTAATCTTTAGTTACAACACTATTTACATGGTTACAATATCATTGACAAATATCTATAGTCTGGCTCCTTGTCTAGTAATATTATTACACATTAAAATGTATAACTGACTGCATTATACAAAGAAAGTGACTGTATCAAGGACCATAATGTCCCGTGTTGTCATGTTCTGTACCTCTCCCATCTGGACTCTATGATATAGTAAAACAAACCCTTCCTTAGGTTTATGCCTGAATCATTGGCTGATTCAGTCTCTGCGAGCTGAACACTAACCTGCTGAGTGTTCCTAACATTCCCATTTTGTCTCATTTTCCAGCATTTGCAAGTTGTTGCCTTTGCATTTTGTTTATAGTCATAAGGAAATGATTAAATGTCATCAGTTTTAATTTGATTTTAGAAGATGTTTAAAATGTTTTGGCCTCTGAATTGCTGCCATTTGTTATGGCATTTTGAGTAAAAGTTTTAAAACTTCAAACTGTTTCCAGTGAGGTGGAACTGGTAAACTGGATCAAATAATCTTTAATGTGCAAACCATTTAATGAACACTAGGTGGCATTAAAACCTCACCTGATTTGACCTTGATGCAATGGTTGTATCGTGTTAAAAGTCACACAACACCAGGTTATAGTCCAACAGGTTTAATTGGAAGCACACCAGCTTTCGGAGCGACACTCCTTCATCAGGTGATTGTGGAGGGCTCAATCCTAACACAGAATTTATAGCAAAAATTTACAGTGTGATGTAACTGAAATTATATATTGAAAAATTGATTGTTAAGTCTTTCATCTGTTAGAATACAGTGATAGTTTCATTTCTTTCATGTGTAAATCACAAAACCTTTTTTTAAAAAGTTGCATTCTCAGGTTAGCTATTAACAATGGTGTTAGCTAAACAACATGTTGAAGGTGTTGGCCCCCTGTGTTCTCTGTCTATGCCATGGTGTTTAGATTGATTCTAATCTAAAAAGTGAGATAACGGAGTTTTACATGAATTCATGCAGTTTTTGAGCTCAGAGTTCTACATGAATGCATGCAGTTTTTGAGCAAAGTACAATGTAACCCTAGTGATCATGTAGATTATTTCTGCTGTTTTATGACAGGTATAAATTTGCAAATATGTACATGAATGAGCATGTTCGGGAACAGCAGTTTTGTCCTGGAGTATTGTTCTTTGCAGCATGGTGTGAACTTCAACTTTACACTCAAATCATTGTGGAATCTTCCAGAAATTGTAATCTTGCACTCATTGTCATTGGCAAGTGGGTGCAGCCTTCTGCCAGGACATTTCAATGATGCACAATGCAAATGGTAACGAGCACGTAAGAGCAACAATGTGTAATCCAAATGGTGAAGAGTAGGTCCAGCAAGAGTAGCACATTATCAATGTCTTTTGTACCCAGTAGAACAGATCTACTTGCTGAGGTAAAACAGCAGAATCCCAGTGAGCAAGAGTCTGCCCCAGTTTGAGAACAAAACAGAAAAGGATTTGGAAACAAACTAGAATGAGTGAAGACTTCATTCCATCTGCTTTTGTGATATTAGTTAATGGATGTATGCGGCCAAGATATTTGATGTTACACTTCAGAGGGATTTTGTGCCTGCCTAAGGGGGCGACCAGTTTAGGCTCAAGTAAGGTACAGGTGGAGGCAATGGGCTTGGTGGACCAAATACCTAGCGCCTTATATTCTATGTAATATTCATCTAAAAGGTGGCATCTCCAATAGAGTAGTACTCCTTTTAATATGGTAATGGAATGTCAGCATAGATCTTTGTCCTGATGTCTCTGATGTGGGATTTAAATCCATACCTTTTGGAAGGATGTTTACTGTTGCTCTGGACATGAATGTGGAGACAAGGCAATGGGAAAATTATGGAAAATGAATTCCTTCCGCTGGCCAAACTTCCCAAAGGTAGGTAGGGGCCTATGCTAACTATTATATTTTATTAAACAAATTACAAAACAGTTTACAAAAAACATTTACAGCTGTACACAAGAGACAGCAATTTTACAAGGGAGAGGAGTAGCAAAGCTAGGCCTCAAACCCTATCGTTCAACCATTTTACAGGGAGATGAGGACAAACCTTCTATGCTAACTATCTCTGACAGGAACCAAATAAAGTCATTAGGCCGTAAACACTTGCAATTTTCTGATAGGAAATCCAGTTTTCTGGTGTTGCACTGGTCCCTTGCTGGTTTGGTGAGTGTTCATTTATCTCTCCACCCTTCAGGCACTCTGTCTGTATTCCTGATGAAGGGCTTTTGCCCGAAATGTCGATTTTACTGCTCCTCGCATGCTGCCTGAACTGCTGAGCTTTTCCAGCACCACTCTAATCTAAACTCTGGTTTCCAGCATCTGCAGTCATTGTTTTTACCAAGTGTTCAGAACTCCATATTAGCCTGCACGTTGATGGACAAAGAAGCAGAACAGTTTAATACAGCACAAACAAAACCATCTGATGCTGTTTCTCATGAATACTTTTCACCAAGATAGTTATTGCTTATTGTAGGATGCAAGTAAGACCTTTAGTTAACCACATCCACATTGTAGCACCCTGATGCTCACTGCTTAGTCGGCAACTGTCACCTTTCCTGCTGATGCTGTTAGCCATCCTTCCCTGATCTCCAGTGTCCATGTACTGGAAATGGTCCCAAGTATTGTTCCAGCATGCACACAAAATTACAAGTCATTGTTATCAAATGAAGCCACGGCTGACAGATGCTCACATTTCATCCAGGTTTTTGCAGTTGTGTTGAAACCAATTCTTCTTCACACCTAAATATCTCTTGCAATATTCAAAGAGTTTCAACAAATCATTTGGAATCAGGTGATACACATAGAGTAAAATCAGTACAGACACTTGTATGCCTTTGGTAAGAAATGCTAAAGTTATTTAATCTTCGTCATTGTCTGATGATGTTAACAAGCACTTGTGTTCTCTTTACAAGTTGCAACAGTCATATTGAGATGCGCTAATGACTGATAACTTATAATTATTAATATATCATAGAATCTCTACAGTGTGGAAACAATCCCAACAAGTTGGGGGCAGCACAGTGGCTTAGCGGTTAGCACTGCTGCCTCACAGCACTAGGTTCCCAGGTTCAATTCCAGCCTCGGGTGACTGTCTGTGTGGAGTTTGCAAATTCTCCCAGTGTCTGCGTGGGTGTGCTCCGGTTTCCTTCCACAATCCAATGATGTGCAGGTCAGGTGAATTGGCCATGCTAAATCGCCCGTAGTGTTAGGTGCATTAGTCAGAGGGAAATGGGTCTGGGTGGGTTACTCTTCAAAGGGTTGTTGGTACGAAGGGCCTGTTTCCACTCTGAAGGGAATCTAATCTAATCTAAAGTCCACACCAACCTTTTTAATATTCATTCCCCTACCCTCTTACTCTACATTTCCCGTGACTAATGCACCTAACAAACACATCCCTGAACAGTATGGGCAATTTAGCACAGCCAATTCACCTAACCTGCACATCTTTGTACTGTGGATGGAAACCGGAGTATCTGGAGGAAGCCCATGCAGACACGGGAGAATGTGTAAAATCTACACAGAAAGTTGCCCAAGGCTGGAATTGAACCCAGGTCCCTGGCACTGTGAGGCAGCAGTGCTAACCACTGAGCCACCATGCCACCTCAAGAAAGTATCATACACATCGATCCCAAATCCTGTCACCAGTAACCCTAGTGCACCACTGTTTCTGCCCAGGTTTGAACCAGGAATCTTTTTCTTGTTAGGCAAATGTAATAACCACTACACTACAGAAACACAAGGGTGGCATGGTGGCTCAGTGGTTAGCCTGGGGTGACTGTGTGGAGTTTGCACATTCTCGCCGTGTCTGTGTGGGTTTCCTCCAGGTGCTCTGGTTTCCTCCCACAATCCAAAGATGTGCAGGTTAGGTGAATTGGCCATGCTAAATTGTCCATATTGTTCAGGAATGTGTAGGTTAAGTGCATTAGTCAGGGGTACATGTAGAGTAATAGGGGAATGGGTCAGGGTGGGTTACTGTTCGGAGGGGTTGGTGTGGGTAAATTGTCTTATCTGCAAACATTGGACAGTTTGGTTTGTATCATCTGGAGTTTGGAAAAATAAAAAAGACTTAATTGAAACTTATAAGTTTCAAATGAATCTTGACAGGATGGATGTTAGGCCGAAGGGCCAGTTTCCACACTGTAGGGATTCTATAATAACAAGTCTTGGTTCATTGTGCTGCTAAATAATATTTACAGAATCCACTGAAAAGAACAAATTTTTTTGAGAACTTTTATTATTGTGGACTTTTTTTATGATTTTTGGTTTTCAGGGATTCTTTTTACATTCTGACTAACTTGTTTATTAAGTGGTGCAATCATGTAGGAACAATACCTTCTATAGTTGTGTTAGCACATATAGCCTTTGGACTCACATAGAAGAATTCATCAATATCCTCAATTAAACTCACAATCACACCCCACAAAGAAAAGTGTTAATTTCCAAGCACTTAAATTGATATAAGACAATAGGTAAAAGTTAGTAATAAAAGCTCTCTTTCAAACTAACTAACTAACACAAAACATGTCATCACCTATACATACCTACCACAGGCTGGTAAATTAACAGCTAATGCATTTCCATTGCTGTACACAAAGCTGTAACACTTTATACAGGCAGTTACCATTATAATGTCTGTCAGCAGTGTGACAGCATGCTATGACAGGCAAAATATTCACTCTGGTCATTATTTATGATATGGTGTGGCTAAACTATTTGGGATGTTTGGGGAGATTTGGTATTCGTTCAAGCTACTGCTACTAAGTGGGGAAAGATGCCCACTCAAAGACTTTGGCAGAAGATAAGTCTTAATATTGATTGACAGTAAAGTTTTATTTCATAGTACTTAATAGATATTTATTACATCTAAGATACATCAGTGTCTGTCATGGGACATCAGGCTCAACCTAACAGTAACAAACACACTATGGAAAATGAATATACAAATATATGACAAGATTGGTACTTTGAACCTGCTCGCCCATTCAATATACAACGAGAGAGGTTATGGTTCAGTTATACAAGAGAGACCATGTCTAGACTACTGTGTACTATATTGGCCTTTTAATTCAAGGAAGGACATAAATGCATTGAAAGTAATTCTGAGATTTTCTCAACTAATACCTGGAATGGGTAAATTGTCTTATCTGCAAACATTGGACAGTTTGGTTTGTATTGTCTGGAGTTTGGAAAAATAAAAAAGACTTAATTGAAGCTTATAAGTTTCAAATGCATCTTGACAGGGTGGATGTTGAAAGGATGTATCCTCTTGTGGAAAGTCTAGAACTGCAGGTTGCTGTTTCAAAATAAGGATCAACTACTTAAATCAGACAATGTGATGAAAGGTGTGTTATTTGTGAATATTTTGATGTGTTTTTTGGAGTTTGGATTTCAAAATAGTCCCATATTAGTCCCACGTTGGATACATTTGTGAAGAGATTTCTTTTTAATAGAAACAAGATTAGATAGCCCTTTTGAAATCATGACCTAACCCAATATTGCTCAGAAGGCAAGTGGCTAGAGATCTTGCTGTGCTAATGGAATATTATTTATAATGGGTCAGTTTATAGCAGAGCACAAGCATTGAAGTCCATTAGGTTGTTTGCAATTCAAAGTTAACAAAGATTGACATAGAAAACCCAGGGAATGCAAGTTTTTTGGCATTTCAGAGGAAATCTAACTTTGGATAAAAGCGGGTCTTTTTTTTCTTGTGAAGAGCTTTTCTTATCCTCCAGAGCAGGTCAGAGAATACATTACCTCAGCAGAAGCTTAGTTTGTGCAGATTTCAGAGCAGAAGTGCTTAGTTAGAAACCTGCAGGTTATTAGAAACTGAACAAATCTAAGCTCTTGGTTGTGGACATTTGTGTAAAAAGACTCCACCGTGCAGAGGAAGTAAATTGGGAAAATCAATTAAGTGGAACTTAGGTCATTTCTCTTGAAGTGCTATAATTGAATGGTGTTGGGTGTTTTGTTTTGTGTATAATATGATTTATCTGAAACTGGTTTCTGTCCAAATAACTTGATTCATATTTTTACTTTTGTCTTCTGTGTATTAAGATTCTGTTCTGCTGTCAAAGGATCTCTACAGTCTTGTGTAACATTTGTGTCTAACCATTCTATTAACTAAAATGTTATCTCTCAAATTAAGTTCCATTCTGAGATCAGTGTGTCCATTGGAACCATCAGCTGGGATCATAACAACCAGTAAAAGTTTTCTTGTGTTGTAAGCCTTTGCAACTCTCTTGCTCACAGGTGGAAGATTTAGTATCTGAATATTTTTGAGACAGACGTAGACTTACTAATCCAGAATCTGAAAGGTTATCATGGTTAGGTGGACATGTGAAGTGATCAGGTCATTCACAATCTTATCAAATGGCTACAGGTTCAAGGGATCATGTGCTTTACCCTTACCCCTGGATCCTGTTCCTGATTTTTATGTTTGTTTGAGTGTAAGTCATGCTTCCTGTAGGTATTGCTGCATAGCTCACTCCAACGTCATGTTCTGTCTGAGCAGATCCACGGATCAGGATATAATCCATGTGACATATAATCCTATTCAGTCCTCCTTGCATGCTTGACCTTGTCCTCTGGCACTGATGTGCTGTCAAAGGATAATCTGTTGAAATGAAACCTTGCAAATGGTTTAATGCCAGCGGTAAACAAATTACCCCTCTTAATTGAGGAGTATGTGCTAAAACCCAGTTTTCACATTGACAGTAAAGTTTCATTTCATAGTACTTAATAGATATTTATTACATCTAAGATACATCAGTGTCTGTCATGGGACATCAGGCTCAACCTAACAGTAACAAACACACTATGGAAAATGAATATACAAATATATGACAAGATTGGTACTTTGAACCTGCTCTCCCATTGAATATACAACGAGAGAGCTTATGGTTCAGTTATACAAGAGAGACCACGTCTAGACTACTGTGTACTATATTGGCCTTTTAATTCAAGGAAGAACATGAAGATTAAACAAGATGGCAGTGGAGGAGGACACTCTAACTGGAGTTCGTTGCTTCTTCTATTCCTTTTCTTTTGTCTTTCATGCATTTCCTCGCCCAGCTTCCTCCTGCAGCCCAGACCGCAATAGGGATGGACAGCGGCCGGAGCAGAGCGGAATGTGGATCGACAGTGGCCAGGACAGAGTTGAATGCGGATGGCCAGCGGCCGGGACAGAGCGGAATGGGAAGGACAGCGGTCAGAGCAGAACGGAATGTGAATGGACAGTGGTCGGAGCAGAGTGGAATGTGGATGGACAGCGGTCGGAGCAGAGTGGAATGTGGATGGACATCGGCCGGGACAGAGCGGAATGTGGATGGACAGCGGTTGGAGCAGAGCGGAATGTGGATGGACAGTGGTCGGACCAGAGTGGAATGTGGATGGACAGCGGCCGGGACAGAGCAGAATGTGGATGGACAGCGGCCGGGACAGAGCGGAATGTGGATGGACAGCGGCTGGGACAGAGCGGAATGTGGATGGACAGCGGCCGGAGCACAGTGGAATGTGGATGGACAGTGGCCGGAGCAGAGCGGAATGTGGATGGACAGCGGCCGGAGCAGAGCGGAATGTGGATGGACAGCGGCTGGAGCAGAGCGGAATGTGGATGGACAGCGGCCGGAGCAGAGTGGAATGTGGATGGACAGCAGCTGGAGCAGAGATGTATGGGGATGGCCAGTGGACCTTAAGTGAAAATGACTACTGGTTGGAAACTGGTAACGCCTGATCAGACCACATGGAAATCCTTATAAGAAGGCTGAAATATCTACCATTTTAGTTTTATTTCATTATTTTCCTAACTAAAAATGTATATATCTGTAATCTAATTTTTGTACTTAAGGTGACACCATGTTGGTGACATTGTACACTTTTCATGTACTCCTTTTGTTACTTGAGTACATGTGACAATAAACTAGACAACACAGTGAAGTTTGCATTCAGCTGTTAAGTTCAACTATGCAAAGATTCGGATAGATCCATTGTCTTTTCATACTGGCTGAAAATCTCGGAGCCTCAGCTTACATCTTTTCTTACAAGTGGGATAATCCTTGCTTTAATATAGTCAGTGTCTATCTTTACAATTCACAAGAGTGGATGAAGTGTGATATTTGAGGGAGGCAGAGACTGGCTTTGTTTCAGGGTATGTTATGCTGTCTTCAGTTTTCATTTTCCTTTTGAACAGCTGTAGAGATTTAGCTCTGAAGATTTTCAGTTCAGCTTCCTGACTTTCCAGTTCTTCCCTTCTGCACATCAGATGTAAGTTAGTAACTTGGGCTTCCCCGCTTCAGAGTGAATGACTGTCTGGCTTAGAATCACATATAAAGTTAAAATTACCTTTTTTCTTTCTGTTTTGAAGGGTACTATTCAGTTGCCATATATCTTGTTCTATGCCTCTTGGCCCATATCTTTTTTCTGAGGATGAAGGGTTTGTCTAATCATAATTTAGTATCAAATAATTCAAACTGCTATCCATGTGTCTAACTTAAAGCATGTTTTGTTTCTATTGACTAGGATACAAGATAGATCCTGGGGATGAAGGTTTTGTCATAGGAGGAATGGCTGAGGACTCTGTGTCTGTACTCAATGGTGTTTTGAAGGATAAAGGGGAGAAGCTGATTGAAATGTGTGGAATATCGAGAGGCCTGGATTGGGTGGATGTGAAAATGTTTCCACTTATAAGAAATACTGAAGGGCACATCCTCAGAGTGAAGGACAATTCTTTAGAACTGAGAGGTGGAGAAATTTCTTCAGCCTGAGGGTAGTGAATCTATGGGACTCGCTGCAACAGACAACTGTGGAGGCCTTGGCATTGACTGTATTTAAGACAGAAATAGTTAGGTTCTTGATTGGGGGGAGGGGTTCAGGGGTTCTGAGGAGAAGGCAGGAGAATAGGTTGAGAAACATATCAGCCGTTATCAAGTGGTGGAGCAAACTCGATGGAGCGAATGGCTAATTCTGTTCCTTTACCTTACGGTCTTACATCAGTACAGCAGTAGCTTCAACTTGATTCCTGCGTTTTTATTTTTCTTGGAGGAATCTAGGAAGCATCTTAATATAATTGATATCTTGTGACAAAGCTCATTCTTTAACAAGTTATGCTGTCCTTGGCTTTTTGTTTTACATCGAGGTCATAAAATGCATTTGTTTATAGCTAACAGAGATAGAAGGCTTTCAAGTTTTAAAAAAGAACACTTGTACAATGAAAGGGGAGTGGCCAGATCTCCCAGCTCAGCTTTTCTCTGGTTTGGTTTGGTTTGGTTTTTTAGCAGTACTGTGGAAAAAGCTGCTGGACCCAAAGAAGCAGGTCCAGGCTGGTCCCCTCTCTCTGCCTTCTCTCCTGTAAGACCGTGTTTGATTTTACCTTTTGTGCCAAGAGGTGTTTATGGGGATTGTTGCAAGTATTTGGAACATCATCATTAAATTGGGATGATCTGTTGGATATTTGGTAAGGTTAAGTTATTCGGAAATCTGTTTCCTGTTATGTGTGTTTCATTCAGTAATCTTGTAAATAAATTTTGTTTTGTTGAAAATTAAGTTGTTTGATCAGTGGCATTTCTCCTGGAATATCTACTGTACACCTGCTTGAAACAACTTACAAAGTTAGGATCTGGGCTATCTTCTTGAAACATTTTGAGGGGTCTGGCCTGGTCCATAACAGGCTGGGGGCTCTTTGCATGATTTGTTCTGTAGTCCCAAATTGGGATTCGGGTTGTTGGACTCGAAGGCACTGAGTGGTAGGTGTTAGTGTCTTTTGTTCCACGTGTTGAATTCAGTTGGTTTAAACAGTACTTGGGATAGCAATGACTCTTTCAGTCACCATGAGTTTTCTGGAGGTAGAAGAAGTGACCTTGGGGGTTTTACAAAAAGTGATGGAGGCCAAGCTGCTGGAATTAGCAGACAAGGTGGAGTTGCAGCTGCTTCCTTCTGTGAGGAAAGGAGATAGAATTACAGCAATAGTTCAGCATTTACGTTTGCTGGAAAGGCCAGAATCTTTAGAGATGACTAAAATTCAAATGAAAATGAAGTAGCTTGAGTTAGAGGCAAAAGACAAGGAAAGGGCAACAGCAATGAAATTGCTTTTAATTGTAATTCAAACTATGGAAAGAGAAAAGGAGAGAGGAGAGATGAGAGAGAAGAGAGAAAAAGGGGAGAGAGGAAAGGAAGAAAGAGAGGGAATTTGAATTTCAGAAATTGACACTTAGCCAGGAATGTTAGCTTAAAAACGATGGAGATGAAGGCTAAAGGGTAAGCTTAGTGAGACTGAGAAAACTCATGGTAGTCAAAGGCCTGGTGAGAATCTGTTTAAATATATTCAAGCATTGTCTAAATTTGATGAGAAGGATGTGGAAGCCCTTTTCATCTCATTTGAAAAAGTGACTGAACAAATGCGTTGGCCAATGACCATGCAGGCTTTGTTGATCCAAACCCAAAATCTATAGGTAGAGCTTATGAGGTATTTGCATCATTATCAGAGGAGGTATCAGGGGCATATGAGGAGGTGATGAAAGCCATCTTAAGCGCATATGAGCTTGTACCAGAGACCGACAGGCAACATTTCTGGAATCTCAGGAGGGACCCTGGTCAAACCTACATTGAGTTTGAAAAGATCAAACAAAGTAATTTTGATAGGTGGATAAGGGCATTAAAATAGAGTAAACCAACAATGCTCTTAGAGAGACAATTATTTTGGAGGAATTCAAAATTCACTTCCTGAAGTAATGAGAACTCACGTGGAATTAGCAAGAGACCTGTTTAATCAAATGATTGAGACAAGCCAGGAGCACATAGATGACAATGCAGACATCTTTACCTCAGATAAATTAACTGTGTTACAGCAGAAAGATGAAAATTTAAAGCAATTGTATCAAAAGGCAGACACAGAAAAAGGAACCAAAATGTATTCCTGAATGTTTTCTTAAAAATGATGTCTTAATGAAGAAATGGAGATCACCACATATTCAGGCAGATGAGAAAAGGGCATAAGTTAATCAAATTGGATTGCCAGTGGGTTATAGAAAGGAGGTGTGAAGAGTGGCACATGAGCTACCTCTAGGGGTCATTTAGGAGTGGGGAAAACTCATGATTTAAAAAAAAAACATTTTTACTGGTGTGGATTGCACAAGGATGTAATTAAATTTTGCCAGACTAGTCAAACATGACAGGTAACTGAAAACCACAAGCAGTAATAAGACCTGCACCTTTAGTACCTATTCCTGCATTTGAGGAATGTTTTACAAGACTCTTAATTGTGTAGGTCCCCTACCTCAAACAAAAAAAGTGGGAATCAGTATCTGTTAACAATAATAGATGTGTCGACTAGATTTCCAGAGGCTATTACATTACACAATATCGCACTAGAAGGATTGTAGAGGAACTGTGCAAATGTTTCAGTAGATTTGGACTACCAACAGCAATACAATCAGATCAAGGGTCAAACTTCACATCAAAATTATTCAAGGAAGTTTATAGACAGCTGAGGAATAAAACAATTCAAATTTACTTTGTACCATCCAGAATTGCAGGAAGCACTAAAAACTTGGCATCAGGCATTAAAGACCATGTTAAGGGCTTATAGTCAAGACTGTCCAGATGATTGGGATGAGGGAATTCCGATTGTGCTTTGTGCAATCAGAGATGCACCAAATGAATCAACCAAATTAATTCCACTTGAATTAGATTTTAGGCATGAACCGAGAGGACCATTATAATTGATTAAGGAGAAATTGGTATGTCAGCATTCGGAGACCACATATTTGGAATAAGTATCAAATTTTAGGGAATGATTAAATAGAGCGAGGGAGTTGACTCATTTAAAAGTATTACAGCATACAAAGAAACAAGAAACAGACAGGAAATCAAAAATTCACAAATTTTGCTATCGGTGATAAGGTATTATATCCAGTGATAGGTGAACATTTAAAGCAAGGTTTAATGGATCTTTCAAGTCGAAAGGAAATTGAGTGAGGTGAACTACTTGATATGGACTCCAGACAAAGAAATCTCATGAGTGTGTCATGTGAATACGCTCAAAAGGTATTTTGACAGGGAAGAAAAGCAAGAGGATAAGGTATTAATGATTACAACATAAAGGGAAGAACCAAGTTCAGAAGATTCTGAATTGGACATTCCTCAAATTAATTGGACAATAATGAAGCTGTCAAAAATTGGGATAAATTATTGAGTTACCTTCCAGAGGAAAATCGAAATAACCTGAAAGACCTATTACTATCACATGGGGAGATAAGCGGAAATTAGCTGGGAAGTACTCACCTAATTATGCATGAGGTAGATATTAGAGATGCTGTTCCAATTAAGCAACATCTTTATAGGCAAAACTCTCTAAGGTTGGCACACATTCAAAAGGAGATTGAACGCATGCTCCAAGATGACATAATCAAAGCGGGTTTCAGTGGCTCCCCCATAATAATGGTTGGTACCCAAGTTATGTGGGGACTATTGGAAAGTCAATACAGTTACAAAAACTGAATCATATCTGATTCCACATTTGGAAAGCTCTGTTGAAAAGATGGGACAAGCAACTTACATTTCTAATTTGGACTTGCTTAGAGGATTATAGGTCTGTACCTTTGTCAGAAAGTTTGAAGGTAATTTCAGCTTACGTAATGCCCAATGAACTATATCAGTTCGAAGTCGAGAGTGTGGTGCTGAAAAAGCACACCGGGTTAGGCAGCATCAGAGGATCAGGAGTATTGATGTTTCGGGCAAAGTCCTGATGAAGGGCTTTAGCCAGAAACTTCGATTTTCCTACTTCTCAGATGCTGCCTGACCTGCTGTGCTTTTTCCAGCACCACACACTTGACTCTGATCTCCGGCATTTGCAGTCCTAACTTTGTCCTATATCAGTTCAAAGTCCTGCCATTTTGCATGAAAAATGCACCAGCCACATTTCAGAAACTAACCGATAAAGTCATTGCCGGATTACCCAACTGTGTCGTATACATAGAGATGACATGGTGATTTTTAGTCACACATAGAAGTAACATTTACAGCATTTATCAGACTTGTTCGATCAACTTCGGAAGGCAGGCTTGGTGATAAATCTGGCTAAAAGTGAATTTACCGAAGATCAAATCACCTTCCTGGGCCATGTTATTGGACAAGGATAAATGGCCCCCACGGGATGCAAAAACAAAGGTAACTGGGGAGTTTCCCACACCATCGACAAAAAGAACAGGACTACAGTTCCTGAGATTGAGTGGATTTTATCGAAAGTTCGCACCAAATTTTAGCAATGAATTGCTAATGGCAGGCAAGAAGTGGACAGCGAATTGTCAGAAGGCATTTGACATCCTGAAAGCTGTGTTAACCACTGCCCCGGTATTAACCACACCTAATTACACAAAGCCATTTAAGGTGGCTATCCATGCAAATGATGTGGACGTCGGTGCTGTGCTCTTGCAAGACGACGACAAGGTGTTAATGCTGTGCTCTTGCACGACGATGATGAGAAGATAAAAAGACCGAACGGGTATTTCTCCAGGAAGTTGAACATTCATCAGCAGAAATACTCGATGGTCGAGAAGGAGACTTTGAGCTTACTGTTGGCATTACCTTTCAGTGTTTATATTACCAGTAATGTATCTGAGACAATCATATACATTGATCATAAGCCATTGAAGTTTATGGAGAAATTGAAGAAAAAAAATGCTAGACTGTTTAGATGGAGCTTGTTGTTCCAGCCATTCAATTTAAAAATTGTGCATGTGGCTGGATGAGAAAACGTGATTGTTGATGTATGGTCGAGATTTGAATGAGAAACTGAGGCGTTTGGTGGCAGGAGTACAACAGTTTGAAACAGAATACAGTTGTGCATGTTTGCACGTTTATAGTCAATGTATACGTGCTTTCGAATACTAACAATTTAGGATTAAGGGGTTTTAAAATGAAGCCATCTTTGGATATTGATGGTTCATTTTTTTTAAAAAATGGGGGTGTGGGGAGGTGTGAGAAAGCTCCTTCTTTAACAAGGTTATGTTGTCCTTGGCTTTCTTTCCCCAGTGGTCGTAAACAACACAGACTCCAAAACATCTGGGGTGGAAGGGTTTTAGGGCCAATTTATTTATAGCTAACAGATAATGTCACAGGCAGAAGGCTTTCAAAACCAAAATCTTCAAAAATATAATTTGTTTGCAGAGACAACAGACAAAAACAGCAGGGAATGTGCCCTGTACTAGAAGGTACAAGACCTCCTGACATGTATTTTTTAAAATACAAAAATGTTTATTCAAAAAATTCTAGTGTCAAATTACATATTCACAAACAGTTAATAAACTACAAATGTGGACAAATCAAAGGCTACAATAGAAGTGTAAAGTTCACAGAATTTGAAAATTATGCTAGAAGATCAAACTTATTTCATTTTAGGCTACAATGCTCCTTTTAAATAGTTTTACTAAGTTATAGCATATAGCCTCCAAAGTGGAATTTCAGAAGCGGGTAATGCTTCAGAGCTCTGTTATTTCACATCAGTTCTTCTACACATAAGGCAGGCTATCCTATAGTTTCCATTTGATTTGGAATCAATCTCTTCTACTGAAACCATAAATGCAAGGGAACAGACCCTCACAAACTATGTTGTACTTGGTCAAGCTCCATTGCTAATCGTCTTCACCTTCTGCTGATTCAGATTCTAGAAAGAAAAGTCAAATGTATATAGTAGTTGTTAGGTTGATTACTTTAAAACAATTTTGTTACATCCTATCCCCACTATTAATAATCTGAAGAGTGAATGAGCAATATTGATTTTGTTTGCAGAGTCTCAACAGCCTCCATCCCACAGAGAAACAGAGGGGAGCTCAGTCACGACCAACACCCCCATTGGTCAGGAGGACGGCCCGGTCCTCCCAGACAACTGAGATGGACAGCTCCACCAGTGGCCTGAGCAGAACCTGGAGGTGGAACGGGCCAGCAAATAGGGATCCCTCTAAGAAGACACCAAGCAACAACTATTGTGCAGCCAGGAACAAGCAACAACCCAAGTAGGTGGTCTGGAGCCTGAAGAGCAAAAAGTTCTCCTGGCACAGGTCCAAGCCCACAGTAGTCTGGGCACCAAGCTGAAGGTTCCCAATGCCATTCTGTGAATCCACAACTGGACACTGAATAAAATGTTACACTTCTCGATGTTCAAATATATTTGAAAGTTATTTATCAGTGTAGGAATTTAGTCATTTAAAAGTACTGCATTTCAACTTATTGGGGATAGGTGGAACATTTTAGTTTGTTTCTTCTAAGGAAGGTCCAACAGAACTTAACTCCAATTTTGATCCAGACATTAATTGAAGAATCCCATAATCAAGATTTATTTGAAAGAAAAGAATTGGTTCATCCTAGCAAGCAAGCAAGATAATAGGTCAGATAATAAGTAAAATCTGAAGAGCTTAGATAAGATTTTCCGAGGCTCCTGAAGTTTCCCCATTCCCACTAGTTTCCCCGACTCAATTAGCTCCTGCTAAATGTCTGCCCTGCCCCTTCCATTTGTCCATTTTTTTAAAAAAAGGCTGGTTCTCATTAGCATCCACCAATTTTGATAGCGTCTCAGTGCTTGCAAAGTTAATGAATTATTTTCCTCCACAGATACTGCCTCACCTGCTGAATACAAACAGCAGTTTTGAAATGTTGAAATTTGAATAAAACTACAGACACAGGTTGCCAACATAATCATCCTAAAAATTGTCATGAAACAGTGATCCTCTAAGGTCAGTGAAATGATTTACAAAAAGTCCTCGTTAAATCTCTTGATACTTTGCAGCATGGCAATGACAGTTATATGCTCTTGAGCTGATGGAAAGATCAACAGTGAATCTTTGTTTTCAGCAAAGTTTCCATGGCCACGCTTTCAGAATGTGGTGTGGCTGTTTTCTCAGTGCTCGGAGAAATGTCTGTTCTCTGAGTAATTTAGATCCCCAATAAAATTTATCCAGAAATTTCTGGAAGTCACATTTAGGGATTGCAGACAAAATTTGCAGAATTTATTAAAGGACTGAATCTTGTAAATTTGTTCTTATGGGGAACAGGAATAGGGGATTTGGCCCATTGACCTTACTCAACCTCTCCCCTTGCCGAAGGCATGGTGACTTTCAGGTTAACCCACCACCAGTCATCTCTCTAATGAGAAAGCAGCCCTATGGTCTGCTAAGACCATGACAATTTTATCATTCCAAAGAATCATGCTTGATCTACACCAATCCTACACTCCATATCCCTTAATTCTATTAGTATCCAAAAAATGATCAGTCTTAGTCTTCAACGAGCTTCCATAGCTCTCTGCAGTATAAAATTCTAAAGATTACCTTCTAATCCTCACTCCATACTAATGTATTTTTCAACCATTTCATGAATGCTTTTTGAGAATTTGCAGAACATTATTGGTTTCCTTTCATTAACTTTACTCATTAAAACCTTAAACTCAATAGATACGTCAAACATGATTGTTCTCTCATAAATACAAACTGACCTGTCAGGTCTTGTTGCTAATTTATAGCCCTTGGCAATAGATGTTAATCCTTTCTCTGCTACTGATGTCTAACAAACTGGCCTAAATAGGAACTATTTAGTTTCTTTTTGTTCTTGAATAGTGGGGTTACTTTTGCTCAGTTTCAACCCACAGGAATAGTTCTCTAACCTAATCTATTCCTCCATTAAAACTTCTGTTTGCTGCCAAGGAATCAGCAATTCCTTTTGCCAAACTTTTCCTTTGCATGCCCTGAAAACGATTTATTATCCTGTGTGTTTTGTTCATTTATCATATTCCATTTTGACATTTACCGATTTCTTTGCTTTCATTTGAATTCTAAACTTCTCCCAATCCTCAGGCTTACTACAATTTTTGATGACATTATCAGCCTCTTTTTTTTAAATTCAAGATTACATTAAATTTTCTTAGTAATTCAAACCTCTTTTATTCTGTAAGAGAATAAGTATATATAATGAGTCAATTCTTTAAACGTTTGCAATGCTTACCTACCATGATATCTTTTAATTTAGTTTTCAAATCTGCATTGGACAACTTGATCATTAAATTTAGATTTAAGCCCTGTCAACATACTTCACTCTGAAACACTACGACAGTATAGAAAGAGAAGATCTAATGTCTAGAATATGGCAAACTTGATTTCCAGTTTATACTTATACCATCTGCATACACTTTCGCAGTTTGAGGTTAGAAAGTGCAATTATGATTGCACAGTAAAAATGATTCAACTCACACCAGTGAATAGGCAGTGTCTATCAAAATAATGATAATGATGATTTCAGACTGCTAATTTGATTCCAGCTGTTACACACTGCAACCAGCATTAAAGGTTTCTCCCCTCCCAACTCACCATCTGGGAGTTGATATTGAAGTTAGAACAGTCAAGCAATACAAGATTCAGCAACTCTGTACAAAGATTTTCACTGATGGCAGAATGTCATAACTTTATTGTTTTCACTTAAAGAAAGTCAGAGTAAACTGACTATTTAAAAAGAATAACAGCACTACTCATTTTAACATTAGTATTTGTCAAGAGTATGGAATTTGGTGCAGGGAATAAGACGTGATATTATATGGCCTTGTAAAGACAGAAATAGACACAAATTTTACCTTCTTCAGCATTTTGTAGCCATTCAACAAATTTCTTCATTTGCTCAAGAAACATACTTTTGCCTTTGGGAACATGTGCTTCCTTATACCATTTTAGGATGGCTTCTTCACTCAGGACATCAGCTGTGATTCAAAGCAGTTAACACAATGTCAGTAATTTTTAAAGTCAAATAAAAATCCATACAATCTCTAGCAAAAAAAATGCTGCCATTCTCCTTTGATGACAGGTACTGAATTCACGCAACATGTTAGATGCCAAGTTGATCGTCTCTTCCTAATGGACTAACACAGATGCTGGGTGATATTTAAAGGCTATTGACTCAGCAGAGTGTTTGTAACTGTTCTACTCTAACTGCAACAGCTCTAACAGATGCCCTTGTCATTAATCACTCCTCATCCTGCAAAAGGACTTTTGCTAGGCCACACTAAGCATAGGGAGGATCATGTGGCAGAGATATTGCTCAAGTACCAAATGGTTATAATGCTATTGGTCAGTTTCGTACTTTGACCTTGTTTGCTAACCTTGCTTAGAGCAGTGAAGGCTCATTAAAATATTTTGATCGGGTCAGTGACCACTTCAATTTGGATCCATAAAATAGCCTCGTTTAGCTTCTTCAGAAAGCTAACATAACAGGGCATATATAGGTGCTTGCAATCTTATAACACTTGTGAACGGTAGGCAAAGTTTCAAAGGAAGCTGAAAATTTCAGTTCATGGCATCACCTCAACCTGCAACTATTACCAACTAAAAATGATTCAACTCATACCAGTGAATGTAGGTCACAATAAAGATGATGTTTTCAGACTGCTAGTTTGGTTCCAGCTGTTACACACTGCAACCAGCATAAACCTTCCTTCCAAACCCACTGTCTGGGAGTTGATATTGAAGTTCGAACAAGATTCAGCAACTCTGTACAAAGATTTTCAGCAGCATATAAACTGCTCCAGAAATAACCTCAGGAGGCAAGTACACATTTTTAAGTGTTATCCTCAAAATGACATGGGTTAATTTTCTACCTTGCCTTTGCCAAAAAGTGGAAGGATAGAAAACAATCTTTTCGTGGGAAATTTTACCCTTCTACACTCCTTCCTACAACTTCAAAATTTGAGATCCAAGTAGGTATCAGTATTGGTATAGCTGGATCTTTATTAATAATGAAATGTTGTACAATACCAATTTACAGCCACCCATTTAATCTTTTAAACAGCAACAACCAAGAGTGACAGGCTTTGATAGGACATTTTCTGGGAATGAATTAGGTCCCCTGAATGGAATTTTCTGCAACATAAAATGATGGACTCAATTTTACAAGGAATGTTGCTTGTACTGACTTCTGCACAGTGCTGTCAGGTATCCTGACCCCACCATTTGCACAAATCGTCCTTGAATTTTAACAATTTCAATAGTTCTTCATGGATAATTACTGGGGAGCAGTTTACTGAAAGAATTATATCACGCAGAAGATTCTCACACAGAGCCTATTATAAACTGACTATAACTTTATTCAAACAACAATTCAAGAGGGAAATAAAATTGATTTAGACAATTAACCCTAGCTAATTTTCTAGCACCCATTAATTTGAGTGGGTGGGGGAGGGGAAGGGAGGAGGTAGAGGAGGTGGTGTTAACTATTGAACAGCAACTTAGCTGCATCAGCCATACAGACACTGTAGTTTCAACATCAAGTCAGAGATTGGGAATTCTGTAGTGAGTAACTTGCCTGATTCCCCAGAGTCCATCCTTCTTTTACAAGCCATGTCAAGAAGATGATATAAAATTCTACATTTGGCTGCAAGAGTGCAGCTCCAACACCAAAATCAGCAGCACATCATCCAAAACAAAGTAATATACTTGATCATCACCTATCCACTGCCTGAAATACACACTTCAACTACCAGTGACAAATAGGAGCAAGAGTGCACTCTCTCTCTAAATTGTACTCAGCAGCTAATTCGACAATGCTCACTTCTGACTTAAGAACCAAAAAAACCTAAAACTTTTTTGATGATTTGAAGAACAGGTGTATTTAAAGGCATACCATGAAACAAATTTAAGGGCATTGACAATAATTAAGTGTTATAATGCCGCAGTACAAATGCCATTCCAAAATTAATTTTAGGATATTTGAAAAGGGACAGCCTTTCATTTCAGTCCTGCTGGTAGTGATAGGTTGCACACAAGATTATTTTAGGAATGAAATGTGCAACAATTTTGGGGAATGGGACATCAATAGACATTGAGAAAGGTAATCAAGAAAGTTTCCCTAGACCTGGCAGAAAATAAATCTTTAGGGTTGCTATTCAACTGCCCTACTGTAAGAACACATTCTTGGTGTTGGTCGAGAACAAAAATGAGGATTAGTTTTGATGGGAATTATATACGAATAACCTGTTTACAAGTCTCAAGCTCATGCTTTTATTATGACTTCAGTGATGCACAGGATCAGGGTCATGTCACCCATCTGGTTGTATCCTACCAAGCCAAGAGTTTCAGTGCAGCCTGAGCTAAAAGCAGGCAAATGGATGGAAAATCTGCAGAAATGAAAACACTTCAACATGTTTCTTGATCTACATAATCCTTCTAACTCTAGTGAATTATGGAAGATCCTGCAATCAAAGTATTTGAAATGCAATAGTATGATTGCTTTAACACCTTAGTAGAAGTTTCAGTAGGACACCATTATACTGTCTCGTCCTAATGTTATGTTAATGAACATCTGCCATCTGCGCAAATATGATTTTCAGATTTCTATTATGATCTAATGCACTGTTTTGTCCATTCGTTAAGTCTCTTCACACCACCTCTGCTTGACATCCAATGTATCATACTTTATTTTGATGATTCCATTACTTCAAATCTCAGAGGTTAGCAATTTCAATGCAATGTCTGAAGCTTGATGATTTAACCTTCTCAAACGGTACCAAAAAGCATTTTCTTGCATTTCCTACATTACATCAGTGACATGCTTCAATAAATAAATGAGTTGGCTGTAGAGACTTTTAGGACGTTCAGGGGTCATGACTGATATTATACAAATCAAGTGGAAATGAAGCTAAAGTGAAATAGACACTAGTGCAGCATTCCTGAATCTTTAGTGTAGGGCCAACGTTTAATCAGATTCTCCACAGAATACTGCAAAAAGTGGTGCAAAATAGAATCCTTACCGTGCAGAAAGAGGCCATTTGCCAATTGAGTCTGCATTGACTTCCCAACTCAGACCCTATCCTATCACCATAACCCCACATTTACCATGGCTAATCCACCTAGCCTGCACAAGTTTGGACTGTGGGGAGAAACCGGAGCCCTGGCAGAAACCCATGCAGACATGGGGAGAATATGCAAACTCCACAGTTATCCAGGCTGTAATTCAACCTGGGTTCTGGCACCGTGAGGCAGCTGTTCTAACCACTGACCCACTGTGCCACCCGATGCCTGAAAATTAAGGAAATTGTTTGCACTGCATAGATATTGTCTTTATGTATTCTTTCAATTCTTGCATTATAACTTTTTTCAAAAGTTTAGTTGAATTGTTACCACCTGTGATAGCAACACCTACCTTTATCTGTCACAACTCTTGCCTTTGTTCATTGATTCCTTCCATTTCCATAAAGCTTACTTTGTCTCCTTTATGTCAAATACCTGATTTCTCCCATAAACAATTTTTAACTCTATGTGGAAAAATAATGAAGCCTTTAACACCAATGATTTGTCTTCTATGACCACAAAAGCTCATCTTTGCCAGTTTGTACCTTCCTCCTATAGCATTTCAAATCTAAGCTTAGCTGAAACTAATTATTCATGATTTACCTCAGTAAACCTATTAGTCAGTCATTTGGTGCTACCTACACTTGGCTCCCACATGAAATTTCCACCTGTAAAAGTAATTAATTTATACAATCTGAAAATCTGAACTAACAAAATTGCAAGATGCATATTTATGACAGACATTAACTACTCTTAATTAAACTTAAAATATAAGCCATATGATTAGATTAGATTAGAATACTTAGATTAGATTACTTACAGTGTGGAAACAGGCCCTTCGGCCCAACAAGTCCACACCGACCCGCCGAAGCGCAACCCACCTATTACCCTACATTTACCCCTTTACCTAACACTACGGGCAATTTAGCATGGCCAATTCACCTGACCTGCACATCTTTGGAGTGTGGGAGGAAACCGGAGCACCTAGAGGAAACCCACGCAGACACGGGGAGAATGTGCAAACTCCACACAGTCAGTCGCCCAAGTCGGGAATTGAACCCGGGTCTCTGGCGCTGTGAGGCAGCAGTGCTAACCACTGTGCCACCGTCCTGCCCATATGTATTAATTTAACTTGGAGCAGTGTTTTGTAGAGGAATAAAAAAGCAAAAGTGGCCCTTAGTGGAGTGATATGCTCTTCTTGTCGGATGTGGGAGTTTAGGGAGAGTTTACGGGTTACTGAGGATTATATCTGCAATAAATGCCATTGGTTATGAATCCTATCAGATCGAATGGATCAGCTGGAGAGGCAGTAAGAGGCAATGAGGAATTTACAAGAGCGATGGGATGTGATGGATGGCAGTTATAGGAAGTGGGGGATGGAAGTCTCAGATACAGTCACATAGATGGGTTAACTTCAGGAAAGGTAAGAGGTAGGCAGGAGTCTTCTGGGGCTATCCCCATTTCAAACAAGCATGCAGTTTTGAAAAATGTAGGGGGTGATGGATTCTCAGGGGAACATAGCATGAACAGTTAGGTTTCTGGTATTGAGACTGGCTCTAATGTAATGAGATTGTGTTAGGGGATTCTCTAGTCCGAGGTACAGATAGACACTTCTGCCAGCAGCGAAAAATCAGAATGGTGTGTTGCTTCCCTGGTGCCAGGATCAACAAAGTCTCAGGAGGTGTAGAATGTTCTCGAGTGGGAGAGAGGCCAGCAAGAGGTCATTTTCCACATTAGAACCAACAACATAGGAAGGGGAAAGGTTGAGATTCTGAAGGGAGATTACAGAGAGTTAGGCAGAAATTTAAAAAGGAGGTCCTTAAGGGTAGTAATATCTGGATTACTCCTGGTGCTATGAGGGCAGGAATAGGAGGATAGAGCAGACGAATGCATGGCTGAGGAGCTGGTGTATGGAAGAAGGATTCATATTTTTGGATCATTGGAAGCTGTTTTGGGGTAGAAGTAACCTGCACAGGGATGAATTGCACCTAAGTTGGAAGGGGACTAATATACTGGCAGGGAAATTTGCTAGAACTGCTTGGGAGGATTTAAACTAGTAAGGTGGAGGGTGGGACACAGGGAGATGGTGAGGAAAGAGATCGATCTGAGACGGGTACAGCTGAGAACAGAAGTGAGTTAAAACAGTCAGGGCAGGCAGGGACAAAGCAGAGAACAAGATAGGACTGACACATTAAACTGCATTTATTTCAATGCAAGAGGCCTAGCATTGAGGGCAGATGAACTCAGGGCATGGTTAAGAACATGGGACCGGGATATCATAGCAATTACGGAAACATGGCTCAGGGATGGGCAGGACTGGCAGCTTAATGTTCCAGATACAAATGCTACAGGAAGGATAGAAAGGGAGGCAAGAGGCAGGTTGGGGGGAGTGGCATTTTTGATAAGGGATAGCATTACAGCTGTACTGAGGGAGGATATTTCCAGAAATTCAGTTACTTGGGTGGAACTGAGAAATAAAAAAAAGGGATGATCACCTTACTGGGATTGTATTATAGACCCCTGATAGTCAGAGGGAAATTGAGAAACAAACTTATAAGGAGATCTCAGCTATCTGTAAGAACAACAGGGTGGTTATGGTAGGGGATTTTAACTTTCCAAACATAGACTGGGACTGCCAGTGTGTTAAGGGAGGAATTTGTTAAGTGCGTACAAGAAACTTTTCTGATTCAATATGTGGATGTACCTACGAGAGAAGGTGCAAAACTTGACCTATTCTTGGGAAATAAGGCAGGGCAGGTGACTGAGGAGTCAGTGGAGGAGCACTTTGGGGCCAGCAACCATAATTCTATTAGTTTCAAAATAGCGATGGAAAAGGATAGACCAGATCTAAAAGTTGAAGTTCTAAACTGGAGAAAGAACAATTTTGATGGTATTAGGCAACAATTTTCAAAAGCTGATTGGGCGTAGATGTTCGCAGGTAAATGGTCGGCTGGAAAATTGGAAGCCTTCAGAAATGAGATAACGAGAGTCCAGAGACAGTACATTCCTCTTAGGGTGAAAGGAAAGGCTGGTAGGTATAGGGAATGCTGGATGACTAAATAAATTGAGGGTTTGTTTCAGAAAAAGAAGGAAGCATATGTCAGCTATAGACAGGATAGATCGAGTGAAAGCAGTATGAGTAAACTTGAGAGAAATCAGGTGGGCAAAAAAGGGGACATGAGATAGCTTTGGCAAATGGAGTTAAGAAGAATCCAAAGGATTTTTACATCAAGGAGAAAAGATTAGCTAGGGAGAGAATAGGGCTCCTCAAAAGATCAGGTAGGCGAAAGTGAAAACTGCTGATGCTGGAATGATGAAGGGCTTTTGCCCGAAATGTCGATTTTCTGCTGCTAGGATGTTGCCTGACCTGCTGTGCTCTTCCAGCACCACTCTAATCTAGGCCCTCAAAGATCAGCAAGGTGGCCTTTGTGTGGAGCCATAGGAGATGGGGGTGATACTAAATGAGTATTTTGCATCAGTATTCACTGTGGAAAAAGACATAGAATGTAAGGAAATGGATGGTGATATCTTGAAAAATGTCTATATTACACAGGAAGTAGTGCTAGATGTCTTGAAATGCACAAAAGTGGATAAATCTGATCAGGTGTACCCAAGAACTCTGTGGGAAGCTAGAAAAGTGATTGCTGTGCCTCTTGCTGAGGCATTTGTATCATCGATAGTCACAGGTGAGGTGCCAGAAGACTGGAGGTTGGCTAATATGGTGCCACTGTTTAGGAAAGGTGGTAAGGACAAGCCAGAGAACTATAGACCAGTGAGCCGGACATTTGTGGTGGGCAAGTTGTTGGAGGGAATCCCGAGGGACAGGATGTATCTGGAAAGGCAAGGACTGATTAGGGATAGTCAACATGGCTTTGTGCATGGGAAATCATGTCTCATAAACTTGATTGAGTTTTTTGAAGAAGTAACAAAGAGGACCGATAATGGCAGAGTGATAGATGTGATCTATATGGACTTCACTAATGTATTCGACAAGGTTCCCCATGGGAAGACTGGTTAGCAAAGTTAGATCTTATGGAATAAAGGGAGAACTAGCCATTTGGATACAGAACTAGATCCAAGGTAGAAGACAGAGGGTGGTGGTGGAGACTTATTTTTCAGACTGGAGGCCTGGGACCAGTGGAGTGCCACAAGGATCGTTGCTGGGTCCACTACTTTTCATCAATTATATAAATGATTTGTACGGGAGCATAAGAGGTACAGTTAGTAAGTTTGCAGATGACACCAAAATTGGAGGTGTAGTGGACAGCAAAGAAAGTTACCTCAGATTACAACAGTATCTTGACCAGATGGGCCAATGGGCTGAGAAGTGGCAGATGGAATTTAGTTTAGATAAATGTAAGGTGCTGGATTTTGGGAAAGCAAATATTAGCCGGACTTATACTCTTAATGGTAAGGTCCTTGGGAGTATTGGTGAACAAAGAGACCTTGGAGTGCAGGTTCATAGCTCCTTGAAAGTGGAGTCGCAGATAGATAGGATAGTGAAGGCAGCATTTGGTATGCTTTCCTTTATTGGTCAGAGTATTGAGTACAGGAGTTGGGAGGCCATGTTGCGGCTGTACAGGACATCGGTTAGGCCACTGTTGGAATATTGCAATTCTGGTCTCTTTTCTATTGGAAAGATGTTGTGAAATTGAAAGGGCTCAGAAAAGATTTACAAGGATGTTGGCAGGGTTGGAGGATCTGAGCTACAGGGAGAGGTTGTTTTCCCTGGAGTGTTGGAGGCTGAGGGGTGACCTTATAGAGGTTCATAAAATCATGAGGGACATGGATAGGATAAGTAGGCAAAGTATTTTCCCTGGGGTGGGGGAATCCAGAACTAGAGGGCAGAGGCTGAGGCTGAGGAGGGAAAGATATAAAAGAGATCTATGGGGCAACTTTTTCACGCAGAGGGTGGCACGTGTATGGAATGAGCTGCCACAGGAAGTAGTGGAGGCTGGTACAATTGCAACATTTAAGAGGCATTTGGATGGCAATATGAATAGGAAGCTTTTTTTAGGGATATGGGCCAGGTGCTGGCAGGTGGGACTAGATTGGGTTGGGATATCTGGTCGGCATGGACGAGTTGCACTGAAGGGTCTGTTTCTGTGCTGTACATCTCTATGACTCTATAACTCTACATCTGTTCAGTACTGTGATAGATTGCTCCTTGATTAAATCTTGCCAATTCAAATCATACCTTTGTAAAAAAGCACAATGATCTTCTGGAAAGCCTTCATGAAATGGATATTGTCATAGCAATATTCCTGAATCTTCTGCAGTAGGGTCAATTCTGACTGACCTTGGGTACTGAATACTGCAAGGAGTGGTGCATATTGCTGAAAATGATTACAAGTGTATTTAGTCATTTGTCAGCTACAGAAAGCTATCTGCTCGTCTCCACCATTAATTATTACGAAGAAATTCCAACTTTCTCACAAATGTTTTAGATTATTAAAAGGTAAGTTGCAGTACATTTTTTTCTTCAAATGCTGCTCATATGAGTACTGGAGTAACATATCAGAGATTTGGATATGTCTTGTATGATTTTCGATCCATCATTTGTGTGTGTGTAAAACCAGTAACATATTCATCGGTTTTCCCAACACATATTCCTGATGTGATGTTCAGAGCACAGCATTGAAGACAAAAATGTACTCATCTTAATTTTAAAAACAGCAATATTGTCAACAATAACATCCATTGTCCAACAGATAAATATTCAAATCCATTCCGAAATGGGTTAAATTGAACACCCTTTCATCGCTGGGGTTTGACTGATATGCTACTTTGTCAGCTTCCCATGGGGAAACATGCAGAAAACTGGCTTGCATATACCAGCCAGCTGCTAAGTTCAGGTGCCCAGCCTCAAGGTAAGGCTTGCAATCATGTACACAATTACAGGAAGCAGGAGACAAAGTCTGGAAAAGGGAGAGGAGCAACTATCCTTATCCTTGCAAGCTGGAAAAGTGGATTGCAAGATATATAACATTTTTAAACTTGGAATTTCAAATCCTTTAACCATAATTTTGAGAATACATGTTCATAAGTGAGTGTTATCAAGTTTTTGTAAATTATTTAAACAGCTCACGTGTTTTCAAAATTCCACACTTAGTATATTTACGTTTTCTAGCTTCACTAGTCACTTCTAAATCAATTATCACAGTTCATTAAGAATGAAAAACTCTCAAGAATCTACCAGTTCAAGTTCTTACACCCAAATGCTGAAGAGGTTTCATTCTTTGAGGTAGATACCTTAAGATGTTTCAGAGCTTGTTCTGTGACCAGCTCCTCTTTCTTGTTCCATTCAACGGCATTCATTACACAGGTCCACAGAAGTCCAATTACTGCCTGTTCAGGCAAGTCGTTTCTCTTCATCTCATCTTTGACATACAGGACTATCTGAAGACAATAGGTTGAGGTGAAATGATAAGTGTCTGGCAATAACCACTTAGATGGAAAGAGGAAAATCTTTCTCCTGATTCCCTTTCCTGAAAATTTGATTATTTGGTGCAGAACATTTTTCATGCCAGTTCCTCTCTCGAACCCCAATCACACTGATACAATCTTGGACAACACAACTTCAGGATGCATCACAACTGTGCCCAATCAAGTTGCCACATTCACATTTATTGCAAGGATCACTGGGGTTGTTTTTCCCTTCTTTTGCCGAGAAATTCTGATGCCAAATGTCATCCCTCTTGCACCATTCCAATGGAGATCAACTAATTAAGCACCTACCAATTAAACTTAGTTGGACATTAGGAAAACTACTCACTTAAAAAAAACATTTCAGCTCAAAGGGCAAACACACACCATCACCATATATTCTGCACATCCCTTTTTAACAAAGCAGCATGTAATTAATCCACATGTTGTTGCTTGTTTTTCAGCATTTCCTTTAGGGGCTAAAGGTACGACATAGGAAACAATGTAATTTTGACAGCAAGGGTTTGGTTTTGCTTTGGGATCGCAGTGCTACTGACAGACTTGTGCATGTGGTTATGCTCCACAGATATTTTGAAGCTCAATGCCTCAAATTACAGCAATGTCTTAGGTTGCAGCCGAGTTTCCCTGGGCTCTGGAAATCCGGGAGGCAAATAGGACTGAATCCAGCCAGTAAGCATTTTTTCAAAAAGAAAACTTAAATATTACTAAGTGCCTTTAACACAACAAGAGATCCCAAATTTCAAAGATGCATTATAAAACAAAACACTGACATATTGACTGAGACACAAATTGTAAACGAAGGGATGAAAGGTCAGAAGAAAGTATGGTAGTTGGAGAGCTGTAAAGAGGGTAGTCCAGGGATGAGCACCCGGGTAACTGAAAGCACAGCCACCAACAGTACGCAACAAAGATAGAGATTCTGAAAAGGTCAGAATCAGACAATATATTGCTTCGGGTTGTGGGGTTACTTATGGGTCAGTGAAGTACAAGAACTTCCCCAATTTCTCAAGCAACTCAATCCTGTTCCCATGTTTAAATCTACCTCTGCTACGAGTTGAGCAGAGCTCAAATTACTCCCACATCCAGCCTGCTACCTAAACTCCCAAGCTCCTTTCCGTTTGATTTCATCCCTTAGCTGCAAATCAAAATACTCTCTACAAAAAAGGATCTCTTTCCTTTTTTAACAATATCTTAGTTCATCATAGTTCCACTTTTTAAAAAAAATGACAAGGCTGGTTCTATCAGATTTGGAGCTTTTTTTTTAGATCTAATTATAATATTTACTCTGAATGAGCCAATTATCTAGCAACTAGAAAATTGAACTTTTCAAGCCACCTCATGGCTAACATACCTCTCTTATGGGGCATTCCTGAGAAAGTTTTTCTTTAAGTTCTTTTTGCAGCTCTTTGCGAGTTCCCAGAGATTGCTGGACTCTGAGAAAGTCAGATAGTTCTTTAAGACCTGCATTTGTGAAGTATGTTGCAAAATGTTCGAAGTTTTGTTTGTTTGCTGGGAAGAGTTCCTATGAGATGGAAAAACAAGGTACACAATTGCAAAACTGTTCACTGCTCATGGTTCATATTTATTATGGCTGATTATTCAATAAAGTCCAAAATACTTAGTTTCAGACTCTGATTTATTCTAAAATATCAGATTGTGCCAATATCTAAAATATAAAAAGCAAATCAGTTTTCAGATAGGTTATTGGAACCTGGTCTTATCAGCTCCCCTTCCCAAGTGCTGAAGCTGATTGAACTTTGCTAATTTCGGCCAAACGTGATCATTCACCAATTGATCAAAGACCATGACTTCAACCTGGGAGTTTTCGGATACTTATGGCTCAGCTATTCACTGCCTTCACTAGCTGCTGCATTGAAGAATAAGCAATCTTACTTTAATTATGTCTTCCCAATTTTTTAGAGGTTTCCATCTTTAAAAGGAACTCTCAGCAGGCTTTTCACTAGCTTGAATTTAGAATAGAGTCATACAGCACAGAGACACACCCTTCAAAACAACCAGTTCATGCCGAACATAATCCCAAACTTAACTAGACCCATCTGCTTGCTCCTGGCCCACATCCCTCCAAACCCTTCTTATTCATATGCTTATCTAAATGTCTTTTAGATATTGTAATTACACTCACATCCACCACTTCCTCAGGAAGTTCAATCTACACACAAACCACCTTCTATGTAAAAAAGTTGTCCCTCATGTCTTTTTTAAAATCTTGCTTCTCTCACCTTAAAGTCTTGAAATCCCCCATCCTGGGGAAAAGACACCTACCATTAACTCTATCTAGACCTTTCATGAATCTCTTAATTCACCCATTAATATAGGCTCTTCATTCGATATAGTGGTGGCACGGTGGCACAGTGGTTAGCACTGCTACCTCACAGCACCAGAGACCCGGGTTCAATTCCCGCCTCAGGCAACTGACTGTGTGGAGTTTGCACATTCTCCCAGTGTCTGCGTGGGTTTCCTCCAGTTTCCTCCCATAGTCCAAAAATGTGCAGGTTAAGTGAATTGGCCGTGCTAAATTGCCCGTAGTGTTAGGTGAACGGGTAAATGTAGGGGAATGGGTCTGGGTGGGTTGCACTTTGGCGGGTCGGTGTGGACTTGTTGAGCCGAAGGGCCTGTTTCCACACTAAGTAATCTAATCTAATAGTCAAACTGAAACACACAATTTTAGAAATTATAATCACTTGATTTGGATATTCATGTGCATTTTCACTTAGAAAACTTACTCAAATGTTGATGCAAATACTTAATTAAAATTAAATATTTTAGTAATACTCAAATTAAACTTCCATCTGTCTCTCTCTTTGTTAATATTACATGCAGATGTCAACTTTTCTCCACAGTAGTGATTTCCTTTTTTCCTCCCAAACTTCGCTAACATTTTCAGGATTGAATCTCAACCTGGTCTTTCATGAAGGTGTACGAATGCACAGTTCTAAATGCCTGAATCAGATATACTCACCAACAGCCTCTTGTCCAAGTTGGATTTCTTGAGGGATGAGGTAACAGCATTTGCATCTTTTTCTGCCATCCATGCTTTAAAAACCTTTACAGCAAACGATGCAGATATTCCTGTTTTAAAAGGACCAAAAAAAGTTAAGACAACCTTTCCTCAAGATCTGATAAATCAGGAAAATACAGGTTGAAGCAGATGTTCATAGGCGATAATGTCAAATGTGGTTGAGTTGCACTCTCACCTTAATGACAAGGTTTTGGGTTCAAGTTTCATTTCACACGCTCGAGCATAACATCTTGGTAGGAACCCTAGCACTACACTACAATTTCACAGGGTGTCATCTTTCAGATGAAATGTTAAAGCAAAACCCTCTTTGCTTTCCAAGCTGGACATTAAAGATCCCATGTCACTATTTTGAAGAACAGCAGAGATATTGGTCATTCTAAATTACTCTATTCGAACTTGCTGTGGGTAAAGGGATGGCCAGATCACAACAGTGACTACACTTCAGAAGTCAGAGTTATCACGCAACAGGAGATTATCATTTGGCCCGTCAAATCTATGCCGGCTTGCCATAGAGTGATCCAGTCATATCCATTCTCCTGATCAATCCCTGTAGTTTTGGAAGTTTATTCCTTTTCAAGTACTCATCATATTTCCTTTTCAAATCTTATACTGTTTCTCCTTGCACCACCCTCAAGGACAACAAATTCCAAGTCATTATCATTCAGTTTATTGGCTGAAAAGGGCTTTGGGAAATTAAGGTTGTAAATATAAATGTGAGCCGCTTTCTTCCATATTAGACTGAATACGTCATTTGTTTGTAGCTGTGATAGTTCATTCTCTCTGTTGGAATCAATCTGAACGCAATGATTAAGTCCTGCCCGATAAAATTCTGGTATATCATATAGGAAAGGAGTATATTGCTGGAAAAGCACAGCAGGTCAGGCAGCATCTGAAGAGCAGGTGAGTCGACGTTTCGGGCATAAGTCCATCATCAGGAACGATAAAGGTCTTATGCCCAAAACGTCAATTCACTTGCTCCTGGGATGCTGCCTGACGTGCTGTGCTTTTCCAGCACTACACTCTCAACTGAGCTCCAGCATCTGCAGTCCTCACTTTCTCCAGGGAAAGGAACACGCTCCATCATATAACACTAATGTTTAATTATACCTCAAATCAAAAATAAACAATTGGCATTTAATTTAGACAGGATTGATGTCAATAATATAAAACTAATTGGTACAGTGGCACAGTGGTTAGCACTGCTACCTCACAGCACCAGATTTCAGGGTTCAATTCCCGCCTCAGGCAACTGCCTGTGTGGAGTTTGCACATTCTCCCAGTGTCTGCATGGGTTTCCTCTGGGTGCTCCAGTTTCCTCCCACAGCCCAAAAATGTGCAGATTAGGTGAGTTTGTCACGCTAAATTGCTCATAGTGTTAGGTGAACGGGTAAACATAGGGGAATGGGTCTGGGTGGGTTGCTCTTCGGAGGGTCAGTGTGGACTTATTGGGCCGAAGAGCCTGTCTCCACACTAAGTAATCTAATCTAATTGTGTTTTGCTTGAAAGATTTTTCAGTGAAAGTGTTAGTAATTATAAGAAATGGACTAACTTCCATGCCGCATTCCTGGGAGTGTAACCGAAATTTGCTAGACAAAGAAAGGCATAGGATTAATTGGAATGGCAGTTAGATCCTGTCTGTAACTCCTCAGCGACTTCAGTAGAGACCACAAGCAAAGGGGCATGAAACCAATATTGCACCCAATATTGTTAGTTTTCCTACATACAGCTTAGATAAAATTTGCTCCATGTATCAGAACATACAATTATTGAGCAGAAAGTCGGGAAGGGAAAATGGTCAGAAAGTTGGGAAAGTACCGCAGTCATGGAAAATATTAGAACCTTTAGCTTTCCCAAATTTCCCCTTAAACTTTAAATAGGGATTTCAGAATCTCACAAATAAGGACATGGGTTAGGCCATTTTTGGAATATTGAGTGCAATTCTAGTCTCCCTCCTCTCTGAAGGATGTTATGAAACTTGAAAGGGTTCAGAAAAGGATGATGCCAAGGGTGGAGGATTTGAGCTATAGGGAGAGGCTTGGACTAGCAAGTTTTGAATGTAGGTTTGCTCACTGAGCTGCAAGGTTCATTTTCAGACATTTCATCACCATACGAGGTAACATCTTCACTGAGCCTGCGGACAAAGCACTGCTGGGGTTTCCTGCTTTCTATTTATGTTCGGGTGTCTTGGAGTTGGTGATGTCATTTCCTGTTCTTTTTTCCTCAGGGGGTGGTAAATGGAATCCAAGTCAATGTGTTTGTTGATAGAGTTCAAGTTGGAATGCCATGCTTCTAGGAATTCTCATGCATGTCTGTTTGGCTTGTCCTAGGACGGAGGTGTTGTCCCAGTCGAAGTGATGTCCTTCCTCATCTGTATGTAGGGATACTAGTGAGAGGAGGTCATGTCGTTTTGTGGCTAGCTGATGTTCATGTATCCTGGTGGTTAGTTTTCTGCCGGTTTGTCTAATGTAGTGTTTGTTACAGTTCTTGCACAGAATTTGTAAATGACATTAGTTTTGCTTGTTGTCTGTATAAGGTCTTTCAAGTTCATTAACTGCTGCTTTAGTGTGTTGATGGGTTTGTGGGCTACCATGATGCCAAGGGATCTGAGTAGTCTGCCAGTCATTTCTGAAATGTCTTTGATGTAGGGGAGAGTGGCTAGGGTTGCTGGATGTGTTTTGTCTGCTTGTTTGGGTTTGTTGCTGAGAAATGGGTGCCCATTCTTTTTGATTATATTGTATGGGTGATTTTCCTCTGCGCTGCAGTGTGTGGTGGCTTATTGAAAT
>NC_057714.1:32003646-32038900 GCF_004010195.1 Chiloscyllium plagiosum
TATTTGACATCAGCCAGGATAAAGCATGCCACTTGATTTGCACAAACATTCACTGCGTCCACCACCAACCCTCAGTAGCAGCAGTGGGTACCATTGACAAGATGCATGCACTAATTCAAAGATCCTTAGACAGCAACTTCCAAACCCTTGGCTACCAACACCAAGAAAGGCAAGGGCAGATACATGGGGACACAACAAGCTACGTATTTCCCTCCAAGCCACTTGCCATCCAGACTTGAAAAAGCTTTCCCTTCCTTCAAAATCACAAAATAATCACAAATCAAGGTACAACTCATGAAGTCCTTTGTCTTGTGCCCACAGTCTCTCCATTTCATCTCACCACTAGTGGGCATGCCTTCAGTAGATATAGTTTTACATTCTGAAATTTTCTCCATAAAAACTCACCATCTTTCCATCTGCGATCCTCCTTTAAAATACATAGTAAAATCCATTTCTGATTACTTTTGTAAGACTAGTAGGAAAAACATAACTAACTTAATCATGCAATGTCAAAATATGGCAATTAATGAAATACATATTAAACTCAACTATAAGCAAGGAGACTTTAGTATTTTAATATCATGTGACTCTGCTTAGCTTCATTTGGTGGTGAACAAAATGAAGGTAACACATTCGTGGGTTTCAAAAATTATAGGACAAATACCAAAAGCCCCTTTTTAGCTCATTTTCATTACATAGAGCCACAATGGAACAATGCGCAACCTTCTTTGAGCTTATTAATTCCTTATTGGGCAGCAGAGGAAGGAATCTGGAGAGCTGGGAGAAGAGAAGACAACATACCAGTTTTGTTTTAATGTGAAGCGTTGAAGAGAAACAATTAGATTTAACTAAATTGAGTCTTCATATGACTTTGTAACAAGTTTGTAACTGTATAGTCCTTAAAAATTTTATTCCTCAACATTGTTTCGATTGAATGCATAAGGATGTCTCACAACTTCAGTCTTGACACATTCTATACAATTTGTTTGTAATAGTACCTTGTAATCATCTGTATGAGTTTCAAATAGTTTTGAAGTTTTAGGCAACTTTTCCACCATCCCTGGTCTTAAAATAAATTAAGAAACTCATTCCAGGCATCCACAACCACAGAGGTAAAACTATCACTTAATAAACTGCCCCTAAAAGCAAATGGTTGAGCATTTGATCTAATGGGGATCTTGTGCCAATAAGAAAGAAAAACTAGCCAGTGTTAAGTGTAAGTGATGGATTCTTAGCAATTAAGCAAAAACAGTCAGTCAATGAGTATCAATCATGGGGGCCTGAAAACATGTGTTACTCGATCTCAAATCAATTATCAAATAAGATATCAAAAAAAATTCACGTGTCTTAGTTTAATGTCTTTAATGACTCATTACTAACAATAATGAAGAGAATGGGTGCATGGATAATTGAAACATTAAAGAATCAGTCAGGAGATAGTGGGAGATGATATTATTAGCCATCACCCTTAAGAATCAGATTGATCACTTATCCCTGAAATCATTTTGAAATGAATCTTGCCTTACCTAGGCCGATTAGAACGTAATATCGATGATCGTGCTGTGGGTTATGGCTGGACAGAGCTAACAAGCAATGGTTTAGAGCAATCGAGGTACACACTAAGTTTAAAATTGGAATTAGTGAAGCCTCTTCTCCAATCAGAAGATCCCAAAGGTGTTGGAGAGAGACCAGAGACAGAGTACTGACCCCACATCCTAAGTTGCACTGAAAGACAAGAGCATCGTTGGTACGTCGGTAAAATCAATACCTTGCTTTAAAGAAAGAGTTATATTATGACTTCAGTAAAGTTTCTTCAGTTACCTCATCAGACTGACTTCTGCTGCCTTAATGATTCAGGTTTCAAATGGACAATCATGGCAAATCATTCAGTTTTCATACACCTCTGAAATGCCTTGGGATATTTTTCTATACTAAATAAATGAAGTTATTCTTGTGGCAGCTGGGACAGCTTATTTAAAAACTGCTCGACAAAATATTTTCATTTGCTACCAGTATTTTGAATGAATGCTTCGTTGGTTTAAAGCATGACTTCTTTTTTAAAAAAAAATCATCTGGGAGTAAAAAATACCCATTAGAACACAAAGCAATTATCAAAACATACAAGCTTTTAGATTCTTGTCTGAATCAGTGAATAAGTCGGTGTGGTTTTAGACAAAATCCCTTAACATTTATATTAAAGTGACATTTTTCTTGTTACTTACTGGTCTATTAAAGAAAGTTGAATCCATATTTACCGAGCATGCTCCCAGCTATCAATATATCAAACAGTGTGTCTGCATAACGACGGTAATCTAGTCTCGATCCTGTAACATCCAGAAACTTGGAAACCGCTTCAAGGTCATTCCCAGCCTCATTGAGACCTTGAATGATTGTGTCTCTGAAGACGGTTGGTTCGAACTTCTCCTTTTCATCTGCATTAGAGATAGCATTGCAGTCACACACACACCTCCAGTCTTCCCAGATTACAATTATGCAATTTGCACCATACTCAAATCAGTCTTTTCAAATAGCAGAGACACTTTGTAGCAAGGGTGAATGGATTAGCTGAATGAGTCAGAGGAGTTATTTTTGTGGTGATGTCATGTTGAAAGCAGTAATTTTGGTATCAATTAATTATATACTTTATTAGGTTATTGAACAGTTGAAAGCAAATCTCTAATTGATCATGCAGACAAAAGATTTAAGTGGCATTTCTCTCACATTGTTTTAAGCAACTAGGTACTTCAGTATTGTAAACTGAAGATTGTTATGCAATTTATTCCACAGATGACATTAGAAGTTCCTTGGATTGTATGGTATCGTTAGTTGCCATCGCAAAAATGTCAGTTTATCTACCAGGAGTGGAACGCCTTTAATGAATCCATACTATTTCACAAGGAAAACAGCCAGGCTAAAAAGCTTACCCCTTTTCCTGGTTTTGAACCGCTGGCCTGTTAGCACTGGCTTCTGCAACTTACTCATAAACTTTCTGTAGAATTGAAGAATATAAATTAGACACAGTAGAAACCAGAATGAAAACAAAATTTTCATTAATTCATAAACTAACATACAGAAACATTCAATTGTAAGTTCCCAATCTGACTTGCGGTGCTTGGCAGGAAGCTACCAAATAGAAGTCAGGAATCTGGCCACAGAGCAAGAAACTGAAGGAATGTTATCCCTATTTCACGCTTTCAGTTGCCACAAAGCAGCTACTGTGTGAAGGTAGCCACAGAAGAATTTTTTTTAAATACAAGTTCTACACTGAAAGCTTTCATTTTACAAAGAAAAATATTTCCTAAAGGAATTGGGCAGCAGGATGATACAGTGATTAGCACTGCTGCCTCAGCGCCAGGAGCCCAGGTTCAACTCCACCCTCACATTCGCCCCACGTCAGTGTGGGTTCCCTCCGGCTGCTCTGGTTTCCTCCCACAGCCAAGTAATGTGCAGGCGAGGTGGATTAGACATGGGAAATTGCAGGGTTACAGGAATAAGGTAGGGAAGTGGGTCTGTGTGTGATGCTCTACAGAGAGTCAGTGTGGACTCGATGGGCTGAATGGCCGGCGTCCACACTGTAGGGATTCTATGATGCTACGACGATATCCTTTAAATCTTGGCATCTTGCTATCAGAGAGGCTTCTTGTCCCACTCCTGCCATGTGTCATTCATTTAACATTGACGTTTCATGAGAAGATCTTTGCTCATCTAGAACCATAGATTTCAGAAATCTTTAACGATGCCTGATCAGTTTGACTGATTAATTTATTATCAACACTGCTAATAGTCATCAGTTCAGTTAAAAACATTAAATATCAGGTTACATCATCAACTAAAACCTTTACTCACTGCTAACACCCTGCAGACCACTAGATCAGCTCTCGACTCCTCACAGATTTAGATTCAGAGAATCCTTGGACAAATACATGACTGGCACAGATTCTATTCGTTATCTGCTGCTGGTTTATTTTCCCAAAAACCACAGGCATTCATAGCTACAGTATACCTTCCTAAATACATCCATCATATTCATTTAAAACAATGTATTCTTAGTAACAGCACAGCAGTTCATACATCGTACATCTCTAGTTGTACTTAAGAATTTGGCAGCAATCCTTCTTCTTGATCCACTGCAACTCATGAAGCAAAAGTAATCCCACAATACTGTTAAGTCAGAGACTTCGTGGATTTCGGCCTAACAGTATTCCTATGCATCTGATCCCTTGAACTTCAAAATAGCAGAGGTCACACTGTCAAAAACAGCTTTGGCAATATACTGCAGTGCATCCTGTAGGTAACACATTCTGACCACGGTGCATTGGTGGTGGAGAGATGAGAGACTTAAGTAGATAAATGGGCTGATCTTTCAGCTGATGAAGCAGCTGCCACCATCTAGGCCAGCGGACAATATTCCATTAAACTCTAACTTGTGCCTTGAAGGTAGTGGAGAAGCTGCAGCATGTACATAGCTGATCCGGATGATTCGAAACAATTTCTCAATTTGCCCTCCTTTGCTGTTCAGACTACACCTGGAGGCTTCATCCTTCAATATTCTCCAGTTGTCACTACTGTATGATTATTTGGAATTTGTAGATTAAACTTGTCATTAAGCACAATGGCGGACACACGTTACCAAAGACCAAATTTTGCCATTCCAAATCAAGCTGGAAATTTTGGCAGTCAGGAAGGAAATGACAGCTACATCTAACTGCTGGAGGAAGCAACTTCTCAAATCAATTTCTACCTTATTTTCAGTGTCAGTGGTTTTTGAGAGAACAGAGGAGGCGCCAGGCTTGGAACTATCCGGTGGCTAGGCAGAAATGGGTACTGCAGATGCTGGAGATTAGAGTGGTACTGGAAAAGGACAGGTCAGGCAGCATCTCAAGAGCAGGAAATTCGATGCTTGGGGCAAAAACCTAACCTGTGCCTGCTAGGCCAAATCAAACTACAGAAGGGTTCAATAAAAGGCTGCCTTTGAGACATTTTGTAACTTTGGTAGAAGCAGTTGGCCTTTTGAACTCAATCTTTCAGATATGAAGATGACACACAGCAAGTTGAAGGGACGTCAGGAGAGAATAAACCTTTATGAGTTCATGGCATGGTACAAATGTCAGAGTCACTTTCCTTGCTTAGAGTTGTAGACAATGAGGAAAGAATAGAAGAGCTATTGAAGGCCTGGGAAAAGACATAAGTGTGGCAGTCCATATGGGATAAATATTAAGGAAAAAATAATCGTGACATCTTATACAAAGATTGCATTAAACCTCCAGCAATAAGGCTGCACAACAATGTTTTCTGGGGTACTGGATTTGGGAATGGCAGAAGGGAATTTACCAAGATAACAGTACAGGTTAATGACTGATGATTTATATACTATAGAAACAATTCTACTTTTTTCATATACAGGAAGCTTAAAGAATCCTTTTACAGGTTCCCCTTGTCTTGCTCAGAGACAGGCCTCCTCCGATCTCGCCTAATTCAAAGGTAGGCCGTTAACAAACCAAGGCTTGAATTGCAGAAAACAAAATGGCTGCCAGCTGCATTTATGACAAAGGTAGGTTTCTGACTCAGGAGCAAATCCTGCTCGTTTCCCATCTTGGATAGGAAAATCCAGCCCTAAAGTGTCCAAGTGAAGTCTATGAATTTCCACTTCTGAACACCTCAGAATCTCCACTTTGCAAAATGTCATTTTACACTTTCATAGCAAAGCAAATCCAGATTTAAAGTAATATTCCAATTTTAAAAAAGCAGACCTTAGTTTGGCATGGTGAATTTTAAATATCCTTCTGCGGGAATCAGTATTTGGTACACATCTCATTCTGTTCCTCAAATTTCTCCCTCCCACCTGCAACGGAAAGTCTTTGCCTGCAAACGACCCCCAAAATGAAACTCTAAATAATTTATGTTCATTATTGTAAATTATGTAGCCATTACCAAGGCACATTTCCCATACTTTCTTTTAATCACTTAATTATTCCAATCACCATGGACATGAACAATTCCATGCCCCTATTTGAGAGCAGTTTGTTCTCTAAATGTACTGTCTTGGTAGTCTCTCACCTTAAGAGAAGGTGATATGCAGAGTGCTTACCTCTACAATAGCTATTTTAATGCAACATTATTACAATTACACAGGTCTTCCTTGAGATGTTTCCTTGCCTGGTTGGTGCTGGACAACCCAAAGCGTATAAAGAATAGTTTCATCAAGAGTTTCCATCTCACTAAAAAGACTTCAGGCCAATCCATATTAAACAACATGTTCTGAAAGCACTGGACATCTGTGACATTCTGCCATGTTGGTGGAACAAATGAAAACCTTAAAAAAAAATCAACCAACCACCAACATTCTAAACAAAGTTGACAACATTCGTAAATATTTATAAAGATTGATTCACTTCACCTTCCAACATTTATGGGTCCTTTAAAAATTCCAGGGAAAAGGATCTGAATCATCTATTAGTAAATAATCTCTCTCAAGCTAAATATAGTCTAACAAACAAGAGCAAACACATTGTCTCCACCCACCTTCAATAACAGATTATTTCATGTATATCACAGTACCTTGGAGGATATTGCTGCTGCAGAACAGATTTCAGAAAGCCATTGTCATGCCTACAGAAAAGCAGTCACTGCACTTCACAAAATACTGCAGTTTATCAAGTGGGGTTATTTGTGCTTTGCTGAGCATTACATAAATTCAAATTGACGTTTGCCAAACACGAGTGCACTTATTTAAGTATCACATCTTGGAGATCCTCAAATTAATATTATTGGCATACCTACAAAAGCATATTTTGGAAATGGACATTTTTAAATACCCTTCAATCTTTTTTTGGACTTCACTTTATTATCACTGACCAAACCAAAGTGCCCTGAAATCTGCCCGGCAAGTATTCAGGTTCTTAATATTTACAGGAAAAGTATTTATACCTTCTCAATACAAATGTCACTTCTTGTGTTTACTTATTGTTTCTATAAGTGGTTTGCAAACTAAAATTTTGAAAGAAAATTTCAAAACAGGATTAAAGACCTTCATCTCATTTACATCTAAATATTCCACAATTGTGAATCTGATATTGCTGAAAGAGGCACCAACTGTTTTACAAAGTTTTCACTAACGTCGCCATTCTGGCATATTCAAACTTCAGTATTTATGTACAAAAAATTAAAAACGTATTTAAAACACTCATTGGGGCAAACTGACAAAATCAATGCATTTTGCTGTGCAATTCAGCTTTTAATAAAGTGGTGATAAAAATTGTGCAGAACTGATCAAGCATAGATCAACTGACATTAAAAAAGACGGTGTACAGACTGTGGATTAACAGTATAAAGTTCTTGAATATATTTGAATAAAAAGGTCAATTCTAATTACGCAAATCACCATACAGTATGTCAGCAGCCCAGGTAGTAATTCTGTGCCTGACAATTGTGTGCTTACATTTGTTACAAGACAAATATAGCTATTCAATCTAAAAGTACAAATGTGTTTTAATAATGGGTTTAAGAAAACAAGTATTATGCTTGATGAGATGGGTGTGCCAGTTTCTCATTACAATCGGCCTATCTTTGTGAGCGAAATGGAGAAGGCAGCAGCACGGACTAAGGAGAATATGAACTGAGCAACAAGAGAGCAAGAGCACACCTCTGACCACCACTCATTTGATTATCCTTGGACACAGCTACTCAAATGTAAAGTCAGCCTGAATGTCAGACCCCTGTAAATATTTATAGAACCTTTTGAGAAACGCGGAACTAAATATAAAAGATAGGAGAAACTTACTTTCATTTTGAAAAAAATATATTCTTTCAGGGACGTGAGCATCACAAGCAAAGCTGACATTCATTGCTCATCCTATTTGTGCCCTTGAACTGAAAGGCTTGCTTAGCCACGTTAAAGGCGGGTAAACGTCATCCACATTGCTTGGATCCAGAGTCACATGCAGCCAGACGAAAGGCAGCAGATTTCTTTCCCTAAAGGACATTAAACCAGATGGGTATTTACAGCGAATGATTTGTTTATCATGGTCGTCATTACTGACTTTAGCCTTCAATTCCAGATTTTAATTTCCTTTAAATTCCACCAGCTGCCGTGGTGAGATTTGAAGCAGTGTCTCGAGAATATTAGCCAAAGCCTTTGAATATGACCAGTGCAGACACAAATTGTTCAACGAGTCCTTTTCTGTGCTTTTTAAAAAATTCATTCATGGGATGAAGTAGTCCCTAACTAGGCAGCATTATTGTCCAGAGGGCAGTTAAGAGTCAACCACATTGCTGTGGGTCTGGAGTCACATGAAGGCTAGACTCTGAGGATGGCAGTTTCCTTCCCTAAGCAACATTACTGAACCTTTTCCAACTATGGATTCATGGTCCATCACTAGACTCTTAGTTCTAAATTTTTTTTAAAAATTGGAATTCAAATTCGACCACCTACCACAGCTGGATTCCAACATGGGTTACCAGAATATTGCTTGGGTTTCTGGATTAACAGTTTAATAATAATACCACGAGGCCATTGCCTCCCCGTCGATCACTAGAATTGATCCATGAGTATCCATGGGGTGGCACGGTGGCTCAGTGGTTAGCACTGCTGCCTCACAGCACCAGGGTCCCAGGTTCAATTCCAGCCTCGGGCAACTGCCTGTGTGGAGTTTGCACATTCTCCCCGTGTCTGCGTGGGTTTCCTCTGGGTGCTCTGGTTTCCTCCCACAGTCCAAAGACGTGCAAGTTAGGTGAATTGGCCGTGCAAAATTGCCCATAGTTTCAGGTGCATTAGTGGGAGGGAAATGGGTCTGGGTAGGTTACTCTTCGGAGGGTCGGTGTGGACTTGTTGGGCCGAACGGTCTGTTTCTACACTGTCAGGAATCTAATCTAATGATATTATATCATCTAATTTAATCATCCATTCTTATCTCATGCATTTTTCTTCTTGCAGTTATTGATTTTTCTTGCACAAAGCCTAACCAAAAGATTATTTGCAAATTCTAAAATATCTTCCAATAGAACAATTGTGCGTACTAGACGATCAATCTGCTCCTTTAACATTTGCAATAAATGTCATTAAGGAACATGTAAAGAACAAACTTGTGCTGTAATGCCAGTGTTTCTTTTAAAGCACTAATTGCGAAGTTTTAAAAGTTTGAGGTTGACCAGTTCTAGTGTTTGCTTCTTCTGAAAGATCTTTGTAGTAACAATTTGCAGCTCAACTACTATATCATTTTTTATGCTTAGCAGATCAGGCCAGCAATCAGTCTCAGGGAGCATATGAAATCAAAGTTAAAAAGACTGTCATACCCTGTTTTTTTTAAAAATTGATATGATAGCCTTTGTAGACATGAAGACAATGCTGAGTAGAGAAATTAATTGAAAAGTCAAGGGCACACATTAAATTCCTGCTTAATACCTTTCTATTAAATTACATATTTGATAATGCCACTGAAACCAAACTTTTTTTTGGCACTGCAGAAGCATGTTCTCCGACTGGCACAACTCCAGACATGTGATTTATCACCAGCACTCACTCAATAGATCTCAAAAGGACATACAGTACAATGAATATCCACAGCAAATTCCATCTCACTTTAGTTCAGCTTCCCACCGATGTGGTTCATTGCCTTGTGACTCAAACTACACAACCAGATTCTTTTTGGAGTACTGATATACATGACTTTCCTCATACTCCCCAAACTCACATGCATATACAGTACTTTTTGAAAACCATAATTAAAACTAACAGGCCATGTCATCTGATGTAAGAGGTGGAATTGCTGCAAATCAAACATATAAAAGGCTAAAAAAGTAAATATCTGTAAATGCATAACAAATGTAAAATTTTTTATATCTGAATGAAGATTTCATAAATTTTCCAAGGATTACTGTTCAGCAAAATAGTGAAATAAAATAATGCTCTTTACTTTTCCATTCAAATTGCTAAGTTTTAAAAGGAAACTTAATACCCGAATACGGTGATTAACCTTTGCTCAAAATCTGATGAAGCATAAACTGTTGAGAAACTATAATCATTGCATTACCAGACTTGCATGTTCAATTCATTGATCATACAAAGTTTGTAAGCTTAAAAAACATCTCGTCCAAAACAATGCATTGCTTACTGAGTTAAAAGAAACAAGATAAACTTTCATTCTTACTAAAGTTATTCCAGTTAACAGAGAATGGAAAATTGAGTTGTTATAAAACATTTGGCAGCAGGTGTATGTGAAACACTTTCACAGTTGGATGTGTTGTGCTGCATTGCATTATGTAAGGTTTACACTTGAATCAATGCTTTTTGGTAACTTTTGGCCACTTAACTAGCAAGCAGTTTTTCCAAACTTGATCAAGGCTTGGGCTTGTGTAATATAAAATTGTTTCCATTTTTAGATTACATCATTTCCAAATAATTTTCACATCAAGTAAACCCTGAAGAATTTTTGTTCACATCACAATGAATTATTCCAGGCATTTGTTGGCTGGAGATTTGACAAGAGTCATGATTACTGCCCTTTTCATACTTGTTAACGTGGTATATTTAATGTCCAATCTTTATAAAAAACTTGGTATACTGCTATGAATCAGTTGTTGATACTTAATCAATACCTCCATCACCTTGCATTGAAGTTAAGATCAGTGCTCCAATTTATTAATTTTACTGCCGACCTAATCAAAATAAAGCTAGTTAAATCTGTGCATAATTAGATTAATCTACAAACAATACCACAGACATGTTTCAGGAATCATGTCACATGAGCTATGGATAAGATGATATTTCTCCTGTTAACAGAAGTTCACATGTTGTCAACACTGACTATATGTTGTGGATTCACATCTGAATGGGCAGATGTGTCTCAGATTGATGGTGGCTGTTTACAATAAACTAATCTTGATCCTGGATATGTGACTGCCAATTAATAGCCGCACTAATTGATTTTGTTTAGAATGCGGTCTGATGACAACAAGATGAAGGAAAGTGATTACAATTGCACGTTCATCAAGTCCTACCAAGTACTATCCTTGACTTGATTCAGTATTTTCAAGCCTACACCATAATCTACACTTATATAAATCCCATCTACCATTCTTAATTATCTCCATCTAATTTTATACCTCTTCCTCATACATGGTTACAAAGATTTTAGTGAATCTATCAGGTGAATATGTGCTATTGCAGTCACTCAAAAGGTCTCCACTTGCCCTCATTACAGAAAAGAGCACAGAACAGGAGGGAGAAGGAAAGAGATTTGGACGTGGGGCTCCACAGATTCACAAATTAAGAAGAGGTATTAGAGATTAGAGTTTTAGCAAAAGAGTTGACTGTTGGTGACATGCATATAGGGACCTCCTAGGTATTTATTTCATAAGTATCAGCCACCCACATGACACATTATCTTCTGTCATCTCAGAATAAACCACACAGTGAGACAGACTTTGCCCAGGGAGACTCCATTGAAATGAATAACAGGAAATTTGGGGTGGGGAAAAAGAGGTTCTTTAATTCAGGTTTACTTTAAGACCTGCAGAGGAGATCTCCAGAGGAGGTACAAGTGGGAGAGGAAATAAGGTATGAATCAAAAGGTCTACCTGTACTTAGACCAATAGCAGCATAACAGGAATGCAGGGAATGCACATATTTGGAAATACTGATCAAACCTACTCACTGATGTTTAAAGTCAAAGGTGGGTATATGATTTCAGTCTCCAGACCTTTTTTTCCCCTCTTCCTGAGAAACAGCTCACTAAATTTTCATACCGAGACCATATTTATTCAGAAGTAACAAAGTATTTAAAAAAAAGGTACAGGATGACAGGTCAGAAGGGCCAAATGGAGTGTCAATCCTGTGGAAGGCATAAAGCCAGAGACATATGTGTCCTAGAAAACACCTGTAGGAAGAATGATCATCTGCACAAGGTTGAGCTTTCAGCTTCTAGAACTAAAGCTACAACTGGAGTCACTGTTGTGCATCTGACAGGCAGAGGACTACATGGATACTACACAGAGAGATGTGGTCACACCACAGATGAGAAGCATACAGGCAGAAGGAAGGGTAATGACTAGGAAAACTTTGGAAAATTTTGGAAAACTGGTCAGGTAGTGCAGGAGTTCCCTCAGTGTATCTTGCTTGCTATTTGGCATTACATTTTAGAAGTGGATGGCATCATGGGAAGGGGGAAGTAGAATAAACCAACAATAATTCCAGACAATTCTACATTTTAGGGGACCAGGCAGGCACTTCTGTGGTAATAATTGTGAATACAGGATGGTATGTTGCTTCCCTGGTGCCAAAGTCAAGGATGTCATGGAGCAGCTCCAAGTCATCCTTCTACAGGAGGGTGACCAGCCAGGTTTTGTGGCCCACATTGGTACCAGTGACATAGGGAGGAAGAGGGATGACGGCCTGAATGCACATTTCAAAGAGTAAGGAACAGCAGTCATCTCAGGATTATATCTTGCGTACATAGCTGGTGAAGTGATCTATGAGGGAGGGCATCAGGTTTCTGAGGAATGGGATCAGGACAGACAGGAGGATCTGGACAAACTGAACAGGTTGCACTGTAATGGAGTGGGGACTGATTTCCCTTCAGGGAGCCTTGCTAGTGTCATTGGAGTGGGTTTAAACTAGTTTGCCAAGGGATGGGAAACTGAGTCCAAATTGGAAGGAAGTGAAGTTGGTAATCAAAAGTTTGAAAAAAAATACTGGCGAGATTTGAAGACAGGCGAAAGAAAAATGTTGAGCTGAGTATGCTTTATAAGGAGAAAAGACAAAAAAGACAAAATTCACAATAAGGTAGTTGATTTAAGAGATACAAGCATGTCATCCAATTGCAAGTATGGAAACATAGCTGCATGGTGACGAGGACTATTCAACGATATTTGACTTAAGGACAGGTAAGAAGGAAAAAAGTGGATGAGTTGTGCTGGTAAGGAATGGGATCAGTACATTAATAAAAGAGGATTTCACAGCAGAAGAACAATGTAGAATCTGTTTGCGTTATTTATAAACACAATTCAGATTTTCTCATGATTAAAAGAGCAAGCATAGAAGTTGCCCGAAACAGCAATAATTCTGACAAAATACAACAATGTAGGACTAAACAAAAAACTGATAAGCAAAGTGAGAATATGTTAGGAATATTACATTAAAGTATAGTAATGAATAGGAATGTAACGTGGCAAAAAAAAACAAACATTGACAGCAAAAGCTTCCACAGCAATCAAAATTATGTAGTTTTTTTTTTAAATTGTAAACTATTTACTAGTTATTTAAGTGCTAGACACTACCTGTCCATGAATGTATGTTTTAACAACAGGATCTCAAGGCCCATGTCAGAGGGGAACCAATTTCTCTCTGTCAAATAGGTCTGGGGCAAAGAACAGGAAACATAGCTCAGCTTCCAATGCTCAGGTACATGGTTGGGCTTCAAAGATGCTGCCGGTGCCAAAAGTCCCAGGAAATCCCAACACATGCCAGCATTTACACCTGTGGCAGGAGGGAGAATACGGCAAGTGGGGAACAATAATGACAATGGTTCATTGGTAATGAGGAGAGTTTGGGAAAGTAGCATGAGAAATTTCACAAGGCTCACCGAGAGAAAATCCTCGATGAGACTTGCCAAATTTGATATTTAGCCATTTTGAGTAAAAATCCACAGTCATGCTCAATGAATGGCAAGTCACTAGGAAGTTCAGAGGAACAGAGGGATCTGATGTACTTTTCCACAGATCCTTGAAGGAAGGAGAACAAGTTAATAGTGTCACTCAGATGACACAGGGGACACTTGCCTTTGGATTAGATTATAAGAGCAGGCAGGTTATGTTGGAATTGCACTAAACTTTGGTTAGGCCATAGCTAGAGGACCATGAACAGTTTGAGTCATCACACTATAGGAGGGATGTGATTGCACTGGAGGGGTTGCAGAGGAGATTAAACAGGATTTATCTGGGATGGAGCACAGTAGCTACAAAGAGATGTTAAATAAGGTGGAGCAGAGAAGGCCAAGAGTGAACTGGATTGAGGTGCGTAAGATAATGAGGGGTGGGCATAAGGAGACAAAAAGCAGCTGCTCTTAGTTGAAGGGTCAATAACAAAGGGTTATAAATTTTAATGTGAAAGACAGGTGGTTTGAGGGAGGATTTGAGGAAACATGTGTTTTCATTCAGAGGTAGGTAGGAATCTGGAATGCAGTGCCTTGAGATTGTATAGTTTCCTGCCCTAACTAATCTTTAAAAAGCATTTGAATGAGACTTAAAATTCAAGGCTACAGACTAAGTGATGGCAAGTGGGTCCAGGGGACATTGAGTAGATGTTGTCAGTGCAGATTCAATGGCCAAAGGGCTCTTCTGTACTGCATGATTCGTTGATTATTAGGGTACCGACGAGACCACATCTACAGTACTGTTTTAGTACTGGGCTCTTATATAAAAGTAGTATATAAATTTATTGGAAACATTTCAGAAAAGGTGTAGAAAGACTGGCAATTGGCTTAGGTGGTTTAATGAGAAAAGATTGGACAGACTAAGGACTTGTAAACAAGAATAAGGTGAAATGATTGAAACAGTATCCTGAGGAGATTTGATGGAGCAGATGTGAAGAGGTCATTTCCTCTTGTAGGAGAATCTCAAACAAGGGGTCATCATTCAAAAACTACAGGTCGCCCACTTAAGATGGATGGTAGTGATTTTTTTTTTTAATCCCTGTGGATAGTGAGTCTTCATAATTATCTAATTTAAAAGATGGCAGAAACACAGTCTTTGCATATTCTTCAGGGTGTGCTGGATAGATTCCTGGTAAGCAAGAGGCAATAAGTTCCCGAAAGGATAGATGGGACTATGAAGTTAGATTACAATCTGATCAGTTATTATCTTATTAAATGGTAGAGCAGGCTCAAGGGGCTAAATAGCCTGCTTCTGCTCCTCTACCTAAATTGGATGCTTGCAGTTTGCTATGTTTGGATATGACGGAGCTTTGGAAATTTTGTTTTTCAAAAGGTTTCCTGTTTAAACAAAAACCAAAGAGACCATAATGACACATTCAAAAAATGATGCAGTTGACTTATGAAATATCTTTGGAGGCTTGGAACAGTTTAAATCTTATTTCATAATTGTGAAAAAATCCCTGTTTGTCCCTTCCTATGAAATATATAACATCACACATTGCAATTGCTTATATAATTTAACAAACATTGCCATATATGGCAGACTTCCTCAATGGCAAGAGCCTGCTTTGATAATATTATATTACTAAGAAAATAAATATGAACAGATCAAAGAAAACTTGGAATTCTGGCTCCAGATGCCTTTCATTAAATGGTCCAAGTTGTGACTCTATTTATAATGTCCTCAAATGCCTCTGTTACCAATATAATATTTACTATTGAATAGTGAATATTGAACATATTCTTAAATTCAGAACTACAAATGAATTTCTTTTTCAAAAGCTGCATTAAGATTAAGGTAGCCTCACTTTCAAGCAAAGAAATCTCTCTCCTTGAGCTGCTTCTTTCCCTCATGAGCTAAAGATTACATTTGGCTGACCTTCTGCAAGATAAGCCATTGTCACATCAACCCATGTCTAGCTGGAGCACAATGAATTTTGAAGGTTTACTTCTGCTTTACCTCGCTAATATTTTTTCAATTGTCTTGAGCAGCAAACCAGTTGGCAACAAATCAATTGAAGGTCACACATGACTTAATTTTATATACACATCATGGAAAAAAAAACAAGAAGAAATTAATTTCTGAATGCATTTCCTACAATACGTTGCATCTTAATTTGTATTTGGCATGGAACTTGCCCTACACAATCTGCTCTTGCTGTCATTATCTAAGAATGCTCTGTACAAATGCCATGTTGGCTAGTACAAATCATCATTACTTCCTTATTTCGAGTGCACGAAGTGCACATAAAACCCAGGTGGATAAAAAAAAGACAGGCTGAGATATCTCTTACTGCTCTCTTCTGTTGTAGATTTATACATCACCTTATACACTTGTTGTGAATAGAAATAGCATTCACCATATACATTAATGATTTAGATGAGCGAACTAAATGTAATATTTCAACATTTGCTGATGACACAAAGCTGGCTGGAATGGCGAGCTGTGAGGAGGATGCAGAGATGTTGCAGTGTGATGTGGACAGACAGAACGAGTGGGCAAACGTATGGCATGTGTAGTATAATATGGTTAAATGTCAGGTTATCCACTTTGAAAGCAAAAATAGGAAGGCAGATTATTATTTCAATGGCTGTAAATTGAGAGAAGGGAATGTTCGGCAAGACCAGAGGGTCCTCTCGCACCAGTAGCTGAAACTAAGTGTGCAGGCGCAGCAGGCAGTAAAGAAGGCAGGTTGTGCATTAGCCTTCACAGTGAGGGGATTCAAGTTCAGGTACAGGTAATTATACAGAGCACTGGTCAGGCTGGACCTGGAATGTTGTAAGCAATTTTGGCCTCTTATCCAAGGGAGGTTACCCTGCTGTCGAGGGAGTGCAGCAAAGGTTTACCAAATTGATTCTTGCAAAGGCAGGGCTAATGTATGAGGAGAGATTGAATTGGCTGGGAGTGGATTCACTGGAGGTATAAGAATGAAGAGTGTGATTTCATTAAACCGATAAAATTCTAACAGGAATAGACAAGTTAGATGCAGGAAGGGTATTCCTGATGGTATGAGAGCCCAGAACTAGGGGCCATAACTCAAGGAAAAGGACTGCAATAGAACGTAGAACATAGAAGAATACAGCGCAGTACAGGCCCTTTGGCCCTCGATGTTGCACCGATCCAAGCCCACCTAACCTACACTAGCCCACTATCCTCCATATGCCTATCCAATGCCCGCTTAAATGCCCATAATGAGGGAGAGTCCACCACTGCTACTGCAGGGCATTCCATGAACTCACGACACGCTGAGTAAAGAACCTACCCCTAACATCTGCCCTATACCTACCCCCCCTTAATTTAAAGCTATGCCCCCTTGTAAGAACTCAATAAGGCTTGTGAGGCATGAACTACCCCTCGCAAAGCCATGCTTACTATCTCAATTCCTCTACCAATAAAAGCCAGTACGCCATATGCCTTCTTCACCGCACTATTTATCTGGGCAATCTTTTAGGACAGATGATAAAGGAGAAATGTCTTCATCTGGTGTGGTGAGGCCGTAGAATTCACTACCATAGGCAATGGTTGAAGCCAATAAATTGTGCTTTCAAACGGCAAGTAGATATAGCTCTGTGGTCAAAGGGATGAAGGTGTATGAGGGAGGGGACGTGGATTAGCATGTTAAGCTCAACAATCAGTCATAACCAAACTGAACGGCAGAATAGACATGAAAGGCTGAACTGCCTACTACAGCTCACATCTTCTATGTCTATATTTCTGTGCCAATACAATACCACATTTTGGAAATTGCAAGTTTAAATTCGCCATAACAGCACCGTTACTAACATGTAGTGCAGTTCTGGATGTATGCTTGCTCACTGAGCTGGAAGATTAGTTTTCAGATGTTTCCTCACCATACTAGGTAACATCATCAGTGAGCCTCCGAATGTATTATAAATTGCAGCCGGACTCAACTAACAGATCCACTACAATTAAGGGCAATAAAACCTTGAAGGCACATTGTTGTGTGGGGAAGTGGAATTAGCAATCTCGGGGTGGCTTCCCTCTCCTCCCTTTGCCACCACAGAGCCTGGCAGTGCCTCGCACATTGTTTTATCAGGAGATGCAGTACTGAGTGGCTTTCTCCTCCCAATCAGCATGACAATACCTCCATGCTTTAGGGTAACCTTGAACATATCCTTTTACTTTCTCCTTTGGCTGCCCTTTGAGTGCTAGCCAGATGACTAGAAGACGAGAACTTGCTTAGACAGCTTGCTTTTTGTACATCCAGATGCAATGGCCTGTCTATCAGATTTGGTTCTTCAGGAGAAAGGTTTCCAAGCTGGTGGACTCGACTTCATGACAAATGGTTGAGTTAGTCCAACAGTTCTCCCATTTGACCAGGATTCAATATAGGCAATGGTGGTGAAAACTGAGAGCCAATCATGTTGTTGTTGGCAGGCAGAATGACTTTGTCATTAAAATCTGGTCACCAATCCCCAGACCAATCAGCTACTTGAGGATGGCAAAATCTCCCTTTGTACCCACCCCCTGGCTCAAGCTTGTCTGCAGTAGCCTTCCCTGCCATTGATTGAACAAACAGCAGTGTAAACACCACTTACAATGAGTGTCAGTAACTTGCTTTTAAACCGTGCATCAATCTCTTCCACTCGCCTTGGATTTTAAAATCGTCCTTTTCCCATGTCACTCCACAATCCAAAGTACAGAAAAATAAAAAGACATGGTCATTACCTGAAATATGGAAAGTGATACACATAACTCAGTCACCCAGTTTGTGTGTGCACATTGGATACCTAATTAGCCCAGAAAGGTTGTTGGAGCACCTTCACGTTGGCTATGTTTATAGGACAGGCTAAGTATCAGGGATCAACTGGCCTTTGCATATCCTGCACAGAGTGAGCTATCATGCAGTCATCTACAAATTGAATGCCATGCTTTCCCACAGTGGCAAACTCTGATTTTATCAAGAAGTGACCACAGTTGAGAAGTTCCCTATCCAAACAGCATTGGATGGTAATACCAATTAGTAGGTCATCTTAGATGAGGTGACTGATGATGCTTTATCTCCAGCCTCACTTGGAACTATGCATAATTCTACAGTCTTGCAAGTAGAATCTGATGCCAGCTCATGTTTTGCTCATTGGGATTCCTAGTTAACTGCTGTCCCTTGACTCTTATATTGAGGAAGCATTTGCCCAACCCTGAAATCTACCAATTTGGCACCTTGATAGGGCAAATGTTTGCAGTTGAACCAGCATGCCTCACAGATCCCAGTTAAGTTGGAAGTGGGTGGGATTTGACCTCTAGTAGACACCTTACCAAGCCTTACCCATTGTCCTGCACCAAGTAATGTTTGAAATGCTGGGAGGTTGGTCATACCCAGCTGTTGATAATTCATGAGTACTCAATAGCCCAGTTGAGTAGGGGCTGCTGATTCTGGTAGAAAGTATTCCTAGAACATTGATGGTGTGCTGTTCCGATCACATGATTTGGATCAGTTTCACCATCTCATATGCTTTCTAAAATCTTTATAAGGATCCCCCGTAGTTCACCAGCAACTTCTCTGTGAGAAAAGTCTCAAGCAGCACAGAGGCCATCTGGTAGCAGTTGAAGAGGGGAACCGGAGGACCAGGAAAGAACAAACCCATCTTTTCACCCCAAGAATGCAGTCTCTTTCCTCAGTGGACTTTTAACTTTTCTTCTGCCCACCCAATTGTAAGCATCCCAAGAGTTCAACTTCCTTCTTCCCCTGGAGTGTCAGAAAGTGAGGGGTGACCTGATAGAGGTTTATAAAATCATGAAGCGCATGGATAGGGTGAATAGCCTTTTCCCCAGTGTAGTGGAGTCCAAATCTGGAGGGCACAGAGTTAAAGTGAGAGGGGAAAGATTTAAAAAGGTCGGAAGTGAAACTTTTCACAGAGGTTGGTGCATGAATGGAACAAGCTGCTAGAGGAAGTGGTGGAGGCAGAACAATTACAACTTTTAAAAGGCACCTGGACAGGTACATGAATCGGAAGGGTTGATAAGAGATATGGGCCAAAAGATGGCAAATGGGACTAGGTCAGATTAAGATATCTGGTTGGCACAAACAAGTTGGACCGAAGTATCTGTTTCTGTGCAGTATATTTCTATGACTTGAACTTCAGGCTATTTTCTGAGCCTGACTCCTTTTGATGGCAGGTCCTGGTTTTTTGTGTCATGGTTATCTTTTTACCCCAGCATCCGTTTCAGGACTTACACTTGCCTATCCATGCATCAAGGAGGCAACAGGGTACTTCTACAACCATAGATGCTGAATAAAGAGATCACGAGTTCACAAAAGCTATCGCTTTAATATGTTGCTGTCATGCAATTATCTGCTTTAGAAACATAAACTCACTTAAATGCAATGAAGGCCATCCATTGTTAACGTGTCCATGCATATGACACCTTAGGGGGAGGGAGGATCCTGTCTATTATGAGCAAAAGTCCCAAATTTGTTGTTAAGTGCTGATTTTTATTTTTAAAAAAATCAGGTCTGACCATATATGCCAATTAAACTAATGCCTTTGGGAAACAATGAGAAAATTGGGAAGAACATTTGCACTTTAGCCCACTAATCACTAAACATTTCCAACCATGTTAAATCAGTAAAACTCATGATTGTACTGTCATATTCCTTGAAGTAGCCTTAATAGTTGGACTAAAACTTTAGTTAAGGAAAACTGATACCAAAACATTACTGACTTACTTTCCTCCTCCCCCCCCCCAACTCAACCTGCCACTTCCTCACCCTGACATCTATCACAGCCAAAGACATATGCACTCAATTTTAACATTACTGTCAACTCCATTAAGTTAAATGGTTAACTGAGGAATTCCTTGAAGCTAATTCTCTCAATCAATCAATCAAATCTTTATACATCCTGAACATTCTGATTGGTTGGATATTTTTAAAATAATTTGATTCTATTCAACAAGGCGCCACCTGAACAACATAAGAGATCACCACAAATAACAAAATAAATCTGATTAATGTTACATTGCATAATGCATGGGGAATACCAACTCATTGTTTCCACAATCATGAGACATATGTGCAGGGTGGAGTATTGAGACTCTGTACAAAACAGTAATCCAGATCATGGTTTTAATTTTCTAAAACGCATTAGATTTGGGGAAGGTGCCTTTAGATTGTAAAATGGCTAATGTAACTCCTTTATTCAAAAATAAAAGGAGGGAGGCAAAAAAAAACATAAGATTACAAGCCAGTAAGCTTGACATCTGTCATAAGGATGTCAGAAACAATTATTAAATTTGTTCTAACAGCACTTGGATAAATTTATTATCAGGAAGAGCAACCACAGTTTTGGGAAAGGAAAATTATATTTAACTAATTTATTGAAGTTTTTTTTGTTTGAAGTAGAAAGTACCCTGTGCTGTGCATAAATGGGAACCAATGGATGTAATGTCTTTAGATTTCCAGGAGGTATTTGATAAAGTGTTACATCAAAAGGTTATTGCAGCAAACAAGAGCTCATGGTGTTGGGGGTAACATATTAACATGGACAGAAAATTGGCTAGCTAACAGGAAGCAGACAGTAACAATAAAAATTGGTCTAATTAAGGCTGGCAGGACATCATAAGAGTTATGCCACAGGGGTTCAGTACTGGGGCCTCAACTCTTTACAATTTACATCAATGATTTAGATGAAGGGTTCAAAGGTATGGCAGCTAAATTTACTAAATGGCACCAAGGTAGGTGGGAAAGTGAGTTGTAAATAGGACAAAGTGTAAAAAAAAGTTATAAATACGTTAAGTCAATGGGCAAAAATCTAGCAAATAGAGTAGTTTCAGAGGGTGTGAAATTATCCACTTTGGCAGAAAGAACCTATTATCTAAGTCGTGAGAGGTTGCAGAGCTCTGAGATGCAAAGAGATCTAAATGTCTTCGTACATGTATCACAGAAGGTTAGTATTCAGGTAAAGCAAGTAAACAGGAAAGCTAATTGAATGTTGAATTTAATTCTCCTCACAATAAAATACAAGAGGAGGGAGTTTACACTTCAGTTATACAGGGCATTGGTGAAACGTCTGGAGTACTGTGTTTCAATACTAGTCACTGTACTTACAGAAGGATTTTAATGCACTGAAAGCAGTTCAGCTAAGGCTTATGAGTGTAATACTTGGAATTAGAACAGTAGACTGCTTTATGAAGAATGTCTAGGTATGCTAGGCCTGTATCCTCTGGAGTTTAGAAGAGTCTAAGGTGACTTAATTGAAATAAACTCCTGAGAGGACTTGACCTTGTGGATGTTGAAAGGATGTTTTTTTTGAGAGAAAATCTAGAACTAGGGATCATAGTTTTAAAATAAGGAAAGCATTTTCTCAAGAGTTGCATGTCTTTGGAATCCCTTTCTCAAAAAAGCTGTGGATGTAGAATCTTCAATATTTTTTAAGTCATAGGTTGATTCTTGATTACCAAGAGGATGAAAGTCTATCAGGAATATATAGTAGTGTAGAGTTGAGGTTGAAATCAGATCAGTCATGATTTTATTGAATGGCAGAGAAAAGTTGAAGGACTAAGTCACCTACTTTTGCTCTTTGTCTGTATGTCATTTGACCAAGTAACTTCAAGGGTTGATTTTGGATATTGTGATGAACTTTTAAAAATAAAATACACTGGCATTGTATCAATTTACAACAGGATACTCAGCATTTTTACCCTCCCCATCCATTCACCCACATAACCTTTAGTCAAACTGCCTCCATTCCAACCTCCAAGAAGCATCCTTACTTTCCTCAATGCCACATTTTCATCACCTACCATATGCATTTATTGACTCTAATCATTTCTGCCTTTTTAGAAAGATTGGAGAAAGCTGGTGAACAAGAATCCTACAAGAACTGGACTGTGACTTTGCATATTCATTCATTTTAGTTGCATATTCATTTAGGGACAACCTTTATGAACAGACTGGCTATGATGCAATTGAAGCAATTAGCCTGAAATTATAGCATAGAATAAATGAGTAGATGGCCGGTAAAACCGATTGTACGATTATTGATTCCAGTCAGAATACATAATGACAGCATTGATGAATACTCATTTAAATTAAAATTACCAGTAAAATGATGAATGTTTTTTCTGCACTTCAGTCAGGGTTATCTGGTAGCTACCCAGTTGGTCCCTGGTTTTTATTACAATGGCAGAGCGTTTCACACTGATGATACTATATTGCATAAGACAAGGATTTGACACATTTGAATATCAGTTGAGAGGACTTAACCATCTCCAAGCAAATCTGATGCAATTATTTCTGTAATAAGATCAACTGTCACCCTACACACAATTAACTCTGTGTTATGAATTACCATTCAGATAAGTATTGGTTATGAGAGTGATTTACATTGGGAAATAAACATTGAAATACAATAAAACATGTCCTCGTTTAACGTTGGGTGTATCAAAATAAATAAGCAACTTTAAAAAAGGTAAAGATTATAAAAATGCCATTAAATAGCTTGAAGTTTAACTGAAGATCTCTGAAGAATTGAAGAGTTATTCCTTTTTTTTTAGAAAGAAGTATCAAACTTTTAATTGTGACATGTGCCTTACTTACACTATATTCATATAGAGGAAATTGTAAAAACTGTCCTGTTTTACACAAAAAAAACTTTAAAGAAGGCAAGTCTCCATTTTGAATTCTCTCAGATTTGGAACTCGCCTAAGGACCTTTTAGCTAGTAATGTACACAAATAGAAACACAGGATTAAAATCTTGGTGAATAATTAAAAGCATTGTCTCAACCTACTGTGTCACAAAATTATATAAATGTGCATCATGTTGACTGAGTGCTGCACTTTCAGAGAGGTGGCATTAATCTGAAGAGATATTTGAAGAGTGGAATAAAAGCAAAATATCACGGGTGTTGGAAATCTAAAATGAAAAGGGCAACACGGTGTCTCAGTGGTTAGCATGGATACCCCACAATGCCAGGCTCCCACGTTAGATTCCAGCCTCGGGTAACTGTCTGTGTGGAATTTGCACATTCTCCCAGTGTCTGCTTGGGTTTCCTCCAGGTGCTCTGTTTTCCTCCCACAATCCAAAGATCTGCATGTTAGGTGAATTGGCCATGCTAAATTGCTCAGAGTATTAGGTGCATTAATCAGAGGGAAATGGGTCTGGGTGGGTCACTCTTCAGAGGGTCAGTGTGGACTTGTTGGGCCAGAGGACCTGTTTCCACACTGTAGGTAATCTAATCTAAAACAAAGTGCTGGAGAAACTCAGGTCTGGCAGCATCTGGAGACAGAAACAGAATTATACTGGATGTAATCATTCTACTTCAAAACTGAAAACGGTTAGACACTGAGTATTTTTATACCTTTGAGAGGGGCAGTGGAGGAGCAAGGGAACAGATGATGTGAAAGCACATCATCTTCACATCAGAAGAAAGATAAAGGGGTATTAACTGTGGTGAAAGATAAGTAGAGATATCAAATAAGTGCAAATAAAGGCATGGAAAGGAAATAAAAATGGGCTGTTTCTTGACAGCCAAGTATACAAGACAAGGCCACTGCCAGGCATGTCCCAACACCCTCCCTTGAATTAGGGTATCATACTTACTCTAATCCTCTGGCATCTCAGGATGATTGGCAGATTATGGCAAGCCATAATCCATATGAAGCTTTCATCAAGACTATTTCCTTTAGAAACCTGGGATTATAAACTAATCAATTTATCCAATTTAAGCATAACCAGCCTTTCCATACATCATTCTTCTCAATTTACACTCTACCATTATTTTCACTACCTCCAATTTTACCGATATTTTGTCAGCATCTTGTTCGATATACACTTCAAGCATTTTAGCCTGCTCTGTACTTCAAAAGAATATATAACCCTCTGTCACCTTCAGAACACATCCACTCTCTTGCTATTTAGATGCCAATACAAAATTAGATTCCCTTTGTTTGTTGCGATTGTAACAAAGTCAGCCAGGTGGACCTCACAGAACAAGTTCCCTGATTGGAGCTGTTAGTCTGGCCCAATCAGGGAGCCCTGGCTGACAGACAGAAACAGGAATGCGAAAAAGGTCATTCATTCAGAGCTGGAGCAGTATCAAGGACTTTCCAAATGTAAATAAAAGGGTGACGGGACATTCACCTCTGAAGTTATTTCAAGGTTAACTGCTACTCTATTCTCACTTTCCACGTTTCCAAATGAAACACTTCGATTGTTTCATCAGGATGAATTCAAAACAAAAGATCAGCAAGGGGTTTCCCTCCGTGGGAAAATAATCCTTGCTGCTCAAGTCATTATGCATGCAGGATGTCTCTATGCCCTGCTCTCATGCTAGCTTGTGGTGTTTCTCAGCTGTGGAACTACTCACCACTACTCGGAACTTGCAGGATTTCCACTGATTGCAGCATATTTATCATGCAGTGGTGCACCAGGTCAAACACTACTATACAAACAGCCCTTCACTGTACATGTAGTGGAATGGAAACAAACAGAGAAGCTTCCGAGAGCACATAGGTGGCATGGATTCATTGGAAACAGAAGTTCACACTCTTAAATCTGTTGCCACGTCACATCATCTAGCTGACTGTCATAGTAGCTGCAGCTGCACGAATCAAGCGACTCAGGCAACCCATCATTCATGACACATGATGTTTGAACACCAAAGGGTGTACTTTTGTTGCCCAATGTTCAGTGTAGCACAACATCTTGGAATTATTCAGGACTGACCGTGGCCCATTCCCTGGACTGTAAGAATTGAAATAGGCACAAAGTGAATGCAGTTAACTGGACTTGTCACATTATTCCAGAGCAGGACAAAGGCGAGGAATATAGTGGTGAGTAGCTCACCTATTGACTCCCAAAAGCCTGTCCACCAATTAAAAGGCACAAGTCAGGAGTGCGATAGAATAACACACTTGCCAAGATGAGTGTAGCTCCAACAACATGGAAGAAGCTTGCCACCATCCAGGACAAAAGCAGCCCGCCATTTTGGCACCATATCCTTAAGCATACACTCCCCCCCCACCACTAACACTCAGTAATACACTGCAGAAATTTATGAAAGATCCTTAGACAACACTTTTCAAGCCCACAACGACTTCCATCTAAAAGAACAAGGGCAGCAGATATATTGAAACACTACCACCTGTAAGTTCCCGTCCAAGCCACTCACCATCTGGATTGGAAATATAATCACTATTCCAGCACTGTTGCTGGGTCAAAATCCTGGAATTCCCTCCCTAATGGCATTGTGGGTCTACCTACAGTAAATGAACTACAGTGATTCAAGAAGGTGACCACCACCTTCAAGGGCAACTAGGAACAGTCAATGAATGCTGGCCAGCCAGCAATGTTCACATCACTTCAGTGAATTACAAAATAAAAAGGCTGTTACTGACCATGAGCATATCCTGAAGTGGTGGGGACTGCTGGCCAAGCTGCAGCAAATGACAAACTATAGTTACTAGGTGAGTAGTTATCCCCATCGAGTTTCACTAGGCTGTATATCATCCAGCCAGCCTTGGTTTTTTCTCACATGTTTAGACCTTATTGGAATGCATCCAGCCTCTTCCAGAAATATCCTCCCCAAAGATAACCCATTTCTCTTCAAGTGTTTTCCCCCATCAAACTTTTGGCTCATACCATTGCAATTGCTTTCTGCCAGTTCATAAATTCCATTTTCGATTGGTTTGCCTTTCTCAAATAGTAACATAATTAAAAGTGATAATCATATCCCAAGATTTAAGTGCTCCCCATCAAACATTTGGTTCATCTCACTCCTCGGTATCAGATTGAGCAATGTTTCCTTCCTATTTGGACCACTGCTGAAATCTTCATTTCTTGTGTTTAATCATCAGTTCCACATCTGCTCATATTTTCTCATACCTCGTCTTTTCAAAGAACCAATGCCTTACTGCCACATGGATAGTGTGCACTGGTATCTTTTGTACTCAAAATAGCAACATGTTTGTTCTTAATACAGAAGCCTTACAGACACTGTCAGCAAACATTTCCAGCAAGGTTGGACAGCAATAAGAAACATGAGCCTCAGAATATTTTCTTCTTCCTGATCCTGGAGCACGGAAGTCAATTGGCCAAGCTAAGATTAGCTAGCTCAATGCCAGTCTGAGTCATATGCTATTTGCGGTAAGTATTATCTCACCCATGCACATGTGGTAAAAGATTATTTGGATAACATTCTCCTTGAAGTAAAGGGGGAAATAGAGTAATTTTTATCATCCCAAGAAATGGGTATTCCTAACAATTAAAATTGACTTAGGAAACGAGCTTCCAAGAGGTGTGTAACTTTCATAGTCAGGTGACCATATGCCATTGAGTAAATTCACAAATCCTTGCAAATTACAAAGCTATAGCATTGTGAGGATTACAAAGTGTTTCACCTATCAATTTTATATAACAGTCCAAAAAAAAAAAGCAGCAATTTCAATTTTATTAAAATCCTATTAATTGAACGCAGTAGTTAATTGACTTTGCTTGACTGCGTTTATGTACAGCAATTTTACAAAAACATAAATGAACTTTTTTTTTCCCAGTAAGACCATATTGCAAGTAATCTGAATGGATTTTCAGAATCTCCAAACAAAACTTTTCATCCTTGATTTCAATCTTCATCTCAACTTTGTTGTTGTCTTATCCACTTGTAAATCTCTCCCTCCATTTAAAATTCCCACCTCACATTCACAATCACCAAGATAACTCTGCCACTTTTCAGGACTTGCTACTCACCGCAAGCAGGACATCTCAAGTCACTTCCCTCCAGAAGTCTCCACACATATCTTCATTCCACATCCCAACCCACCTTCCTTCCATGTCCATTCATGGAAAAACTATCCCTGGCTCACTTAAAACTGCAGTTTGAATCCAAACCAACTGACATTTGACATGTCATGCTTTGTTCAACGAAACCTCATCTCAACCTTTGATGCCCCAGTCCCCAATAAAACGGTCCAGTCTCTCACTCCACACTTAACCTTTCAATAGGCTTTACCCCCCACAGTTAAAATATGTCAATGCTTGTATGCCTTGTGTTTATGGATAACTGGTTGAGCCATTCACTGCCAAGAGGTATTCCAAGTCCTTCGCCAGCCTGCAACAATTACTCACTATTCCAGCATTATCGTAAAATAGAAACACAATCTTCAGTTTTTTTTCTCAACTGTAACCTGTGTTACAAACTCTTCCTTCCTTCAAAAAAAAAATGAGAGCGCAGCTCAAGGACTGTGTATTAGTAAGACTTAAATCACCTGGTCATTGCCTCTTCCACTTTCTTCCTTTCAAAGGGTTCACCAGGTCAAACTTTCACTGTAGATCTCTCCACTCCCCAAGCTTTGAATTCATATCTTCCTTTTCTTTCCCTCTCAATCTAACCTCTTGCTCCCTCCAAGCTCAACTAGCCCATAAGTCCCACCTCTTGCTCTCTTCCCTGCTCCTATTAAATTGTTAATCACCAAACTTTCTCCATTCACCATCTTAATGATACAAACAATGGTTCTTCAGCTACTGTCCTCTCATCACACCTGTTACCTCCTCAAAATAATCTTTGAAGCCTATCACCTCTACAAACGTCCTCTTAGACGTCCTCTGACTTCCCTTTCCTCGTCAAAGGTCTTGAGTATGGTGTTACCTTCCAAACGTATGCCCGTTTTTCCTGAAACTCAATGTTTGAAACCAATCAGGCTTCAGCTAGAATATTAGACTAGACAGGATTGAGGTTCATAAAAGGTGGTGGTGTTAGGTACTTTCACACTTTGTAGAATTGCTAAGTCCCCTGGGCCAGATGGGATTTATTCTAAGATTTTCTGAGAAGCTTGGGAGGAGATTGCGCAGCCTTTGGCTTTGATCTTTATGTCATCATTGTCTACAGGAATAGTAGCAGAAGACTGGAGGATAGCAAATGTTGTCCCCTTGTTCAAGGGGAGCAGAGACAACCCTGGTAATTATAGACCAGTGAGCCTTACTTCGGTTGTGGGTAACATGTTGGAAAAGATCATAAGAGGTAGGATTTATCATCTAGACAGGAAGAAGTTGATTAGGGATATTCAATACTGTTTTGTGAAGCCTCACAAACCTTATTGACTTCTTGGAGATGGTGATGAAACAGGTAAATGAGGATAAAGTGGTTGACGTGATGTATATGGATTTCAGTAAGGTGTTTGAGAAGGTTCTCCACAGTAGGCTATTGCACAAAATACGGAGGCATGAGATTGAGGGTGATTTAGTGGTTTGGATCAGAAATTGACTAGCTGTAAGAAGACATCTGTTGATGGGAATCATTTATCCCAGAGTTCATTTACTAGTGATGTACTGCAAGGATCTGTTTAGGGGCCACTGCTGTTTGTCATTTTTATAAGTGACCTGGCTGAGGGCATAGAAGGATGGGTTAGTAAATTTGCGGTTGACACTAAAGTCAATGGAGTTGTGGATAGCGTACAGATAAGCTGCAAAGCTGGGCTGAGAGGTGACAAACGGAGTTTAATGCAGAAAAGTGGGAGGTGATTCACTTTGGGAAGACTAACAGGAATAGAGTACTGGGCTTCTTGGTAGTGCAGATGAGCAGAGAGATCTCAGTGTCCATGTCACAGATCCCTCAAAGTTACCACCCAGGTTGATAGATTTGTTAAGGCGGTGAAAAGGTGTGTTAGGTTCTTTCAGTAGAGGGATTGTGTTTCAGAGCCATTAGATTATGTTGCATCTGGACAAAACTCTGGTGTGGCCACACTCTGAGTATTGCAAACAATTCTGGTCACCACATTATAGGAAGGAAACTGAAGCATTAGAAAAAGACTGCAGAGGAGATGTACCAAGATGTTGCCTGGTATGAAGGGAAGGTCCTATGAGGAATGACGCAGAGACTAGAGGCTGTTTTCGTTAAAGAGGAGGTTAAGAGGTGACTTAATTGAGACATACAAGATTATCAGATGATTAGATAGGAAAAAAGGCTCTCACTGTCCACCCTTCGATGGTGATGGCTAGCATGAGGGTACTTGAATTTGCTTTAAATTGAGGGGTGATAGATATAGGAAAGATGGCAGAGGTAGGTTTTTTTATTCAGAGTAGTAAGGGCATGGAATGCCCCGCCTGCAACAGTTGTAGACTCTTCGAGGAGAAAGTGAGGTCTGCAGATGCTGGAGATCAAAGTTGAAACTTTATTGCTGGAACAGCACAGCAGGTCGTCAACTTTCGGAGCATTTAAATTGTCATTGGATAAATGTATGGATGATAATAGAATAGAGTAGCTTCAGATTGCTTTCACAGGTCGGCACAACATTGAGGGCCAAAGGGCCTGCACTGCGCTGTAATTTTCTATCTTTGATGCCACAACTCTTAAAACACTTATTAAAATTACAAATCACATCCTGTGAGAGACGGAGACAAAGGTTAACTATTCTGCCTCATTTTAATTTAAGTTTTTGACAAGCTTGATCAAGTCTTCCCCCTTTACTATCTCCCAACTGGGACTACTCTGATATGGTTCTATTCTTATCTACCAAACAGTAACCAGAATATCATTAATAACAGATCCTTTCCCTCATCCCTATCCAATGCGTTTGGTGTAGTACCCATCCCTCAAAGACCATCCACCTCCTATATCTATCTTTAGACCCCAATTTCTCATCTACCTTCTGTCACTCAAATGAAAACAACTGCTAGTCATACACCTATGCTGGTATCATCCAGCTGTGTCTTACCTCTCTCATCTCGGCCACTATTGCCAAAATTGTCAGACTACATATCCGACATTCAATACTGGTCAAGTTGAAATTTCCTCCAATTAAATATTGGATAAACTGACATCATCACCTTTCATCTCCATTCCAAACCCTGTTCCCAATCTACCAACTCCAACACATCCTCCAGCTGTCATCAATTGAACCAAGTAGTTTTCTACTTCGGTGCCATATTTCACTAAAATCTGAGCCCTCAATCACATATATACCATAAATCCACCTTATTTCCAACTCCTTCACCACCCAACTTAAAACGATCATAGCTTACCTACTGCTAGAAGCTCAATCCATGTCAACTGTTACATTACTCCATCACAATCTATCTTTGACTAATTCAATGCTCTCTAGTTGATCTCCTACATCTCCTCCTCCATAAACTGAAGGATATACAAATCTCTTAACCATGTCATTACTTCTAATAAAGAATCTTCACCTGGCACACCATGCTTGCACACAGAGTCAAGCAAGACAGCAGTATTTAAACTCCAATTTTTATTTTAAAAAAAATGCCTCCAAGGTGCCATCCCTCCATATTTATAATTATCTTCAGGTCCTACACCTTTCTAACATTATGGTACTCATTTAATTTTAACCTCCTAAAAATTAAATGGCAGAGTTCCAAGGATGACACAGGAAAAGAATGGCCTGGGAATTCATGTGAATATATATTTCCATGTGTCATGAACATACGGAATTGAAAGCTTCATAAATAGAAGCACTGAGTACAGAAGTCCAGTATTCATGATGCTCTAGTTAGTGACAGCTGAGCATTGCATCTAGTTCAGGTCACCACAGTAGAAGGATGAGTCCCTGGGAAGGTCAGAGATGTACAGCACAGAAACAAACTTTTGGGCCAACCTGTCCATGCCGACCAAATATCCCAACCCAATCTAGTCCCACCTGCCAGCACCTGGCCCATATCCCTCCAAACCCTTCCTATTCATATACTCATCCAGATACCTCTTAAATGTTGCAATTGTACCAGCCTCCACCACTTGCTCTGGCAGCTCATTCCATACACGCACCACCCTCTGTGTGAAAAAGTTGGCCCAAGATCTCTTTTATACCTTTCCCCTCTCACCCTAAACCTATGCCCTCTAGCTCTGGACTCCCCAACACCAGAGAAAATATCTTGTCTATTTATCATATCCATGCCTCTCATGATTTTATAAACCTCTATAAGGTCACCCCTCAGCCTCCGACGCTCCAGGGAAAACAGCCCCAACCTGTTCAGCCTCTCCCTATAGCTCAAATCCTCCAATCCTGGCAACATCCTCATAAATCTTTTCTGAACCCTTTCAAGTTTCACTATATTCTTCCGATAGGAAGGAAACCAGAATTGCACACAATATTCCAACAGTGGCCTAACCAATGTCCTGTACAGCTACAAAATGTCCTCCCAACACCTATACTCAATGCTCTGATCCATAAAGGAAAGCATACTAAACACCTTCTTCATTATCATATCAACCTGAATTTCCACTTTCAAGGAACTATGAACCTGCACTCCAAGGTCTGTTTGTACAGCAGCACTCCCCAGGACCTTACCATCAAGTGTATAAATCCTGCCTGATTTGCCTTTCCAAAATGCAGCACCTCACATTTATCTAAATTAACCTCCATCTGTCACTCCTCAGTCCATTGGCCCATCTGATCAAGATCCCATTGTAATCTGAGGTAACCTTCTTCGCTGTCCACTACACCTCCAATTTTGTTGACATCTGCAAACTTACTAACTATACTTCTTAAGCTCACATGCACTGGAGACATGACAGAATGATTCCTACCAGGAGGGATTTTCATTCCAAGCCACACGAGATGTAGCTCTCCTTAGAGCAAAAGGAGATTGAGTGCAGATTTTATTGAGGTGTACAAGATTATGATAGGTTGACTTGAGGTAGACAGAAAAGCTATTCCCATTAGCTGAAGATTCAAAGGCCAGGGAACTAAATTTAAAGGTTTGAAGCTGGAGATGTGATTTTCTTTTTAAAAAAGCGATAGGATAGGGAATAGACTGATTGATTGCTCGACAAGAAACTGCAACAATACTGAAGCATTTCTGAAATTAATTGATTGCACGACTGGTGGCTGTGCCTTCAGCTGTCCAGACCTTAAGCTCCAAAATTCCCTTCCAAAACTCTTCCTTAAGACCGCCTTAAAAACAAGCTGGCTTATGCAGTTACGTATCATGTTGTGTTTTATAATGCTCCTGCAAGGCACAATGGCGTGTTTTATTCCGTTGAAAACATGTTGTCATTGTCATAGTAAACATTCCACTTTACTGAAACATCTGAAAACAACCAGTGACATTCCTCAAACAGGATTAATAGCAGCTAAGTCATTCTTTTCTGTGTGAGGCTTTCTACAGTCCAAATGGATTTAGAGACTGGCCAATGCTGACAATTAGGATGTCATTTTAGTAATCTGGGACACAAGCCCAAGCTGGAAGAGAGAATATAAATCCAGGTAATCCAGTGTTAATTGATTGCTATATCCTGTTTCATATTCCACTTAGAATGTCTTTTCGCATAAACCAAATCATCCGTCGACATTTCCGCCACCTCCAAAAAGACCCCACCACCAGGGATATATTTCCCTCCCCACCCCTTTTCACCTTCCGCAAAGACGGTTCCCTCCATGACTACCTGGTCAGGTCCACACACCCCTACAACCCACCCTCCCATCCTGGCACTTTCCTCTGCCACCGCAGGAACTGCAAAACCTGCACCCCCACCTCCTCCCTCACCTCCATCCAAGGCCCTAAAGGAGCCTTCCACATCCAAAGTTTTACCTGCACATCCAAAAATATCATTTATTGTATCCGTTGCTCCCAATGCCTCTACATTGGGGAGACTAGACACCTCCTAACAGAGCGCTTTGGGGAACATCTCCGGGACACCCGCATCAATCAACCCCACCGCCCAGTGGCCCAACATTTCAACTCCCCCTCCCACTCTGCCGAGGACATGGAGGTCCTGGGCCTCCTTCACCGCCACTCCCTCACCACCAGACGCCTGGAGGAAGAACGCCTCATCTTCCGCCTCGGAACACTTCAACCCCAGGGCAACAATGTGGACTTCAACAGTTTCCTCATTTCCCCTTCCCCCACCTCAACCTAGTGCCCGAAACATCGATTTTACTGCTCCTCGGATGCTTCCTGAACTGCTGTGCTCTTCTAGCACCACTAATCCAGAATCTGGTTTCCAGCATCTGCAGTCATTGTTTTTACCTGTCTTTTCTAAATATTAAGGTGAACGAACTCTCAAATATCAAGATATTCTTCAAGAATTCAGCTATTTACATCCAGTACTTGAAAATTTGCTAGAAAATGCACTAATATGTATTTTAGAAGCATAGAAAATAGGAGTAGAAATGAGCTATTCAGCCTTTCGATTCTAGTCCACCATTCACAGCTGATGACCCAACTCAGTCTTTTATTCTCATTTTTTCCACCTACCCTTTGACCTTGTTAGCCATAAGGATCATTTCTAACTCCTTGAAAACATTCAACCTTTTGCCTCTTTTGTGTCAGAATTTCACAGGCTCACCACTCTCAATGAAGTTTATCCTCATGTCAGTCCTAAATAGATTATGACATAACCTTGACTGCAACCCCTGGTTCTGCACTCCCTATTCATTAGGGACATCCTTCCTGTGTTTACCTTGTCTAGTGTTATTAGAATTTTAGGTGCTGAGATTCCCTAGGTGAAAGTGAGGACTGCAGGTGCTGGAGATTAGAGCCGAGTGTGGGGTGCTGGAAAAGCACAGCAGGTCAGGCAGCACCTGAGAACAGGAGAGTCGAGGTTTTGGGCAAAAGCTCTTCATCAGTCCTGGATGAAGGGCTTCTGCCTGAAATGTTGATTCACCTGCTCCTCGGATGCGGTTAAACTGCTGTGCTTTTCCAGCACCACCTCTGAGATTCCCTCCTGATTATTCTAAACTTCAGTAAATAAGATGATAACCAATCATGTGTCAGTTCTGCTATGCCAGGCATTAGTCTGGTAAATCATTGTTGCACTCCCTCCATAGCCAGAACATCCTTCCACAGATAATGAGACCAAAACTGCACATTTTGCTCACAAAGTGAACCACTTCATATTTATTCACATTATACTTCATCTATCCTGCATTTGTCCACTAACTCAATTTATCCAGTCAGCAAGGCATCGCTGCATCCTCCTCATAGCTCATGCTCCCACCCGGTTTTTTGGTGTATGAAAATTTGCAAATATTACATTTACTACCCTCATCCAAGTAATTGATGTATATTGCAAACAGCTGAGGTCCAAGCATTGATTCCACCAGCCATTTGAAAGACAACAGTTTTGCCCCTATTCTTTGTTTCCAGGCTGCTGACCAGTTCTATCGCCATCTCTATCAACTTTCTTAAATCAACCAGAAAATTTAAAATATAGTACCTATAGAGTCAGATGTACAGCATGGAAACAGACCCTTCGGTCCAACCTATCCATGCCGACCAGATATCCCAACCCAATCTAGTCCCACCTGCCAGCACCCAGCCCATATCCCTCCAAACCCTTCCATTTCATATACCCATCCAAATGCCTTTAAATCTTGCAATTGTACCAGCTTCCACCACTTCCTCTGGCAGCTCATTCCATACACATACCGCACCACTTCCTCTGGCAGCTCATTCCATACACATACCGCCCTCTCCGTGAAAAAGTTGCCCCTTAGGTCTCTTTTATATCTTTCCCCTCTCACCCGAAACCTATGCCCTCTAGTTCTGGACTCCCCGACCCCAGGGAAAAGACTTTGCCTATTTACCCTCTCCATGCCCCTCATAATTTTGTAAACCTCTATAAGGTCACCCCTCAGCCTCCGACGCTCCAGGGAAAACAGCCCCAGCCTGTTCAGCCTCTCCCTATAGCTCAAAT
>NC_057714.1:32039293-32088029 GCF_004010195.1 Chiloscyllium plagiosum
CTAGTTCTCCCTGTATTCCATGAGATCTAACCTTGCTAATCAGTCTCCCATGGGGAATCTTGTCGAACGCCTTACTGAAGTCCATATAGATCACATCTACTGCTCTGCCCTCATCAATCCTCTTTGTTACTTCTTCAAAAAACTCAATCAAGTTTGTGAGACATGATTTCCCATGCACAAAGCCATAATGACTATTCCTAATCAGTCCTTGCCTTTGCAAATATATGTACATCCTGTCCTTCAGGATTCCCTCCAACAACTTGCGCACCACTGAGGTCAGGCTCACTGGTCTATAGTTCCTTGACTTGTCTTTATATACGTCTATATACAAGTAGAAATCAATACTGATTTCCCAGTTTCCAAATGCAAGTTAGCACTCGGTTCAAATGAATTTTCTCCACATTGCCTCAGGTGTTGAAAAGTTCAAAGATACCTTTTTGTGGTACCAAAACTACTACATGCCAAAGCTCTTCAATGTATTACTTTTCAAAAATTCAGATTATAATCAAAAAAATATGATTTTGTTTTTCTCTCCATATTTTAGTACAGAAAAGCTGTCATTTACTGTAAGATTATCTTCAATTTTCTGCTCCACTCATTCGCTATTTTTATTCTGCAGCTGTCATATCATATACATAGTATTACACTATATACTCTGCTGCAAAACAAAATGAGATCATAAATGGGATAAACTGAAACACTTTCAGCAGTATCAGGTCTCGTAATTAACCATTTAGCCACAACATGCTCTCCCCCAAAGGAAGTGGGACACAGAATCATCGGAAAAAAAACTAGATACAACAGAATAATACATGCCATTCACAACGTAGAAAATTCATGACTTATCACTAAGGTCTTCATGGCAAGATAGGCTCCAATTGCCAAAACAAATTTCAATATTTCTCCTGCACTTTATGACAACCACAATCCCAGCCCCACCCAGTTCCAGACAATATTCATCTGTAGCACCGCTACACAGATATTCCTGCATTTTTTAAGTATCTCACCCAGATGGCCAACCTTCATGTAAAAACACAGATTGTATTATTAAAATGTTACATGACCCATAGAAGGCATTGTAAACTGAGTGTGATTACATTCGCCTCAGCTATTAGTCTCGATTGCACTTTTCAGCAAGAATCAAATAACAGCAATCTGCAACTCCAGACTAATTACTTTCACCTGACTAACTCAAGAGTTCTAAGACCAAGCAAGCTTTCCAATTCCACCAGTTGCAATTAGTTATCTCATTATCCACAAAGCAAACTCTGGAGTTTCCTACTTTGTATTGTCCGTACTTTGCAAATACCATAATAAACTTACCCATTGAACCTCTGAAGTGCTCTCAAATGTTTTATATTTTTTGTTGTCAACTCACGGTTTTCTTTGATCTTAAAAAGCAACTCATGTTCCCAGAAATACTTCTTGACTGTTGCCAAGAAGTTTCCTTTTGCCCCTTCGTGGAAAACAATTATTTTTACAGATTTTGTTTTAAACATGCATTGTGTGTAGACATTCATTAGCTGGGCCAGCAATTTTTCCTCATCCTTGGCTGCCCTATAGAAGATAATGCTGATCTGCCTTCTTGAATTAGTGCAGTCTGTTCTGTAAGTAGAACCATAATGCCATGAGGGAGGAAATTCCAGGATTCTGATCAGCGACACTGAAGGAACATCAACATATTTTTCCAAGTCAGGATAAGGCGTGGCTTGGAGAAGAACTTACCGATCTTTTAAATCTACCCATGATTTAAATACAATTCTAATAAATGGAAAGTCTATACTAGCATCTCATACATACTCCTAGGTGGAGAACAAAAAAAAAAGTCCAAATGCTCTGACCTCTTTTTTCCTCACGCCCCACATTCATACGATAGGTACCACACCTCTAAACTTGGCTGGATTTTCCTAAACATTAAATGCATATAATTGCCCACAGAAGGTTTCTCCCCTACATGAGAACATAGTCACAGTCTCTTCCCCCCCCCACCCCCCATCTTCATCAAATCTCAAAACTGAAGCTCCTGCTCATCTGACCTCGAATCTCAACTGTGTGAAGCAGGCCATTCAACCTACCAAGTTCACCCAACTCTCTGAAGGGCATCCTGCCCAGACCCGCCACTCTATCCAATCCCTGTAATCCTACATTTCCCATGGCTAATCCACCTAGCCTCCAGATGGCTCGATACCTGGACAATTGAGCATGGCCAATCCACCTAACCTGTACATCTTTGGACAGAGAGAAAACCTGAACACCTGGAGGAAATCCACGCAGACACAGAAAGAACAGTGAAACTCTACACAGTATGCAGCTAGTGGAATCAAACCCTAGTCCCTCACATTGTGAAGCAACAGTGCTAACCACTGAGCCACCGAGACTTCAGACTTATAAAGTCTAAGAGAAAGCAACAATGAATTCTTATGTTAACTTGCCCTCCCTCCTGCTCTTTCCAACTTTGACAGCAGCATGTATCATCATCACGGCCCTTAATAGCCAGGACGGTTTAAGAACTGTTGATTCTATTATTTCATGTTGTTATGATGTTAACTTTGCAACTAATTTACTAAATTCTACTTGAGCCTAGAACAAGAATGACTTCAGATACTAATTTTAGAATAAATTCATTTACAAGAAGTGAAGAACTTCAGTCAAATGGATAGATTTGCAAAGCTGTGGATGTTCATCTAGTAGACAGAGAAGTTTAAGTGTGGTTTAATTAAAGTATTCTAAAATCTAAGGGGTCTGAGCAGAGCTGGGAGAAAGATTATGAACCAGAAGTCACATTTAATCTCGAAAAAAAAGCAGAGAGATGAAGAAAAACATTTTTACACAGCAAATGCCAAGATCTGAAATGCATTGCCTGACAGTATTGCACAGAGATACATTTGTGGCAATTAAAAGGGAATTGGACAATTATTAGGAAGGAGAATATTTCAGGGCTAAAGGGAAATAGTAGGACAGCACAACCAGGTGAGTTGCCCTTGCAGAGTTGGTACAAACACAATGAGTCGAATGGTCTTCTGTGCCATAGTCATTCTTTGGCAGTTATTTTTAATTACATCAACGTGTTGCTTTTCACGATCTGATATTTTCACGATTGGTTAGTTGAGTTCAAGTGAGCTCAAATACAATTCACATGTGATCAGCAAACAATGATGTTTCAGTTCTAAAAATTGTGATCAATTTTCATTACACACAGTTGCTGCAGTTCAAGTGCACGATTCACTGCTGTCCATCTGGCACAATGAAGTCAACATTAATTTATCACAAACAGGCTAGCAAAATACAGCTAGAATGGTTTGGAGTGATCTAACTTTTTCCTCTACAAAGCAATTAACTTAAATGTCTTAAGAGCACATATAGATAGACAATCGTATACATACGTTAACTCTTCACTGTTAAAAATTAATTTCTATCAATCCTAGTATTCAAATCGAATGCTTATTACTGAAGTCTATATTAAAATATTTCTATATTAAAATATCTGTTAAAATATGCCTTTATTTAAACACCGTATTAATAATTGATAAATTGGCACTCATTTGCACATTCGGTGCAACCGCATTAAAAGATTGGCAGCGTTACGCCCAAAATTGATTTACATCGCATTATATCCAATTGTCTACTTGCCCAATTTGTGACTGGTAATAATCATTGAATATATTTCCAATTCGGGATAAATCTACATTCGTCATAAACTCAGAGAGAGAAGATAAAAGGGACTATGAGCTCAACTGTCTCTGGGGAGAAATGTTGCATCAAGCACCGAGAAAATGGAAGACATCTGTGATTTATAAAGTCAATCGTAGTTACAAGTGTATCGAGGTCATTCGATGCCACTAAAACTACCATATGCCTTGACTCAACTGAAGTGTAGAAAAATATTCCACAGAATGACAATCTCACTGCATTTTCATGTATCGACTTAATCTGCAAGCAGCGAATAGTACCTCCCTAATTGACATTCACTCAAAACCACGCTACCATCAAATTACATTAATGTATCTGTTGGGGCATGTACAGCAACTTAATAGACATTAGAAATAATAAACCGATGTTCTCATTACAGGTACGTGACATCAGCGAGATATTATCTTTAAAATACACAAACGATGTCAAAAACATAATTTGTTCTATTATCAAACAATGAAAATACATTTTGGTATCTGCTTACCCGTTCTGTTAATGCAAACGTGCGCCCTAGCTAGTCTAGCACCAAGATTTAAAGACTACAAAGTATAGCCTCTTTTCAATATAATTTGAACAATTTGGTACAATTTAACTATGATTCGAAAGCTCCCTGAAGCCTGATTTTTCTGTCCCCAGCGATATTTTAGAGAACACTCGTTCGAATCTTCTCACTGTTGTATCTTTTTGCCACACAGAGTTATACACAACATGAGCATTACTTATGATTATGATTACAAACATCGGCTCCCGCGAATCCATCCCCCACCTCCCCAAATCGTGAAGTTCCGAATCTCCAAATGAGGGCTGTCCTCTTCTCTCAATTCCCCTCCACTCCACGCCCCGCTCTCCCTCTCCCTCTCCGCCCGTACTTTACCTGCTCGGGTTAGCTGCACTTGCTCCTATTAGCCTGCTCTGTACTGGGGACACAATCCAAGCGGGCGAGCTAATCGATTGTTACTCCGCGTTCCAACCGGCCAGCTCAACGTTCCACAACGCTCTGAACAATACAGCCTGATCGGAGCTAATGCGCATGCGCGGAAGGCCGGGCTGGCGGAAGAGGGCGCTGAAACACTATAGGCGCTACCACCTCATCATGGAGGGGAGGACGAAAAACAAAACAAAACAAAACGTGCGTTGGTCTTAAGTGTTCTGGTCTCTGAGGATCGCGTGACATGTTCAAATATTTTTATATATCTATATACGCTGAAACCGCTGACTGTTAAGTGAAAGTTGATCTCAGTGTTTGGTTGGAACAATCAGAGACTCCTCTCCAGGCAGTCGGTTTGCTCCAGGTTGCGGTCATTTTGTCTGGAGTGGGGCCCCGCCGCCTGGCAGTGATCAGAGTCGCTGCTGACGGCCAGGGGGAGGGTGTGTGAGAGAGAGAGTGTGTGCGTGCGGTGTTTTATAACCTTCCCTTTTAGACAGCGAGCGCCATCGAAGAGAGAAGCATGGCTCCTCCCAAGAAAGGAGACGTGACAGCGGAGGAGAGCGAACTACTAAAAGTCATTTCTGAAGGTGATATTTGCGGGGAGGGGAGGCTGCTCTTTCTCGGAGCGATTACCGTTAACGGTTTGGGGGCGGCACGAGCCTGGGGGTAGGGGGTGGGGAGTCAGTGACGCAGGTCATTACTGAATGTCGCTGATCGATTCAGGTGCGGGTTTGAGAGGGGGGGGACATTTAGGAAAGATTCCCCGCTTAATGAGGCCCCGGCCGTCAGGATGAATGATTCACGCGGCAGCATCAGATAATGGTGCACTTTTCTGTGTGCAACAGCGTTGAGATTGTGTGTGCCCCCGCTCTCGTGGACTTCTCCTCGTGGTGCAGTTGCTGGGCCGGTTGTTGGATGCTTATCTCCGCCGTGCTGCACTGGTCTCTGCTGTCGTCCTGCTTTGTAATTGCCACCCGGTAGATCTCGCGTATTGCGGGGGCGGGCTTTTGTCAGTCGTTGGTCACTTTCAGAATCTCCAAGTGTATTTGCTGTTGTGGCATTTGAGGAGGGGGAGCTGGGGGGTTGGGGGGAAACACAACAAGCCCTGTGCAATAAATAAATGGGAATGTGGTCTGTGATGTTTCTTCCCCCTCATTCGTGGGATGTGAGCTTCACTGACTGGGCCAGCATTTATTGCCCATCCCTTGCGAAGGTGGTGGTGAACTACCATCTTGAGCTGCCACAGTCAATTTGTTGTAGATATACCCATAGTGCTGTTGGGGGGGGGGGCGGAAGAGATGTTCCAGGTTTTGACCTGGTGACACCAAAGAAACCGAGACAGGTTTCTAAGTTAGGATGGATTGCAGGGGAACTTGCAGATGATGTTATTGTGTATTTGCTGCCCTTGACCTTTTTAGCTAGCAGTGATCATGGATTTGCTGCCTGAGGAGCCTTCGCAAATTCCTGCAGTGCATCACATGGATGGTATGTTCTCCTGTCACTGTGAGAATTGGTGGTGGAGGGAGTGAATGTGGTGCTAATCAAGTGGGCTGCTTTGTCCTGGATAATGTCAAGCTTTCTGAGTGGAAACTTGGACCTGCACTCATCAAGGCAAATCGGGATTATCCCCTCACACTCCTGACTTGTGCCATGTAGATACTGGATAGGCTTTGGGAATTCAGGAGGTGAGTTCCTCACTGTAAGATTCCTAGCCTGCTGTTGGAGCAACAGACTTCAGAGATTTTTTTTTCAAATCAACCTCTTCAGCTATGTTAGCCATGATGTGGAGGTGCTGTTGTTGGACTGGGGTGGACAAAGTTTAAAAATCACATGTCACCAGGTTGTAGTCCAAAAGGTTTATTTGGAAGTGCAAGGTTTTGGAGCTCTGCTTCTTCATCAAGTAGCTAGTGGAGTAGGATCATAGAACACAAAATTTATAGCAAAAAAAAATTTCTGCTATAAATTGTGTCCTATGATCCTACTCCACTGGATATCTGACAAAGGAGCAGCGCTCTGAAAGATTGTACATCCAAATAAACTTGTTGGATTATAACTTGGTGTAGTGTGACTTTTTTAAAATTATGTTATGATAAACCTTAAGAACAGGTGAGACTTGAACCCAGGCATTTAGTGCAGAGAATGGTCTGAGATATTATTCTCAATGTGCCAACAGTGTTGCTGCATTTACGTGGCTAGTCCAATTCAGTTTTGGGTCAATTATTAAAACTCACACTCCTCCCCTTACCACCCTTGCCTCCCACCTCAAAGGATATTAATAGTTGGTTTATGATGGTAATAAGCATTGCCCCTTGACATTCAAAAGTAAGTTATCTTGTAGGAGATAAAAACTGCAAATACTGGAATCCAAGGTAGACAAGCAGGAGGCTAGAAGAACACAGTAAGGCAGGCAGCATCAAGAGGTGAAGTCGACGACATTTCAAGTGTGACCCTAATGTTACTTGACACTTGTCAATGCAAATCTGGATATTATCCATGTCTTGCTTCATTTGGATATGGTCAGCTTCAGTATCTGAGGAGGAGCGAATGGTGTCCAAAATAGTAGTCATCAGTGAATATCCCCACGTTTGACTTGAGGATGGAGAGGGGGTCGTTGGGGCAGTGGAAAATGCATCAAACCTTGAATATATGAACACATTTCTAAGGCTGCAATTGACAGTGTGGCATCAAAAACCCCCCAGCAAAACTGGAGTCAATAGGAATCCGGTGAAAAACTGTCCAGTGGTTGGAGTCATATCTTGCACAGAGGAAGATGGTTGTAGTTTTTGGAGGTCAGTCATCTTTGCAGAAGTTGTTTAGGGGAGTTTCCTAGGCCCAATACTTTGATGAAGGCAAGTGTCTTGTATGCAACCTTAACTGTCACTGCCCTGTCACCTTCGGGGACGAGTGGACAAGCACCCTGAGATCCCGAAGTTCCTCTAGGCTTTCTAGTATCGTGTCATTTGTTGAGTACTCTCTTGTTCGTTTTTCCAAAGAGTATCACCTCATACTTTTCAGGATTAAATTCCATCTGCTGCTGGTCTGCCCTTTTTACCAATCTATTTATATTCTCTTGCAACGTAAGAAGTTCCTCCCCACTGTCAACCACCTGGCAAATCTTGTATCTTGTCATTCACAAACTTTATCACTCTCTCTCTTTCTCTCTCGCTTCGCCTCCACAATGTCGACATGCTTACTTACGTTATTTGTTTGTGATCTATAATGTAAACAAGGGATCCAACACCAACCTCTGTGGTAAGCCGCTGGCCTCTAGCCACACATGCATTGCCCAAAGATCATTATTGTGGGTCTGGAGTCACATGTGGACCAAACCATGTAAGGTTGGCAGTTTCCTTCACTAAAGGACATTATTGAACGAGATAGGTCTTTCCTGACAAGTGCCAATGGTTTCATGGTCATCTTCAGACTCATAATTCCAGTTTTGAGTTCAAATTTAACCATCTGCTGTGGCAGAATTTGAACCAGGGTCTCTAGAAAATTACCTGGGTATCTCAATGAATCATCCAGTGATAATACCACTCGGCCATCACCACCTTTGAGGTACAGTCTGCCTTGATAAACTTATACAGTTCTTCATGGTACATAGGAGTGGCATCAGTGGGAAGTCCATGTTCCTATCCTTCATGATAATAAGGATTGACAGTAGACTATTTCTTTGCTAACTACTTGCTGCACCTGCATTTAACATTCTGTATTGTGTTGAGAAAGACACTCATGTACCTTTTGAATGCAAACATTTCCCAATCTCTCCGTTTACCCAGGACCTTGGGGAACAAGTAGCTCATTGCTTGCTCTGTGACAATACCTCAGTTAACTTGACAATAGGCATATTTTATCTTGTTGTGTAGGCTGTTATTCGTTTGAAATTCAGCATGCTTGGTTATCCTGGAGTGCAGAACCAAAGATTTCAACAACGTGTCTCTTTTGAGCAGTATTGGAGTTCTGTACAATCAATAAACCATTTTCAAAGATTCTGCTTTTCTAAGGTTTTCTACCAAAGTGGGTAATCTCCGATTTCTGTACATTAAGCATGAATGTTGCAGATCGACAGTAATCATTGAACCTGTCTAAATCCTCTTACAGCTTCTTCACATCCTCCTGCTTTCTTTCCCACTTTATATTGACAGCAAACTTGCTTATGTTGCACTTGGATCTTCATCTGATTCATTGATATAGATTGTACTTAGCTGAAGTCTTGATTGCTCCTTGCAGTAGCCCTACTTGGAGCTTACCAGCTCATTTATTCCTCCTGTTTCCTGTCCAGCTTTCCTCAATTCGTGCTGAATTAATATGTTGCCCCTGATTTCAGGACTCTAATTTTGTACAGCATCTTAAATATTTTGTAGCCACAAAACTCCCCTCTCATTTACTCGTGGTTTCACATGAAAACAATCCTGTCAAACATAATTTTCCTGTCATGAATCCCCACGTTGACTCTGCAGACATATAACGATTTTTGAAGTGCCCCAAAGTTGTATCCTTAATATTTTCCGAGTGCTGATGTGAGGTAATTGGTCTGTAATTCTCTGATTTTCCTGTCATTGCTTACTTGAATAGCAGAGTGTTTTCATTCATGCAATGTGGATGTTTCTGGGAAGGCAGTATTAGTAGTCCATCCCTAATTCAGAAAGAGGTAATAATCTTCTCGAATTACTGTAGTCCTTGTGATATGTAGGTAATAACCCATACTGGTTTTTATGGAGGAGATTCCACAGTTATGACCCAAGATAGTGGGAAAAAGAGATTTTCACTAGTTTAGCAGTTCTAGAAGATAGCTAACCACCACCACCCTTAAGGGCAGTCTGGGATGGTCACTAATGCTGGACAAGCCAGTAGCATCTGTATCCCATGAGTGAATAAAAAAAAGGTTTCTAAGTTTACAGTACTGGAGCAGGAATGGAAATTAGGTAACTGGATTGAGTGAATAAAAGGGTAGATCCCATGGACAGGAAGCTCTGAAAGAATGAGTAGAACTGGGAAACTAGAGAAAAGTACAAGTTCCTGATGAGGGCAATGCTGTAAGCAATTTGACCCTGTTGCCTATTGTAAGGGTGAGATATGTCATTGGCTGCTGATCAGATTGTCTCAGTCTTTGTGACCAAGAGGTCCTCTTATTTTTGGGGAGAGGGGTTTGATGATCTGGTTTGTAGAAGTGAATAGAAGCTGTGGGTTGTGTTCCAGAATGAAACTGGAATAATTGGATGTGAGCATGACCTGGTGGTGTCTTCAATGGTCCAGCCAGGTCTGGTGGTGGATGACCAGATGATTAATCACCATATCCTTTTAGTCTGTATCTCTTGCATTGAGATGAGGGGCAACCCGTGGAGGAAGCTCTCACACGATCTATAATTTTATTGTGGACTAGAATATGAAACGTGCAAGTATGGTTTTGATTGAACCCATCTGTAGCTGCAGAATCTGTATTAAACTGCACGGTTGAGTTCATCTTAAATGATATCGTGTATGTTGACATAGACCATGTTACCCTTGAATGCCCTCCAGGCCCAATTATTTTCAGTTTCCATGAGAAATACATTTCAATGACCTAACCACCTATTCCTTACATCTTCTGATCCATAGACCTACAGTGTTGAATACAGCTGCATCCAAGACTTTCCTTGTACACCTTAATTAGATTCATTCCATTATTAATTTCACCTTTTTTTTTTGAAGCAATTGAATGAGCTTCTCTTGGTCTGCTTGGTTCTCTCACTGGTTAATATATACGTTGGAATTCCTACAGCTCCAAATGCTATAGATTGGCCTTATCAGAAACCTCTTAAAGCAGGCGCAAACCATTTGCTCAGCCTTGTCGTTTTGTTATTACTTTTGATTTTTATTTTCTTCCTATTTAAAAATCCTCTTTAGTATTTTCATTATTTAATTCCCAGGACACTGATGCCAGCCTGGTTCAAGTGAATCCTGTTCCAATGGAACAGCTTCCTTACTTCAAGAGTCTCGTTAATCAAAACATGTGGATTGCACACAACTTGGATCAGAACAACGGGATTCTCTACTTACCACTCCAAATTCTCAGCTTGTGAGGAGATGTTCTGACCCTGGGATTGGAAATTGGGCTTTCATCCTTCACCATACTGATCCTCTGTCACTTGTGTTTTTTTTTCCCCCACGCCACCAACTTGAATGGCCTCCTGGAGCACGGTACCCTAGGCATCAGCTCAACACTTCTGAATTTATTTTGTCAAATATATATACTTACTGACTGTGTGAATGTCCAGAAATATTATATTTTCCACAAACTGCCACTTCTCCTGTCATGCCACATGACTGACCCTGATATCCCTATGTCCTTGTTTTATTTAATTAATTAACACTGCTTACTTGATAACATAAGATGTTACAGCACAGAAGCAGGCCAGGTAACATTACTAGAATGACACCTGGACTTCAAGTGTTAAACTAAGGAAAATTACAATAACCAATGATTTGATCAAAGGTTTAATCATATTGGGGGAACAAATGAGGTACAAAACAATTATTTCCACTGTTTGACAAGTTGAGGTCAAAGAGGTTTGGTCTAAAATTTAGGCCAAAGCACTTGGGAGTGAAATTGGGAAATACCTAGGAAATTCTGAAATCTCAGTCATAAATACTGATTGTTACTGATTAAATTCTTCACTTTAAATCTGAGATTGATTGGTTTTTTATTGTAACTGCATGTATTGAAGAATATAGTGTTTATGAAAATAAAACAGAAGTGCAGATGCTGGAAATCTGAAACAAAATGTGCTGGAGAAACTCGGGTCTGGCAGCACCTGTGGAGAGAAAGCAGAGTTAATGTTTTGAGTCCAATGACCCTTGTTCAGAACTTGTTGGTGTACACTAGGTTAGGTTGCAGACTAGTCCTGAACAATGAAACAGGTTTAAGATACTAACTGACCTAATTCTATTCTTCTGTCCATAGTGATTCAGATTTCAGTTGCAGAACAGTGGGTTCTTGTTGAAGTGCTTATGATATAGAATCATGGGAGAGTGTCTACTTTAGACAAATGAACATTTATGAACTCCTGGATAAACTTATCACACTATGATTACATCCTCGTACTAGTGGAGATGCTATTGTGCTCCCAATAGCAGGATGTAGTTACAGTAACTTATACATGAACGTTTATAAATTTACAGTAGACTATGTAAATAAAGTTGGAGTGCATGAGATTAAAATCTGCACAACATGACATTGTCCAATAATTTCCAGGTTTTAGACTTCCCTCACCTGAAGGTTATGTCTGGCGATTCTTTTTTTTAATCTGCCTATTAAAGATGTAATTACACAATACTGGAGCAGGTGAACCTGTTCCTGATTGTCCTGGCTCAGAGATAGCGCCACTACCACTGCACCACAAGCACCCCCGAGGCTATGTTTTGCTACAGATCTCGAGATGCCATGATTTCCTTTTCATAAAACCATGTTGACTCTGATTGCATTAAGCTTTTCTAAATGTCTTTTTATTTCACCTGTGATAAGGGATTCTAACATTTCCCAACACAATTTTAAGCTAACTGGCCTATAGTTTCCTACTTTCTGTCTCCCTCCCTTCTTAAACAGAAGAATAACATTAGTGATTTTCCAATCTGCTAGAACTCTTCTGGAGTTGAGTGACACCTGGAATATTTTGACCAATGCTTCCAATATTTCTGCAGCCGCTTACTTTAAAACATTGGATGCAAGTAATCAGATCACAGCAACTTGTCTGTCTTTACTCCAGTTAGTTTGTACCTGTGATAAAGACTGTTACAAGACCAGGGTTGGGGGGTTTGAGCTATCGGGAGAGGCTAAACAGGCTGGGCCTGTTTTCCCTGGAGCGTCTGAGGCTGAGGAGTGACCTTTATAGAGGTTTACAAAATTGAGGGGCATGGTTAGGTAAATAGGCAAAGTCTTTTCCCTGGGGTCAGGGAGTCCGGAACTAGAGGGCATAGATTTAGGGTGAGAGGGGACAGATATAAAAGAGACCTAAGGAGCAACTGTTTCACACAGAGGGTGGAACGGGTATGGAATGAGCTGGAAGTGGTGGAGGCTGGTACTATTGCAACATTTAAGAGGCATTTTGATGGGTATCTGAATAGGAAGGATTTGGAGGGATATGGGCCGGGTGCTGGCAGGTGGAACTAGATTGGGTTGGAATATCTGGTCGACATGGACTGGTTGGATCGAAGGGTCTGTTTCCATGCTGTACATCTCTATGCCACTCAGAGGTTTAATTCATGAACTTTATCTGGGCAATGGGACTTAAATTCTTTATTTTAAACTTTACTGCAGGAAATGTTCAGGAAGCTGGAAGGTTACTGGGCAGTAAAAATGTTCGTGTCAACTGCTTAGATCAGGTAAGATTATTTAATTTTTTTTTGATTTAGTTAATAACACAATAATGATTGGTCTGTAATTCCCAGGGTTACCCCTATTCCCTTTCTTGAACAAGGGAATAAGACTTGCCACCCTCCAATCATCTGGCACTACTCCAGTGGACAGTGAGGCCACAAGGTCATCGTCAAAGACGCAACAATCTCTTCCTGAAGTGACCTAGGATATATCCCGTCTGGCCCATGGGATTTATCTATCCTTTTTTTTACAAAATTTTCAGCGCATCTTCCTTCCTAACGTCAACCTGTTTCAAGCATATCAATCTGTTTCACATTGTCCTCAGAAACGTGAGGGTCCATCTCAGCAGTGAATACTAAAGCAAAGTATTCATTAAGGACCTCTCCTACTTCCTCTGACTCCAAGCGCAAGTTCCTTCCACTATCCCTGATCAGTCCTACCCTCATTTGGCCATCTTTGTTTTCCTCACAAAGTTCTAAGTTCCTCTAAGTTCACCCCTCTTCGGATTTCCCTTAATTTTACTTGCTAAAGCTTTTTCATGCCCCCTTCTAGCTCTCCTACATCCATTCCTCAATTCCTTCCTAGCTACATGGTAACTCTCTAAAGCCCTGTCTGATCCTCAACCTTAAGTAAGTTCCTTCTTTTGACTAAATATTCTACATCCCTTGTCACCCAAGGTTCTTTCACCCTACCATCCCTTCCTTGCCTCCGTTTTGGGCAGGTTTGTCCCACTGTCAGCAGGTGCCTTTCAACATTTGTCATGCATTTGCCTGAGAAAATCTGTTGCCAATTTAGGTATCTCAGTTCCTGCCTATTAGCATTGTAATTCCCCAGGAGTGTCTGTCCAGTGAAGAGTAAACTGGGTCTGTATACAACAGGGTTTCGAAGATTAAGAGGTGATCTCTTTGAAGCTCATAAGATGCTTAAAGGGATTGACAGGGTAGATGATTGCAAGTTAGTTGCTTTCCCTAGGACCAGGAACAAATTTGAAAATAAGGGTGGATACCACTTGGATCCAAAATGAGAATTTTTTTTTAATCAAGTCAGAGATGTACAGACTCATCCATGCCAACCAGATACCCTAAATAAACCTAGTCCCATTTGCCAGCATTTGGCCCATATCCTCTAAATCCTTCCTATTCAACTACCCATCCAGATGCCTTTAAATGTTGTAATTGTAACAGCCTCTGCCACTTCCTCTAGCAGCTCATTCCATATACTCACCACCCTGTGTGGAAAAAGTTGCCCCTTTGGCCCCTTTTAAATCTGACCCCTCGCACTTAAAGCCTATGCCCTCTAGTTTTGGACTCCTTCGCCCCAGGGAAAAAACTTTGTTTATTGACCCAAACTGTGCCCCTCATGATTTTATAAACCTCTAAGCTCACCCCTCTGCCACTGACGCTCCAGGGAGAATAGCCTCATCCTGTTCAACCTTTCCCTTTAGCTCAAATCTTTCAACCCTGGCAACATCCTTGTAAATTTTTTCACAGGTTTTACAACATTCCTATTCAGATGGTTGTGAACCTTTGGAATTCTTAAACTCCATCTTGAGAATGTTTGAGGTAGAGATTTGCAGATTTCTGATTGGGGATGAGACAAGTAAAAGGCTGTTTGAACACTTCAGTGCCATGTTAATATTGAATGGCAGGGGAGGCGTGACTTACTCCTGTTCCTATATTCCACTCTGATTTCTTATGCAAAGTGAAAAATTCTTCTTGAAAAGTTCGTTTTGCATTATTGTGTATACTTTTAACTTTGCCGGGTCTCAAGCGCTGTGAGGCTAACCACTGTGCCACCATGCCGCTCACTTCAGTGCCATGTTAATATTGAATGGCAGGGGAGGTGTGACTTACTCCTGTTCCTATATTCCACTCTGATTTCTTATGCAAAGTGAAAAATTCTTCTTGAAAAGTTCGTTTTGCATTATTGTGTATACTTTTAACTTTGAAGAAAGGTCATTGGACCCAAAGCGTTAACTTTGATCTCTCTGCTGAGCTTTTCTTGTTCCATTTCTTGTTACATTTCAACTTTCCTTGTTTTGGGCCTCGTTAATATACCTGTTCTGTGTATGTCGTGAATAGAGTAAAACCGAATTTCAGTACTTATTAATGACAGTTTCAAAGCTGTGAAACAGCACAATGAGGAAAGTTGTTACCATTTGACTGAACTTAGCAATAATCTTAATTTTAAAAGTCAATATATGCAGACAATTTACAGTGTATCTTCTGTGGATTTGGGATGCTACCAATTATGTTACAAACTACTGTAAAGGTACTTGTCGCTAAGGAAATTTCATACAGGATTGCAAATTATCATCATCCTACTAGATATGTTAATTGCTTTGACCACACAGTTTTGAATAGCAATCAGGTTAGAAGCCAGCATTGCTCCATTCCACATATATTAATAATACTGATAGTTCTTCTATCCACCAATCCACCAATCGTGTTAGTGAATTTGTGTTGATGGGCAGCACGGTGGCTCAGTGGTTACGACTGCTGTCTCTCAGCGCCCGGGACCTGGGTTCAATTCCAGCCTCGGGCGAATCTCTGTGTGGAGTTTGCACATTCCCCGTGTCTGCGTGGATTTCCTCTGGGTGCTCGGGTTTCCTTCCACAATCCAAAGATGTGCAGGTTAAGTGAACTGGCCATGCTAAATTGCCCGTAATGTTCAGGGACGTGTAGGTTAGTGCATTAGTCAGGGGTAAATGTGGAGTAATAGGGTAAGGGAATGGATCTGGGTGGGTTACTCTTCGGCTGGTCGGTTTGGACTTGGTGGACCAATTTAATAATACTGATAGTTCTTCTATAATGCAATAGTTCTTATGCAACCCTGCATTACAGAAAAATCACACTTTAGAAATTATGCTTAAAGTGTTGGTGATATAATTGTTACAGGTTTAGAAATGGTGTACCCAATCCACCAATCGTGTTAGTGAATTTGTGTTGATGGGCAGCACGGTGGCTCAGTGGTTATGACTGCTGTCTCTCAGCGCCCGGGACCTGGGTTCAATTCCAGCCTCCGGCGAATCTCTGTGTGGAGTTTGCACATTCCCCCTGTGTCTGCGTGGATTTCCTCTGGGTGCTCGGGTTTCCTTCCACAATCCAAAAATGTGCAGGTTAAGTGAACTGGCCATGCTAAAATGCCCGTAATGTTCAGGGATGTGTAGGTTAGTGCATTAGTCAGGGGTAAATGTGGAGTAATAGGGTAAGGGAATGGATCTGGGTGGGTTACTCTTCGGCTGGTCGGTTTGGACTTGGTGGACCAAAGGGCCTGTTTCGATACTGTAGGGATTCTATGATTTAATGAAACTCATGTTAAAGCACAATAACCTGTATCAACAAACTGAAACTTGAAGCTACAGAGGAAAACTTCTGACCTATACTATTTTTCAAAGCCAGCCAGCAACCTGTATCTGCTCTCTGCAAGTAGATATTTTGTTATTTTTGAATAAATTTTTTTGAAGAAGTGGAGTTGCCTACAATTTCTTCGCTAGCTCATCAGCCATTACCACAGAGGAATTCCAGGCTGCTAACATCTGTTTCGCCTCATTGTGAAAAGGAGATTGTATCCTTCAATTGTTCTTGTACACAAGTTGTTACTCGTTGAATAATCCCTTTTATCCTTTTCAATTCCAACTCTCTATGTTTTGTAAGCATGCTTAGAGTGCACCGTGCTTTCCCCCACGGATATGGGTTGGGTGCTGGCAGATGGGACTAGATTGGCTTGGGATATCTGGTCAACATGGACGAATTGGACCATTGAGTCTGTTTCCATGCTGTACATCTCTATTACTCTGTGTGAAATGAATCCTACTTGTGGTACAATGTTTCCAGAATGCTAATTCCTTAAAAGGTCAGAGACTATTGCCTGAGGGGTTGGGGATGATTGTTTGCCGTGTTTAATGGGAAGAAAGGGAAAAATATAAAGCACAACCCCTCTCTGGATCAGTAGTGAGAATAGGGAGACATTTGTTTTAGAACTTACAATCTGCCTATTAATAACCCTCCTATGTTATCTGATTTTTTTTGCTTTGGCAATATCAATTCAGTCAAATGATATACTTTGTTCTGTATGCAGCTGAGCATGCAATTTGCCCCATCATTTCACTTTGTAGGAAGGGAGTGTAACACTTGGAGATGTTGACATTCACACACAACTGTAATCCACCCTATGGGTGAGCTTTAACAAATTGTCCCAAAAATTGATTATCTGCTTTTTTTTTGCTGTTTGTGTCCTAACCGGTTATAAATTGTCACATTTCTCTTCATTACAAAGTTCAGCGTATACCAAAATACTACTATAGCTATCAAGCACTTGGGACATCTTAAGCATATGAACAATGCCTCGCAATATTGTTTTGCTTTGGTTTATAAGAAAGAAGGGATGAGGTTGTTTGCACTGACTTGGAAATCTAGAACACAGGGCCACAGTCTCAAGATAAAGAAAATGAGATGAAATAAAACATCTTTCAAAGTATTGTGAATCTTGTGATTATTACTGCAAAAGGTTGTGGATCCTTTTGTTATGAAATATATTAAATGCTGAGAGGCAGATTTTTGGTGTCTCTGAAGTGAGGATTTAGAGAGCAGATAGGATAATGGAGAGTTCTAAGCAATGCACAGGATGTATCCGAGGACTTTTAGTATGTGCTGGAAAGGTCTAGAAGAATGGTTCCAAGGTTGAGGAATTTCAGTGGATAGATTTGAGAAACTGTGCCTGTTATCAAAAAGAGAATAGTTAGTTTTATTTTTGAGGTACTCAAAATCATGTCTAGAATAGGGAGAAAATGTGCTGTTGGTGGCAGAGCGTAGAACTAGACTATACAGATTTAAGATAGGTAAAAGAGGCATTGGTGACATTTGAGGAAAAGCTTTTTAGCCTGCAGAAAGTGTTTAGAATCTGGATTACACAGCCTGTGCATATGGTGGAAGCAAATTCAATTGAAACCTTCAAAGGAGAATTGGATAATTTGAGGGGCTAACTGGAAAATGGTGGGAGATTGGAACAAGTGTGATCTTTTTGGAGATTTGGATATGGACATGATCGATTAAATAGCCTCCACTGTGCTGTAAATATTGTGATTCCATTCTTGAATTCCCCTCTTCCTTATTGGATTTGGGTTAATTGTCTCAGCTTTTCCTGCAATTAACTCCTCAAATTATTCTTCAGGGTAACCTGTTGTCTTTGTGGCAATAAAGCATCCAGTTTATCAAGCAGGTGTCAAAGCTGTTTTCCTTATATCATCTCAAGACATGGCTAATTGCTTTCAGTTTCTGTGTAGCAACTTGTCTTTGTCCTTTTTCATCTCAAGAAACAATTTATTCGAGAAAGACTTATTGCTGCTTTCAATCCATGAAGTTAGTAAACTTGAGAAGTTTATGTTATCACAACAATGTGGATTTTGCATCTCATCTCATTGCGAAGGCATATAAAAATGTGGACAATCTTCCAGCTTGGGCTGACCAGTAGCAAGTAACGTTTTGTATCTCATAAATGCCAGGCAATGAACATGTCAAATAAGAGACAATCTAACCACTGCCCTTTGATATACAATGGTGTTACCATCATTAAATCTCCCACTACCAACATACTAGGAGTTACCATTGACCAGAAACTCTATTGACTTGCCACATAAACACAGTCTCAACTCAGAGGCTGGGAATGCTGCAGTAAGTAACTCCCCAACTGTAGCCCATCCACCTCTACAAAGCACAAGTCAGGATTGTGATGGAATGCTTTCTGTTAGTCTGGATGGCTACAGCTCCAACAACATATGAGCTTGACACTATCCAGGCCAAAACAGCCTGCTTGCTTGGCACCACATCTGTGAGTGTTCACATCCTCCATTGTCGATGCTTAGTAGCATTGTGCATCATCTATAAGATGCACCACAGAAATTCACCAAAGATCTTTCGGCAGCACCTTCCAAACCCATGACCGCTTCCATCTGGAAGGATGAGAGCAGCAGATACATGGAATCACCACCACCACTTTAAAGTTTCCTTCCTTTATGACATTGTAAGTTAACCTACAGTACATGGACTGGAGTGGTCCCAGAAAGCAGCTCACCACCACCTTCAGACACCTCGGGGTGCAGGTACATAGTTCCTTAAAAGTGTCAACACATTTGGCGTACTTGCCTTCATTAGTCAGAGCACAGAGTACAAGAGTTGGAACATCATGTTAAGACTATACTAGAGATTGGTAAGACCACATTTGGAGTATATTGTACAGTTCTTGTCACCCTGCTATGGGAATTAAACTGAAAGAATTACAAGGATGTTACCAAGTCTGAAAAGTTTGAGTTACAAGGGCTGGGACATTTTTCCCCTGGAGCATAGGCGGCTGAGGTGTGACCTTATTGAGGTTTAAAAAATCATGAACATGGATAAGATGAATAGCCAAATTCTTTTCCCCAGAATAGAGGAATGCAAAACTAAAAGGTATAGGTTTAAGCTGAGAGGTGGAAGATTTAAAAGGGACCTGAGGGGCAACCTTTTCACAGACAAGGTAGTGCATATATGGAAAAAAAAACTGCAGAGGAAATGGCAGAGGTGAGTACAGTTGCAACATTTAAAAGACATTTGGACAGGTACATGGATAGGAAAGCTTTAGAGGGTTATGGACTGAACACGAGCAAATGGCAATAGTTCAGTTTATGAAACCTGGTGGCATTTTTGAGTTGGACTGAAGGACCTGTTTCCGTGCTATATGACGCTGTAACTATGGATGGGCAATAAATGCTGGCCAGCCAGTGACTTCCTGAGTGAATTTTTAAAAAGTCTTCTATGCAGGAGTGATTTAAAACTGGATGAATTCCATGAGCTTCTGCTTCATAAAAGCAACCACTTCATCTGTTAGCTTGAAGATCTAATTGTGCCAATACTGTTACCTTGCCTACCATGTTTATGTCTACTCGATAGGCAACAAGTTTCTAAAACATTTTCAGCAACATTCCTGGAAACCGGATTGCTCCCAGCTATACAGATGAGAGCAACAGTTGCTGGAAACACCATCTACAGGCTACAGCATCTGATTCGTTTATGTATTGTTCAATCTTGTTCCACCTGAAAGCTTTGTGCAAATATCACCAGTACATGGTACGCAGTGATTCACAAAGATTCTGCTCCACTGTCTCAGAGGTTAATTCAAGGTTGGTGTGTACCAATGTCAGTGTCTTGAAAACCTCTATTTTTTTTAAAAAAGCATCTAGTGCTGGAAGAAATGTTTTCTGTCATATACTTTTTAAAATCACTTTGCCCTGGGTGAATAGCATTTGTCTGACTTTTGTACGCTCTACTGTGTCAGATGTCAATTCCAGATAAATGGCTCTAAGGAAAGTAATACAAAGTACTTTTTTTTCAGGAATTGAAGCAAATGTTTTTGACATTTGATACTTCAGTTAAGTATTCATTTTCAGTGGAGGGTGCTGTATTAAGTAACAAAATACAATGCTGGAACATCTGGTGTGGATTCTCCAGTTTCACATGTTACATCTGTGATTTTACAGTAGCTTTCACTATTTTACTATTAATGTAGTCAGTCCAGAAAAGTTACTTTCATTTAAGTTTTGTTTATGAACTGAAACAAATTCTTGGGACTTGAGGTAAATCATTTGCTTTCTAATGTGAAACCTTGTTTGGAATACTCATCATGAAAGGTCTTCTTCACCTTGTTTCAATTTCTCCCATTATCTCATTCTAACTTGCCTGTGTTTATTTTTATAGGGCCTTTCCCACAATTATCAACAACTTAACTGTCAAATAGTTTTTATTAAAGATATATTTCCCCTATTACTGTTCAAATTTCTTTTTTCCTTATTAGATATTTTGATGTGTGTGGTTTTTCAGTGGCTACAGCCTCAGCTAACCCTGGCTAAGAAATCTGTTCTGTATTGCCTAGAGCGTATCATAGAAACATAGAAAATCTGGTTGAAAGTTTGGTTGCTGAACTGAAATGTTTGTTTTCAGACATTTCGTCACCATGCCTGGTAACCTCATCAGTGAGCCTCTGGTGAAGCACTAGTTTTATATCTTGCTTTTTATTTATGTGCCTTGGTCTCTTAAGGTGGGTGGTATCATTTCAGGAAATGTTTTCAGAACATTAAAAGGAGCAGGATTGGGCAATTCGGCCCCTTGACCCTGATCCACTAGTTGATATGATTGTTGCTGATTTCATCTCAGACTCAACTCCTTTCCTGCCCATTCACCATAATCCTTCAAACCATTATCAATTAGAAATCTGCTATCTCCTCCTTAAATCTACTCCATGTCCTCGGATTCATTACATTCTGGAAGAGTAAAATTTCATAGATTCACAATCCTCAGCAATTTCTCCTCTTCCCTATTTTAAACATGGTCATTTCACCTGACAAAGAGCAGTGCTCCAAAAACTTGTGCTTCGATTTAAACCTGTTGGATTATAACCTAGTGGTGTTGTGACTTCTGACTTTGTCCACCCAAATCCAACACTGGCACCTCCACTTCAAAGTAATTGATACATGTACAAGTATTTTAAAAATGCAATTACGTAACCATCACCTGGAAGCTGATGAAGTCACAGTTAATGTATTTTTAGATTAGATTACTTACAGTGTGGAAACAGGCCCTTCGGCCCAACAAGTCCACACCGACCCGCCGAAGCGTAACCCACCCATACCCCTACATTTACCCCTTTACCTAACACTACGGGCAATTTAGCATGGCCAATTCACCTGACTTGCACATCTTTGGAGTGTGGGAGGAAACCGGAGCACCCGGAGGAAACCCACGCAGACACGGGGAGAATGTGCAAACTCCACACAGTCAGTCGCCTGAGGCGGGAATTGAACCCGGGTCTCTGGCGCTGCGAGGCAGCAGTGCTAACCACTGTGCCACCACTGTGTATGCATAAACCAGGAACATTTTAACATGTCAGATCCTGTCCTTTTCATTGCATCTCTGATCTCAATCCCAAATCCCACTCTGAGCAAACATGGAGCTGAGTTGAAAGTCGAAGATCCAGAGATGATGTCACAACTCAACATAGACTTGGCTGCTCAGGAAGCAGGTTTGCAGACTGAGTAGTGCCTGGAGAGAGTTAGAGAATGTACTTTTTGGAGTCGTAGTTTGCTAGGCATAAAGAGTGGGAGACAAAGGCCTGAGTTTGATGTTGAGTAGGTAATCAGTTCCTGGATTATTGTCTGTATTTACTAAGGTTGATTTAGTCATTAGGTTTGAAATAGCAGGAGAACCCGGCCTCATGCAGTGCCCACCCTGCAATATGTGGGAACACAGGGACCCTTCCAACGTCTGTGATGACTATATATGCAGGAATATGTTCAGTTGCAGCTTGCTGCATGGAGTGCCTGGACATGTAGATGGATTCCCTGTGCTGCATCCATGAGACTCAATGTCGTGGATAGCATATTTAGCGAGCCAAGGCACATTACCAATAAGGACCAAATAGACAAGTGTTGAGTGACGACCAGGAGGATGAGAAAGCATGGGCAGACAGTGCAGGAATCCTGTCTGGCCATTCCCCTGTCAAAAAGATACGCTGTTTTGGATACTGTTGGGGAGGGGTGGTGTGGCCCCTCAGGAAAGTAGCTGCACAGCCAGATCAGGGGCACCATGATTGGCAGTGTTCTACAGCTGGGAGGCTCCAAGTGTAGGTGAGCAGTAATAATAGGGACTGTATTGTCAGGAGCAGAGATGGGCTTTTCTGTGGTTGCAACTGGGACTCCAAGATAGTGTGTTGCCTCCCTGGTCACAGGGTCAAGGTTGCCTCCTGAGCCAGCATAAGATATTCTCAAGAAGGTGGGTGAGCAGCCAGAAGTTGGGGTACAGATTGGTAAAAACAACATGGACAGAAAGAGATGAGGTCCTGTAAAGGGAGTTGGGTAGGAAGTTGAAAAGCAGTACCTGTAGGTTTATAATCTCTGGATTACTTCCTGTGCCACATGCCTGTGAGGCTAAGAATCAAGATAGTATGGTTAAATATGTAGCTTAACAACTAGTGTAAAAGGGAGGATTTCAGAAATGTGCATCATTAAAATGTCTTTCAGGGCAGTTGGGACCTCCACATGAAGAATGGGTTACACCTAAACTGTAAGTGCCCCAAGCTCCTGGAAGGGCGGTTTGCTTATCCACTCAGGAGAGTTTAAACTTTGTAACAGAGGCGTATGAATCAGTGTTGTAGGATAGCAAGGTTGAGAGTGTGGTGCTGGAAAAGCACAGCTGGTCAGGTAGTAATTGATACATGTACAAGCATTTTTAAAATACTTGTACATGTATCAATTACTTTGAAGTGGAGAAGTAATGTTTTGGGCGTAAGAAGAATCAATGTTTTGGGCGTAAGTCCTTCAAGTAAAATGATTGAGGAGGAGTCTGCGACTAAGGCCAGAGACTACAAGGAAGAAGAGACAGGGAGACATAACTGAACACTGTGTGACTGGCTGTCTGAAGTGTACTTGTTATGATGTGAGGAGTAGGGTAACTTAGGGCTTGGATTAATATGTATGGTTATGATGTTGTAGATATTACAAAGATTTAATTAGGGAGGGATAAGACTGGCAGCTGAACAGGATTTCAATGTTTCCGGCAAAATAGTGGGACATATAAGCAGTGGTGAAATTGCATTACTGAGGGGGGATGCCTTGCATGGCTCATCCAGTGAAGCCATGTGGCTGGAGCTCAGGAATAAGAAGGGTGTAATCACTTCAATGGGATTGTACTACAGGCTTTTCTCCAGCCAGTGGATAATAGAGGAACAGATATGTGGGCTGACTATGGAACCATGTAGAAGTACCAGGTGGTTGTGGTGAATGATTTTACCTTCGTCTATATCAACTGGGAATTGCTTAGTGTCAGGGGTTTGGATGGGTGTGGAATTTGTTGGGTGTTTTTGCTGAAAGTGGAAACACAAGTGGATAAGGCATGCTTGTCTTAATCAGTCAGGGCAAAGGGTATTAAAAATTGGTAAGTCGTGTTATAACTGTATAGGACTTTATTTAGGCCACAGTTGGAATATTGTATATAGTTCTGCCACTTCGGGCCACACTACCAGAAAGATGTGGGGACTTTGAAAAAAGTATGGAAACCGTTTACCGGGATATTGCCTGGTTTGGAGAGTATTAGTAGTGAAGAGAGCTTGGCAAACTCGGTTTGTTTTCGCTTGAATGTTGAAGGATAAGAGGTGACCTGGTAGAATTTACAAAATTGAGAGGCAAGGATAGTCTTTATCCTAATGTAGAAATGCCAGTAACTAGGGGGACATGGGTTTACAGTAAAAGAGGCAAAGTTTAAAGGAGAATTGAGAAGTGTTTTTATTTAGCACGAAGTGTAGATGAGTGCTACCAGAGGAAATGGTGGACACAGATAAAATAGCAATGTTTATGAGGCATCTTGACAGATATATGAATAGGCAGGGAATAGTGGGATACATAGTAAAATGAGGGATGTGTAAGGTTTGGGAAACTGAAGAGAAACTGAGCCCAAAAGAATAGAAAGATGGAAAAGAACTTGAACAAGCAGTTAAGAGGGCTAAAAAGGACCATGAAATGTCTCTGGCAAACAGGATTAAGGAAAATCCCAAGGTGTTTTTGCAAGAGGATAGCTAAAGAGGCAGTCCACTCAAGGACAAAAGACCGAAGTTACGTGTGGATTTGGAGGAAGTTGGTGAGCTCCTTAATAAATACTTTGCATCTCTGTTCATGAAGGAGGCAATCATGAGGGATGGTAAGTCTCAGGTGGGTATGTTGATATTCCAAGGCATGTCAATGTGTTAAAGGAAGTATTGGGTGTTTTGAAAAGCATAAAGGTAGTCAAAAAGCGATTAGTTTAGAAAGGTATCATGTGCCAGTGCAGGCTGGGTGGACTGAAGGGCCTTTTCCTGTGCTGTTCTCTCCATCAGGTTTTTTTATTTATTTGTGGGATGTGGGCATTGCTTAGCTGACCAGCATTTTATTGTCTGTCTATTGTTGCCCTTGAGAAGGTGTTGGTGAACTGCCTTCTTGAACCACTGCAACCACATGCTGCAGGTTCACCCACCATGCCATTAGGAAGGAAATTGGTTGTCTTTGACCCATCCACAGTGAAGGAACTGTGATATATTTCCAGGTCAGGATGGCAAGTGACGTGGAGGGGAACTTTGCAGTTGGTAGTGTTCCCATGTATCTGTTGCTGTTGTCCTTCAAGTTCAGTGATCATGGATTTGAAAGGTGCTATCTAAGGATATTTGGTGAGTTTCTACTGTGCATCCTACAGTTAGTATATACTGCTGCTACTGACCATCAGGGGTGAAGGGAGTGAATGCTTCTGGAGGTGGTGTCAAGCATCTTGAGTGTTGTTGGAGCTGCACCCAGTTACAACAAGCAAGTGGGGAGGATTCCATCACATTCCTAACTTCTGCCTTGTGGGTGGTGAACAAGCTTTTAAGAGTCGGGAGATGAGTTACTTGCCGCAGCATTCCTAACCTTTGACCTACTTTTGTAGCCACTTTGTTGTTGATTGAGTTTCTTGTCAATGGTAACCCCAAAGATGTTGATAGTGGGGGACTCGATTATGCTAACATCATAGTGTCAAGGGACCATGATTAGGTTATCTCTTATTGGAGATGGTCATTGCCTGGCATTTGTATGCTCCAATGTTACTTGCCACTTGTCAGCCCAAGCCTGGATACTATCCAGATCTTGTTGTATTTAAACATGGGCTGCTTCGGTATCGGAGAAGTTGCGAATGGTGCTGAACATGGCAATCATTGGCAAATATCCCTACTTCCGACCTTTTATGATAGAGGGAAGGTCATTAATAAAGCAGCTGAAGATGGTTGGGCCTAGGACATAATCCTCAGGAACTGCTGCAGAGATGTCCTGGAGCTTAAATGACTGACTTGCAACAACCATAACTATCTTCCTATGTTCCAATAGAGAGTTTGATCCTGATACTCATTGATTCCAGTTTTGCCGGGCTCCTTGATGCCACACTGTCAAAAGTGGCCTTGCTGTCAAGGGTTTGAGAAGGTAATCTAATAGTTTCCTTCTCGCTGTTGCAAGACTGACTGGTCTGTAATTCACTGATTTACCCGTACCACTTTTCTTCAAATTAGCTTTCCTCATCTTCCATGCAGCCTGGGATACAACTCATCCGGATATGGCAATTTTATCCACTTTTAAGCCCACAAAACCTCTGATACTTCCTCACTACTTAGGTCAAACCTTGTTTATCACCTGACATGGCTGACAGAAAATACATGCACACAATATCTTTGAACAAATCCTCTATAGTGATTAATTTTATGACAAACTTAACACTCTTACTCTAAACTATTGATGCATATCCTCTTAATAATACGGAAGCAAATGGATAAGTCATTTCAAGGTTAATTAAAGTTGCTTTAGGCTGGAGATCAGAACTCTGGTTTTGATTGCACAAATATTTCCATTTCTTAAAAATAGTGTATTGTGCGCTGTGTCTCTGATTAAAAATTAATTATTTGGTTTCTTTATTCTTACTTGCTGAAGACTGACAGAGTGGCCAAGTTTGCCATCAAAATTGTGATGGGCTTCTGAAAGTGTGATGAACAGGACATTCTTGCATTAATATTTATCAAGATGTGAACAAATCTCCAAGGAGCTGTTCAAGCTAAGTTAGAAAATATTGGTTCATGAGATTGGAGCACCATACCATGCAAAACACAATGTTACGTTCTTCTAAATGTAGACATGTCTCTCTTTAAGGACATAACGCCTGATTGATGTTGAGTGAATATTGGAAGAGTTCTTACATATATTAATTATGAAACAAAATCTCTGAGCCAGGATAGATGTAATCCTCTATTATTGGGCATTGGAGATGGGGATTAGTGAGTGCAGGGAAAGCGAGAAACGAAAATCTTCTACTCTGGATCTCACTTATGAGATTCCCTAATCAATGTGTCGAGAATCAGCATGTTCAGTCATGTGGAAACCCGTATCAGAAACTTGTGACCTGAAGTAGACATCATCGTCAAATCAAGCGATAGTCAACCATGATTAGGAGGCACATTCTGAATAGAACATAATGCTACTGAGAAAATAATGGAGAGCACTTCTAAAGAATAGAATAAAATATCCTTTATTGTCACAGTGCATTACCATTGTGAATAAGGAAACGGGTACACATTCTTTCAAATACCTGCTTCGGTTATCTTAGTAAAGGTTTGTTGTGCAATTTGAAGATTTTAAAGTTCTGAAATGAGATACAAACAGGAACAAAGTACAATTTGCCTCTCCCTCAACTGATGGCACATGTGATGAGTTAATAGGGCAAGAAATCAGATTATTGGTATGGAATTAGAACTAGCACTGACTTTCCTTCCACCATAAGTAGCAAGGTCAAATCTTGGGGTTCAGACGTTGAGATGTCTATTTTGTATCTCATTTGCATTTCATTAACAACACAGTGCTCAATATCAGCTTCCTTTTCACATTTAACTTTTCTGCAGTCAAAATACACGGTTCAAAAACTCAAAAGTAAAAACCAAGTGGGTAGCTTTTTGAGTTGGGTTCTCCAATTTGAGTCTGTCAGCTTGCAGCTGTGCCAGTCGTCTTTCTTCTCTTTACATTACTTTAGATGGAGTTGCTACAACTGACAGCTGCCCGAATTTCAAGGAACGTGGACCATTTGTTGGGCAATCTTAGGCAAGGTATGGATATATCACACTAAACTATTTATTAGAGCTTTAAATTTGGTTCCTTCCCACTGCCACTCATTCCCTTTTGTAAGAATAAATTCTTCACGATGAAACTGAATGCTGCCAGGGCTCAGGCATCCTTTTAATAACATCTCATTTCTTTTTCTGTCTGATTAGTTGCAACTAATCTAAGAAATAATGGCTGTGAGAAATCGAGCTATTCAAACTAGTGGTGCCTCAATAAGAAGTGGTGTGCAAAAGAGTCAAAGAACAGCTTCTACATGCTCAACACAAACAGAAATAGCCATTTCCTGCTGCATAGCCTTGGCAGAGAGAAACAGCAGGATGTGACTCACCAGTGAGGTTGAAAGTTCTGGCGAGGAACTTATCGACATACTTCAGTGCAGCTCTCTGCAATTAAGTCCCACCCAGTGAAGAATAAGACTGACAATATCTCGAACTATACCCTCACCTATGCCAACTGTGGGATAAGGACTGTGTGAGAGTCGGATCTCTTGGTTACATATGCCTTTCTTTTGCAGACAGGTCGTTTCAGAAGAATTGGGAACCTGTCTAAGATTTCACAGTCCCCTACACGTATGTGTATTCAGATGTCACTAATGCAATATTTGCCAGAGCCCACCTATCCAAAATGTCTTTTCTTGACATGATCAGTCAAGCAGCAAGGGCACTAGGATTTGCATTGATCACTGGATTCCTGCAGTTTCAGGTTACAAACAATTGCATGAACATGACTCAGAGTAGTCTATTACCAACCAGTAGCCATTGATTACAGAAGAGAATGGCACCCTTTAATATTCAACTTATTGTAACCATGACAGCCAGATTGTGGAAACGTGTGCTAGATACCCAGGGAGCTGCCATGACTCAAGTACCGGAGTGATCGCATATATCAGACAATTTCCCATGTACGACCTGTAGAAGGATGGTTGGTGGATGATGAGAGAGATCGGCTTCAAACCTGCCTTGTGGCATTCTTTTTTTATTATAAAAGAGAATCCTCAGATGACAACAAACCAAATGTACACTGTTGTTCACACTTAACCCAGGGTGATCATGACCCAGACCATGAGTCTCCTGGAGGTAAAGTTTCAATGCCTGGACCAGTCATGCTGTACATGTTGTATACCCCTGCAAGTCTCATGCACCATAGTGGTGTTTTGTGTCCTCCACACCTTGAGTCACCAAAGAGGAGAATACATAGCATGAAGACAAGATGCAGGAGAAGGATCCTCAGAATAAAAATGAGGGTGCGAATCCTGAAATGCACCAGAGGCAATATGGAAGAGAAAGATGATAAAATGGGCTAGGGTGGAGGTTAGAGCCACAGCTTCCAGGATGGTTGTCCCTGTGGCATTCTGTTTATTGGGCCTTTGACTGCTGATGTCCTTCCCAGATACAGACTTGCTGTCCTTTGCATGACCAACTGCAGGCGTAGTGGTGTCACTGGTAGTAGGGAGGTGGAAGGGCATATGAGTGTCTTGTGAAGAATCTTCCCGGGTGCCCATCTGTCACTACTCCTCCTTTGATATCTTTAGGCACCACCCTGTTTCATTGAGTGGAAGGGGCATCAAATAAGGTGTGGGGCCAAGCATATTTCTAGCGATCACTACGCATTCTGTTGAATCTGGGTTTCCAAGGTAACCACTGCATTGTACAAGGTGGCATCCAACAAGGCAAACCCATGGTGAAGCCATCACAATGGGGAGAACGTGGAAGAGTTCCTCTGTCTTTCGTTCCAGATGATTGAGGGCTTCTGGCAGATCTGTCTGGTGGTCATCCTGCAGAGGAAAATGTCACTTGTGCTGACTACAAAGGTGTGTCTTTTGTATGGTGCTCAGCGGTGCCTAGTTTCTGGTAGTCTTCTAAACTTCAGAGACCTGAGGCATTCCTTCCTTAATTAACTGTGCAAGTATATCAGTGATATGTTCACCTGAGGAGTATTGTCCCTGAGTTTAGTCTAGATAACAAACACTTGGATGTGATTATCATGGTGATGGTGAAAGGTGCAGGTGAATGCCTTGCTGGTGTGTTCCTGAGGGTTCACACATTGCATCCTCTGAGGTGGTGTTGTTGCTTCTTCCTGACTAATGATCTCTAGTGCCTACAAAAGAGAAAACAACAGATTTTTTGTAGATGAAGGCAGCCACTTTGGAAACCCAGATTCAGCATAATGCTCAACAGCTGCTAGAATAACATATGCACAACAATATGTTAGAGTGGTTGCTCATGTGAATGATGGCTTTGTGAGAATGAGATAACAGAACAGATGGATCCTTGTGGAGCATAGGAGATCTACTACTGACTACTATTCACTATTTCTGCCTGTCACTCTTTATTGGAGTCACAAAACTGACCATGCCACAATCTTTTGCCAGGATTGACGAGTCTGACGAGATGACCGCCAATCAACTGGGAAGTGTTCTGACCTCTTTTTGATGCTCTCCATCAGCACCCAGGCAGTGCTTGGGGTGTATTTTGCTATAAGCTAGAGTTTGCTGCCTTAGGATTTGCATTCAATTTTCAGGTGGCCATCACAGGCTGAGGGGGTGCTCTTGGCTGCAGTAATTGGAATGGTATCCAGGTCACCTTTAAATATGGCACCAAGCCTTCAAGACAGGAAGTGGGTGAGAGCTTCTGGTCTGCTCGCCACTCCATTTGCTGAGTAACTTGCACAATCATTTGCTTGTGTAGGATCTGCTGGAAGGATAAAAGGAGCAGTACACAATCTGTCAACATCATTTACCCCAGACCATACAGAGTTTCATACATCCAAAATGCATCATAATTTTAATATCAAATTGAAACATTCCACCTACATTGTTTAGAAGCTTGTTGGAAGGACAGATCATTTTAAGAAAAGAGGTAAGAGTAGCAGAAATGAATTGAGTACAAGGAGAAAATCAATACTCCGTAGTCAGAATGCAGAGCAAAATACAATTAATGTTTCTGGTTAATATTTTATCAATTCCTACTTATACTTGCATTTCTAACTTTTTCCCATTCTGATGAAGGGTAACTGACCTGAAACTTCAAATCTGTTTCTTTCTCCATAGATACTGTCAGATCAACTAGTCTGTACTGCATTTTCTATTTTTATTATGAATTTCCAGCATCAGCAATATTTTGTACTTAGCGGCTATAGTTTTCTCCTTACTGTATAAGTACCGACAGATGGCTGGAAGGAGCAGCAAGAGTAGTAAACAAACAATGCAGTTCTGAATTCTGTATGAAAAAGTATCACCCTACTGATTTTGTAGCAAAGTCTTTATTAGCTAATGTTGTAATAGCATTCATACTGTATTGAGGATTGTAGTCTTGGAAGCAATCAGTCCACTAAGTAGTGTTGCACATATTAGATAACACCCAGTTCATGGTTTTAGCCCAGTTCATGATTTTGCAGCATGGTGTACATTTCCAAAATCTGATGGCAGGATGAAACAGCAAGTTGTGGTCAAGCCACTGAAGTGAGAAGTTTTCGGGGGCCAAATAGGCTATTCATCCATGTTCTTGTGAGAGGGGATGGAACAACGTTGAGTGATTAGCTGAGTGTTGATATGCCTTGAGTAAAGTGATGTTGTAATGTGCTCAGTTGTCTATCCTCAAGGTGCAACCGTCATTTGGATGGTAAGTTAGTTTTGTAGATATATAAATGGATGGAATGTTTTCATACTGTCATCTTATGAAATTGAACTGTGATCTCAAGAAATACTGTCAGGAAAAAAAATTAATTGGACTTCCTGTTTACACTTGTTATTTGCACAAGTCATTATTGCTGTCATAAAGAGGATGAGTGGATACTGCATAGGAAGTAAAGATGAAGAAACTGAGGCACAACTGATAACTTTTGTACATTGAAGATAGTAAGAAAATGGTTTTTGAAAGAGGATGATGTAGTGTGATGTAGTTACATGAGGTTATTCCACTCGTGGAACGGAGTGTAGGAATTGAACAGCAATCTAATTTGAGGAAACTCAAGGTTAGTGTTGGGATGTAATACTGAAAAAGATTTTCTAAGGAAAAGGATCTCATTATCAATTTGACTGGACATTGGGAGCCTGTGAGATTTGCACATATGGGTAAGGAATCATGAGGCTCTGTGTTTTCTCACTCGAACTCTCCTGCACAATCGTGCTGAGTAACTCCAGTTTTTGAAGCACAGCAGTGGAAGATTATTTGACATCATTTTAAATATATGAATTGTATGAACTATGTTTTTGTTTAATTTTTTTGCTCTTTTGTAGCATGGAATGACTCCTTTAATGCATGCTGCATATAAAGGCAAGGCTGAAATGTGCAAGCTGCTCTTGCAACATGGCGCAGATGTGAATTGTAACGAACATGAGCACGGTTATACAGCCCTTATGTTTGCTGGACTTTCAGGTAACCTCTTTGTTTTATGCTGCAGTGTTACATTGATAGAACCCTTGGTGTCTGGTGAACGGGTTGACTTAAAACAGCTGTTAGTTCAGCAAACCTTTTTTCAAACCAGAACCTAATGAATCAAAACTCTTAATAAACTAGCAAAAATTATATTCCAAAATTTTACTGTATCTGTATGATATCTAACTAGTCAGTTGAGGGTGAGTGAGAAGGCTGTTTGCGGGAAGTTTTATTTATGACAAATTGCATTATTAAGTGATTCTTGCTGTAAATAAAATTTAACAATGATGTGTATAGCCCACTGAATTGTTTCTATTACTTAGTGTGTGATTTTACATTGTTTATGTGGACCTCTTGAACAACCAGAATATTTGATCAACCAGCACACTCCTGATCTTATAAGTGCCAGTTAATAAAATGCTTGCAGTATTCTCTTCCCTCTGCATAGCATAAATTAAAATGTTTAAATAGTACTGTCTAAGTCGTGGAATCAGCAAAAATGAACTTTCATTGATCTAAACATGGAAAATGGGGAATAGGGGGTTTCTCAGGTGGACAGGAGTGGGGAATGACCTGTACAGATTACACCAACTCTTCTCCTTCATACCAGCTGAATTTCCTGCTCCTTCCTCACCTACACCCGCTTCAGGCTTCCACTCTTCCATTCCCTTGCATTCCCCTCAGACCATCTTGGAACCCTTCCATGAGTCTTCCCCTCCTCCACTGTCTCCCAGGCCTTCTGTGGGCCAGTGCTAGACCCAACCTCAGGGTTGAGAGAGCCCTACCATTGTGGAACCTGACTGTGGAGTCCTGAGCACTTCTCCCCCTCTCCCTCTCCCTCTCTTTTCATGGAGCAATGAATTTATAGAAACTACAGGCAAAATCTGTTTTGTACGCTAGACCATTGTGCTGTTGTACACCACTGAGTCATGGCATTTATCAAATAATCTCTTGACGCAATATATTTTTCAAGTTTTAAGTTTCACATATCAAAGAACTACTTGATGTTATGGTAATTTTGTTAGCCAAATACATCCATTCACCAGTAAAACAGGACAAGGCAATTTGACAATGTTAATTAGCTCTCAATTTTTAAATGTAAAACTAAATAGCAGAGCCACATAGACTGAAACATTAATCAAGATCCCTCAGAGTTAGAAGAATCATCATCCACATCATTCACTCTCTAATCTTTGAAGTCATTCCATCAAACCAATGGAAATCTAACTAAAACATAATCATAAAACTACTTTTGTGCATTTTCTTGCAATTGACCAGAGTGCACTGTCTGAACATAGATCAATCACTTGTCTCTTCAGTAAAATGAATAGGAGTAAGCCACTGAAATATTCAACCCAAAAGAAAAAATGCTGGAAAATCTCAGCAGGTCTGGCAGCATCTGTAAGGAGAGAAAAGAGCTGACATTTTGAGTGTAACTGACCCTTTGTCAAAGCTCCAAAGGGTCGGTTAGACTCTAAACATCAGCTCTTTTCTCTCCTTGCAGATGCTGCCAGACCTGCTGAGATTTTTCAGCATTTTCTCTTTTGGTTTCAGATTCCAGCATCCGCAGTAATTTGCTTTTATACTGAAATCCTTAAGTCTGTTTTGCCAAGTCAGTTTATTCAGCAATTATCTGAAATTGCAGTTTCTTTTCATCCAAAACCTTGTGGAGGGAGTCTTCTTGATATCACTTCTAAATAAGCTTTTGATTTTTAAGGTTCGTTTGTTTGTTTGTTTGTTTCCCTCCCTTGTTTCGGATTTCCCCACCAAAGGAAATGCATGTACCCTCTCAAATCTCTGTATGTCATATCAAATAGATTGATTAAATCACTTCTCAGTCTTCTACTTTTGAGGGAATATAGAGAGATTTTGTGACCTGTTTGTCGAAGCCCAGTTTATTTGGTATATCTGCAATGTGCTTCTTCCAAGCCCACTATATTTCTCCTTGGGTACTATGACAACGATTTCTAAAATTTATTTTTCTTGGCATGTGGGCTATATTGGCTAGATTGACATTTAATGCTCATCCCTAATTGCCTTTGAGAAGATGGTGATAAACAGCTATTTAACAGTGCAGTCTGTGTAATGTGGCTATATCCAGAATGCTGTTAGGAAGCTATTTTCAGGATTTTACCAAAGCAGTAGCAATGCAGTAGTGATATTTCTAAGTTAAGGTGATGTGTGACTTGAAGGGAAATTTGTATGTGGTGGCGTTCCAATGCGCTAGCTGCTCATATAGTTCTCGTGGTAGGGGTCACGTGTCAGTACTCAAAATGGGTCCTAGTCAAGCTTCAACATCATATTTGCATTTCAATCTCAATGAGATGAAGGCAAATGTTCCATTAACCTTATGATCACCACTTGTACCTATGGTCTAGTTTTTAGCAAATTGTACACAGACGCTCAAATCTATTTGATTTTCCACAGTTATTAATTTTTCACCATTTACAAGTATTCTGATTTTCTCTTCCATGAATCCAAATTCGTTGTCCTAAATTAAAATTTAATTTGCCATAGTTTCACCCACTGGTGTTGTCTATCTTTTAATAAATTCCTGTATCCAGCGATACAACTTTGTCAATTCATTACTTGAAATTGTTGATGTACTAGCAGAGACCTATAAATATTTGCACTATAATAATATTTTTATTGCAACAATACTTCTTTACATTCCCTACTACTTTGTCTTCCCTATGCATTCCATCTTCTGCCAAATTCAACTTATTCCTTTCATATCTCCCAAATCCTGTCTGTTTATATATGGTGAAAAGCTGGTAAAGACATGGGAATGATCTGTGGCAGATGAAGTTCATCACACCCTCAAACTGTGGTAACAGTAATATTCTCCACCTCTCAAACCAATTACCACACCCTGTCACAAGATTAACACCAATTCCTTGTGCTTTTGTTTTTCCTAATAATTGCATGCTGAGTAGGGATGTCATAATAGCGAGTAAACAATTGAGATATATTAAAGTCTTCAGGTGATACTAATTGCCAAGGGCATTTATTACTTTGTAATTTTTTTAAAAACAACTATGTATGTTCTATTTACATTCATGTTTCATTCGAGGGCTGTTTTATTTGACTATAGGGAGTAAAGAGATAACCAGGATGATACTGGAAGCTGGAGCTGAAATAGACGTCGTAAACTCTGTAGGTCGAACTGCAGCACAGATGGCTGCCTTTGTCGGTAAGTTATTGGCATGTAGTTAGTTTTTTTTATATGTACAATTTTCTTAATTCTGAAGTATATCTCAGGTGCCTAAACAGTTTTATTGACATTATCTGACTAAATGCTGCAAAGTCCCAATCCAGTAGCTCATGGACCAAGTATATGCTCCAGTAAAACCAGTTACTATTGAGAATCTCTGTGAGATTTCCTTATGGAAAGCTTTTAAGTTAAAATTATATGAATGATTAGCAGTACAATCAAGTCACTTTGAAACCTTGCAGTCTATCCTTGGTCCTCCTTATTTATGAACATTTGAAATTGTGTTGCCACACTTTATAGACCACTGTAAATCCCAACTTCTATGCATAACTTATTTTCCTAGCGATTTTGACAAATAAAAACCTGACTACCCGAGTGTTATGGATATTTAGGTTTTGAATGAAACTTGATCGTGGACTTTACGACTGGAGATGTGGGCTTTCCCAAAGGATGGAGGCACAGTATCAATTCCACTTCTGAAAGATGTAACATTGTTGTATTTATTTTTTAAATGACTCAGTGATCATGTTTTACTGAAAAGTATTATTGATGTTTATACTTGTTTTTAGGTCAGCATGACTGCGTAACTATCATCAACAATTTCTTTTCACGTGAAAGACTAGATTGCTACACAAAACCACAAGGCCTTGACAAAGAACCGAAACTTCCAGTCAAATTAGCAGGGCCTTTGCACAAGATCATCATAACAACAAACCTTCACCCAGTTGCGGTTAGAAATCTTTGCTCATAATCCATATGAAAGTTAGACCATGCTGCAGGTTTTATTTTAGTACTTATTTTCTTTTTTATTTAAATCTATCTTTGCCCCTTTTAAATTTCTGTTGATTTGCAGAATCTTTCCAAGGTGGAAAGCTGCTGAGTGCCCATCCACAACATTTTTATTGAAACAACCTTGGGGTTGTGTACAACATTTAACTTGCAACAACTTTTAATCCCTTTTAAGTAATTTTTATTTCCTGCACTGTTTGACATGACTGTGTGGTTAGACTTTGTGAGATTTGGGATTTATCAGAACAAATTTAGGCTTATTTCATGGCATAGTACTAGATCATTCACTTGTTTTACTTCAAAGTGATTTATTGACCATTCTTAAATCCCTGTTATGTTGTTGCATTTTCTAAAAAGCATTCTGCAATGGTACAGGATGTAAAAATTCTTTTTAAAAGTTGTAATTTAGGTGTATTCTGTGTAACATTATAAATTTATATTTATTTATTTGTGGAAAACTTTAAGTAGACCAGTTTATTGCAATTTTAACTCTGGAACTATTATTTATTTTTGTTAAATTTGTTTTGTCTTGTGCAAGGCCGATGTAAGTAATCATGTAAAGTAATAGTATTATCTGATATGGAAGATGTGTTGGCTACCTCATTATAGGGGGGGTAGTTAATATTTGAAATAAAGACTTTTATAAGATTGTGATTTGATTGTGGGAGGATAATTTACTGGGGGGAGATAGGTAGACCTCTGGCTTTTATATCAAAGAAAATGAAGTTCACTAGGACATATAGTTCAGGCTGAAACACAGTTCTTATTAATTGTGAGATGAAATTTATATCTAGGAAGAGAAACCAGAGACAATATCAAAGAAGCTTCTAGTTTGCATAAAAATCAAATAATTTTGTCAAGATTAGAGTGGTGCTGAAATAGCACAGCAGGTCAGGCAGCATCCGAGGAGCAGGGTGCTGCCTGACCTGCTGTGCTTTTCCAGCACCACTCTAATCTTAACTCTAATCGCCAGTATCTGCAGTACCCACTTCTGCCTAAATAATCTTTTCAATCAATTTGATTTTCCACTTTCTCAGACTTTTTTTTTGTCCTGATTTCTGATTTTAAATGGAAGAATAAATTTTTTAAAAATATATTACAGTGTAGTTAGGGTTGATTTCAAATCCTGATCAATTGACCAATGAACGACTATCCTACACTTTCAAGATAACAACATAGAATTTAAGATTCAAGAGCTTCTTGTATACCATTTTTATTCTTTGTGTTCTAAATAATTTTTTCAATCAATTTGATTTTCCACTTTCTCAGACTTTTTTTTTGTGTCCTGATTTCTGATTTTAAATGGAAGAATAAATTTTCTTAAAATATATTACAGTGTAGTTAGGGTTGATTTCAAATCCTGATCAATTGACCAATGAACGACTATCCTACACTTTCAAGATAACAACATAGAATTTAAGATTCAAGAGCTTCTTGTATACCATTTTTATTCTTTGTGTTTCTATTTATTGTCTGTGTTTCTCAAGATTGTGCTCATGGTTAAGGAAAATCCTTTACTGGCAGATGTTGATGCATTGCGCAAGTGCTATAGAGTACTGGATCTTATCATTGAAAAATGTATGAAACAGAGAGAAATCAATGAAGTGCTGGCAATGAAGATGCACTACCTCAGTTACATCTTCCAGAAGTGTATCAGTTTCTTAAAGGAGCATGAAAATAAACTTGATGGGCTTGTGAAAAGGTAAAAGGTTTGTTTTGGGGACAACAAACATTTGTTTGGAAGCACAAGCATTGATAAGGCACGTTTTGTCAAAGCTATTGATCTTCTACTCAGGACAATTCAAAAGAAATACCAATTTGAAGAATACCAACATTTTATTTCTGTGTAATTAGAGTGCTGATTGGTTGGCAAGTGAAATCTGATTGGTAGAGACACCAGTTAATAATTGATCAGTTAACTGCCTGTGTTTGGTTAAATTTTAAACCGAAGTAGGTTGACTGATGGGTCCACAGCAAAGTGTCTAGCAAATAGTCAGCAATTCTTGCTCATACATTATAAATGTGGCTTTTCCCGTTTAAATTTTTATTTTTGCACGTTGTCCTGAGGAGTAATAGTGTTTTTTTTTCAATAAAACTCAAAAAGAAAGTCTTGCCCAGTGTGTAATTCATTAGTAATGACATAATGTATAATTGAGTAGATTTTAATTTCAATACATCTACCATCAGGGGCGACATGGTGGCAGCACAGTAGTTAGCACTGCTGCCTCACATCGCCAGGGACCCAGGTTCGATTCCAGCCTTTGGTGACTGTGTGTAGTATGCACATTCTCCCTGTGTTTGTGTGGGTTTCCTTCGCGTGCTCCAGTTTCCTCCCACAATCTAAAGGTGTGCAGCTTAGGTGAATTGGCCTTGCTAAATTGCCCATCGTATTCAGGGATGTATAGGTTAGGTACAGGAGTCGGGGGTAAGTGTAGGGGAATGGGTCTGGGTGGGATACTCTTCGGAGGGTCGTTGTGGACTTAGTGGACTGAAGGGCTTGTTTCCACACAGTAGGGATTTTAATTCTAATTTAGAATGTAGTATAGAGATTCCTGCAGCGTTGGCTTCCGAGCAAGGAACACCAAAACTGTTTGGCAATTTATGTTTAATTTGTAGCGCCTCTGTTTCTATTTCCTGCAGTTTAATTATAATCAAATAGTATCATGGTTTAAAAAAAAAATTGTACAATATGCCTAAATGTATACTTTCCATTCTATTTTGAAACTGCATGATGTAGCATAGAAATATGAAAGACATGTGGCATTGAAAGATTATATTGCAGTGTGCTTAGGGTTGATGTCAAATCCTGATCAATTGACCAAAACACTGGCTATTCTTCATTTGCAAAATGACAACCTAGAATTTAAGATTCAAGAGTTTCTTGTATATCATTTTTATTATTTGTTTCTGTTTCTTATCTGTGTTTCCCCATTGACTCATGTAGTCAAGGATGCCTTTGATACTCTGGACTGGTTGTTCTGCAATTTGTGGATAATGTGAAATGCTAGTTGTAAATCTCTTTAGATCTTTCACTGAAATAATGTTGGCTTCTAAAAACTGTTTGTGGAATTTGTATAAACTTTAAAAGCATAACCACTTGTTATGGCAACTATATATTCAGCAATAAACAATGTGTTAAGATGTTTATGGTGGACTGAATTAAGTTCTCTTGTCCCTTATTATTTTGTGCAGCTTATTAAAAGGACGTGATACAGATGGTTTTCCATATTACCAAGAAAAATTTATAAGAGAATGTATCCGAAAGTTTCCATGGTGCGAAGCTACACTTCTGCAGCAGCTTGTCAGAACCATTGCTCCTGTTGAAATAGTAAGTTATATTGACATTGTTGAATCATATTGCAAAACAATATTTTATATTAATATTATATAATGTTCTCATCTGTTTTTTAAAAAAGAATCAGTGACATGTGTTGATTATATGATTATCATTATTCGTGTGCAACTGGTAAACTGATTTGTTGATGGACTGTTCAACTGTGGTGGATCAGGAAAGTTGACACAGAATGCCATCCAATCTACATATTTTATATTTCTAGCAAAGCTTGTTGAATTGCAGACAACCCCAATTAATGAAAGCCATTTCACTTAAGAATAGTGAATGTTTGTGATCAAATCTTGAACTACCTGTTCTCGAATAGTTTTGTTCCACAGAGGAACATGCTTTCAATTGATTGTTATGGATTCCTCAACGATTTATCCTCCATTTTGGCTTTTATTCTTTAATTATGAGTTTGAAACTGTTTTCCTGTGGCTTGATTTTTGTGGTCTGTCTTCAAGCAATACCACTGTCAACTGGTTTCTAGGAAAGCTACCCACGGCAATCTCCACAGCACTGAATTTTAATTCCTACTTTTTCGAAATTAGATTAAATCTGATATGTAGTTAAAATCCAGTTATGTGAAATTAAATTCATCCTTGCAGGTTCTCAAAGTTTTTTTTTAGATTTCCTACAGTGTGGAAACAGGCCCTTAGGCATAACAAGTCCACAGTGACCCTCCGAAGAGCAACCCACCCAGACCTATTCCCCTATATTTACCCCTTCACCTATCACTATGGGCAATTTAGCATGGCCAATTCACCTAACCTGCACTGAACCTGCTGCCCCTTGTTGTCAGGTTCAGTGGCAGAATGCAGAAAACTTTGACACTTTCGCCATTATTACCACAAGGTCTGGACCAATGCAGCTCTCCCGACTGCAAAAATAACCCAGTGAACCTCATTGGAATTTGTTTTTTGACATACTGATTTACTTTTGTTTTCATTTAGCTCTGTGTTAAATAAATCGTTTTTCACGATTGTGAATTTTGTTTAAAAATTGTTTGCAATCTGCAGTTTTGTAATAAGCTGAATTTCTATCAACATCACATTCACACTCTGTAGACTCCAGTTCAAATGAATTCATATTTTTTCATAATGAATGTCAAATCAAAAATCAAGTATTCATATGCCCTAATAATTCAGAAAATTCAGAACATGTAGGTTTAAGATTGGACTTTGTCTGGTGGAAGAAATGTTTGCACATTAATAAAAAAATTTGCTGGAAATGCTCAGTAGATCAGGAAGCATCTATGGAAAGTTAATATATCCAGTCATAGACCTAAAACACTGGGGATAAAACTGTCTAAAAAAATATATTCATTGTTTTCATATGTGGTCATTGAAATTTACTTCTTTTCCTTTACTCTTTTCTTTCCCCCAAACTCTAAACATCCATTTGTGCAAAAAAAACCAGGGCAATGATCCAACAGCTTTATCTGTATTGACCCAGACCATAACTGGCCAAATTGTCTTCATGGATGCTGATTTTTGTACTGCTTGTGGTAAAAAAGAGGCGGATAAAAGGTGCTCAATCTGTAAAACGGTAAGAATGTTTGGATTGGATTTATCTTTAAGTTAATACAAGAAACCTGCTCACAGATAAGGATATATTAATCTGGTTAATAATCCCTGCTATTGTTTAAACTTTTGGCTGAAATTAGTACTGTTTTTCGTATTATGGTCAAAGCAATGAGTAACATAGAATTGCATGCAATTAACCTGCTGACCTAACTGTCCTTTTAATGACAACCTTCTCTGTTCATGAGACCTCAGGTGATATATTGCAACCAAAACTGTCAGAAGATGCACTGGTTCACTCACAAAAAGGTGTGTAAAAAACTGAAAGAGTCAAGAGAGAAACATGAAGCCAAAGAAAAATCAAAGCAGAAAGGTTAGTTTTTAAGCAAGTTTTTGACAGTAAATGGCTCACTATAAAGGCTTTGTTTTTGCGTTGTACTTTGTACTTTTTATTTGTTTACTTTTGCTTTTTCGAGGTGCCCTAGGCTTCTCCTAGTGCTGCAATGAGACTGACTGCTGCGGGCCATACTCCATCTTGAATTGCATTTTTAGGGCAGAATATCTAAACTTCACTGTGCTTAGCCAAATGTTGTAAAATGAATTATGATAACATTTTTGTTTTAAATGCGTTATTTCTGATGGTTTTAATTCTATTTCATCAGTCCTAGTAAGGGGGTATATCGATTGTAACAAGTTAATGTAAGATCGACGTTCTTGTAACTTGCATTTGGTTTTCAGTTAGTGTATTCAATCCAACTATTTTTAAGCAAATGTACTTACTTCTATTGTTTTATGGCAGGAAAACAAAACACTTCTGAAACCAGTGTAGGTGAAGCTGAAACTGTCCCAGAATCTACAGAGTACAGCAGCACTATACACCCAACCTTCAAAGATGGTTCAGATTCTGGGGATATTGGTACAGAGATGATAGCAGAAGCTAAAACTCCACAGGAAGATCTCGCCACAGAAAAACAGTCCAGCCATCCTGTTGCAACATGCACAGCTGAAGAATAAAGTAGATGTAATATAGCTCTGATGTTCCTCCAGTTTTTAGTGTACGACCCATAAACCAATCTACATCAAGTAACAAGGTAATTGCTCCTGCCATACAGTGAAATCCAAGGGACTGCATTCTGTTTATTGTGCACTAAATTCGTTTCATGCTTTGATCCTTGCCTGTACTAAAGTAACACAGGGCGAGGAAGCAAAGCAACCATAAGAAATAGAAACAGGAGTAGGCTGTTTGGCCATCAAGCCTGATCTTCTATTCAATGGAATCATGGCTGATCTAGCACTCGTCATGTCCACTTTTCTCAGTTTCCCTGTAACCCTTGATTCCTCTACTGATCAAGAATCTGTTTATCTCAGCCTTAATATACACAAGGACACTCTATAAAGAGTGGATAGGACTTGCTATCTTTTCTGCTTTATCTGTTAATTGCAACTCGAAAAAGTGGGCTGTTCCCTGCTTAAGATAGCTACATGGTTGGACCTAAAATTCATTCGATCAATCCTCATAAATTTGCAAAAATAATTCAAAATATACATTTTAAGATTTAGCGAAAATAGTGGTGTATGATTTGCTTTACCATGATCACACAGCTAAAATCAAAATAAAACAAATAACCTTCACCTGAAAAAAAACATTAAACATTCCCAAGAGTGTCATTTGAGGGAAAATGTCAGTTAAGCAGTTTTGCTCGATTTGTGAATGATATTTGTGTTAGATTTGTATTTTTGTGTATCTAACCCTTTTTTCACGTCTAATGTATACTTAAGATTAACACAGATTCTGGAACTAAGTTCAAATGGATGCAATTGCATGTTAACAGTAAATTTGATTTTTTTTTGTTGCTTCCACACTAATTCTCCACCCTCCCCTTGTCGCCTTCAATTAAGTCCAAAAATAAAACTACACCCTTAACTGATAAATTTCTTATGATTGTATCAAGGATATAAACATGTTTTCTACCCCCCACAACTGGTAAATTATCTCCATCCAAAGACTGCAGCCAGAAATTGTGAAGTAATTATTGCAGAAACTAATTTAATATGACTCAATTAAATATTTATTTGTAAAACAATTATACACCATTAAGTTTTTTAAAAAATGACAAAATTGATTAGCATTTGCTAAGAGGGAGCAAGGTATAACTTCACATCTACCAGGATACATGATATAGGGATATATTGCTCAAACTTGCTTTTCCACTATTGGAAAATATATGACTCCAAACAAGAAAAAAGATTCCTTACATTTTAAAGTATGACCACTTGAAGTGAACATCTCTAAAAGTTTCTCTTTGGCCTTACCTTGAATTGAAACATGACAAAACTGTCCAAAAATGCATAGTTTCAATTTGTTATCTCCTTATAGATAATATCCAAATAAAAATAGTATTTTGTTGAAGTTTTCCTGAACACTGACATTCATGGACCAGGTAATAGAACAATGGTATAATGCAAAAGTTTTTTTAAATCATATAATTTACAATGCATTATAGTTTTATTTCTATGTTTGGTGTTTTCAAAATAATCCTTGCTGCATTAACTGGAAAATTATAAATACCATTTTTAGATAGATTATCTGTGTCTATCCTGTTGCTTTGAAGTGTTTGAATATACTGTGATCTGATTTAAGATGTATCCTAAATTCTACCTGACCATTTTACTTATTCTTTACACCACACTAGTGCTTCTTCTGAGAAAGGCAAATGGAATGTACTGTATTTGTGATTTAGCCTTCCAAACATGTACTACTGGTGTAATTTGTATATTTTGTGTTTCACATTAGCATAGTTCACAAAAGTCTGTGCAGTTGGTTTATTACACCATTTTGTAACACTTAACTTGTCATTTAAAATCTCTTGCAACTGTATGTTGAAACATTTTAGTGTACTTTTCATGGAAGTTAGTCAAACAAGATGAGAACTCTAATAATGTTGCAATTTTTTTTTGCAATTTGACTGCCAATCTTTAAATTTAAACTTTGCAGCCTTGTTATGGTTAGAGATTCTCATAAAATGTATTCATTTATTTTATTTCACCAAATATATTTTTGTGCACTAAGTTTCACTTGTATCAATACTAGAAAATGCCATTACCTGAGAACAAATGAATGTCTTTCGTTTTTTAAAAATAAAGTTTGATGTAAATGATATTTACTGCCTTTTGCTATACTTTTACCAAATAAAACAAAGTTTTTTTTTGTTGGATATATAACAAACTGATTCCAAACTTTAAACCATAGAAATTCAATATTGCAGCATGTAATGTCTCTGTAGGCTCTTTGAAAGATACACGGTTGGTTCCACTTGCTTACTCTTTTTTCCCATAATCCTGCAAATCTTCCCCCTTTAAGTTTTATGCAGTTCCATTTTTGATGTCTTTTCATAAATTTTCAGTCAATACATTTAAAAATTTAGCACAAGCACGCTGCTGTAAGATGGCTGCTGTAAATCATGTGACATTTAGCATTTGGATCACAGCCAGTATCAAGTGTGCAGTGAATGTCTAATTAAATATAGACCTAGGTATAATAGACTATTAACATCTCTAGGATGTAACTGATCGGTCCAGGGGACTTACTGGCCTTTAGCCCATCGGTTTCCTTAGTACATTCTCTTGTGATGGTTATTGTCTTTATTTCCTTCCACCTTTTTTTGCCCCTCCATTATTTTGTATTTTTGGAATGCTATTAATGTGTTCTATCTTGAAAACTCTTGCAAAGTATTGAACTCTTCTACTGTTTCCCAGTTCCCCATGATTATTTCCCTAAACTTATTTAAATGGAGAGTCTTCAACAAAAACATTGTGTAGTGCAGAGGTATCTGGTTGACATTTAAAAAGGTTGCATACAGGTACAACAGGTCATTAAGGCAAATGAAATTTTGGCCTTTATTGCTAGATGGAGATTAAAAAGATTTGTTACAGCTGTACAGGTTGTGGGTGTGACTGAACCAGGAGATGCCTGTGCAATTTCAGTACCCATACTTTAAAAAGGGGAAAAAAAGTAAAGCTGCCATACGCCCAGAGGATGATCTTGCTGCTTTCTCATTAGACAGAGAGAACTGGTGGTAGTTCAACCCAAGTCCTTCATGGTAACCTCAGCCGGGACATGAAATGAGCCGGCGCTGTTAGTATATTTTGCACTACAAGCCAACTGTCCAGTTAACTGAGTTTAATAAAGATATACTAACATTAGAGACATTTCAAAAGAGTCTCAAAGCTGATTCCTGGGATGAAGTGTTGCCTCATCAACAGCGGCTACAAAGGTTAGGCCTGTATCCAGATTGAGAAGAATGAGGTGATCGTAACACAAGATTCTGAGTGGCTTTGATAAGGTAGATATATTTTTAAAAATGCTTTCACTAGTGGGGGAATCTTGAACAAGAGACCATAGTTACAGAATAAGGCGATATTCATTTAAAACTGAAATGCAAAGGAATTTCCCCAAAGAGTATCCCCAAAAAGTGAATATCTTAAATTCTTTGCCCTCACTTTATGAAGGTGAGATCACTGAAAATATTTGAAAAAGAGGTAGGTATTTAAATATATTAGGTAGTTGACCTGACCTGGCACAAAATAAGAGTTGAATCTTGGGGCAGATCAGCCGGATCTTTTTGAATGGTAATTCAGGCACTGCATGGTCCACTTTTGCTATTTCTTAGGTTCGTTCTCTTAAGAAGCTTCTGTTTGCTTTTCTTATATACTTAACTAAGTTCTTATTGTATTTTTATATTACTTGCTAATTCTCTGTGGATTGTCACCTTGCGGTGGAGATGTTTGTGTGGTCCTGAAATCTCGTGAGTGATGCTGTCTGGAGCAATGCTCCTGGTAGGATCATCCATGGCGCTGAGGTCACTGACAAAGAACAATCCAAGAGTCTAGATTAGTGGTGCTGGAAAAGCACAGCAGGTCAGGCAGCATCCGAGGAGCAGGAAAATCGATGTTTTGGGCAAAAGTCCTTCATCACAAAACGTCGATTTTCCTGCTCCTCGGATGCTGCCTGACCTGCTGTGCTTTTCCAGCACCACTCTGATTTCCAGCATCTGCAGTATCCACTTCTGACTAAAAAAATGTCCAATCCAACCAACAATCTAAAACCAAGGTGGAACAGGCACTCAACATCTGAGTTCCCTCATCGAGTTTCAATATGCAGATGACAACACTGTTGCAGCACTGTCAGAAAACCACCTACAACACATTCTGACTGCCTTCAACCATACATACATGAAACTTGGACTTGCCATCAATTCCAAGAAGACTCAGATCATCTATGAACCGTCACCGACTGAGACTAATCGGATAGAACCATCAATTCAACTTGGTGAAACAACCTTGGAAAACATGGACTACTTTCCGTAATTTGGATGTCACCTCTCCTCTAATGTTGATCTTAATGACAAGATTCATCATCGTCTTAAATGCGCTGGAGCAGCTTTTGGACATCTCCAAACAAGGGTCTTCCATGATTGTAGGAGAAAGTGAGGACTGGAGATCAGAGCTTAAAAACGTGTTGCTGGAAAACCGCAGCAGGTCAGGCAGCATCAAAGGAACAGGAGCATCGACGTTTTGGGCATAAGCCCTTCTTCAGGAATGAGGAGGGTGTGCCAAGCAGGCTAAGATAAAAGGTAGGGAGGAGGGACTTGGGGGAGGGGCGTTGGGAATACGATAGGTAGAAGGAGGTTAAGCTGAGGGTGATAGGCCGGGGTGGGGGTGGACAGGTCGGGAAGAAGATTGCAGGTCGAGAGGGTGGTGCTGAATCCAGGGGTTGGGACTGAGATAAGGTGGGGAGAGGGGAAATGAGGAAGCTGGAGAAATCGACATTGATCCCGTGTGGTTGGAGGGTTCCTAGGCAGAAGATGAGGCACTCTTCCTAGGCCAAGGACCTGCATGTCCTTGGCGGAGTGGCAGGGGAAGGTGCCGGGAGTGGAGGTTGGGTTGGTGGGGGGTGTGGACTTGATGAGGGAATCGCGGAGGTAGTGGTCTTTCCGAAACACTGACAGGGGAGGGGAGGGAAATATATCCTTGGTGGTGGGGTCTGTTTGGAGGTGGCGGAAATGACGAAGGATGATACGATGTATCTGGAGGTTGGTGGGGTGGTAGTTGAGGACCAGTGGGGTTCTGTCCTGGTGGCGATTGGAGGGGCGGGGTTCAAAGGCGGAGGAGCAGGAAATGGTGGAGAGCATCGTCAACCACGTCTGAGGGGAAATTGCGGTCTTTGAAGAAGGAGGCCATCTGGGTTGTTCGGTATTGGAATTGGTACTCCTGGGAGCAGATGAGGTGAAGGTGAAGGAATTGGGAATATAGGATGGCGTTTTTACAGGGGGCAGGGTGAGAGGAGGTGTTATCTAGGTAGCTGTGGGAGTCAGTCGGTTTATAGTAAACATCCGTGTAGAGTCGGTCGTCCAAGATAGAAATGGAGAGGTCGAGGGAGGAGTCTGAGACAGTCCAGGTAAATTTGAAGTCAGGGTGGAAGGTGTTAGTAAAGTGGATGAACTGTTCAACCTCCTCGTGGGAGCACGAGGTAGCGCCGATACAGTCATCGATGTAGCGGAGGAAAAGGTGGGGGGTGGTGCCAGTGTAGCTGCGGAAGATGGACTGTTCCACATATCCAACGAAGAGGCAGGTACAGCTGGGACCCATGCATATGCCCATGGCTACTCGGTTGGTTTGGAGGAAGTGGGAGGATTGGAAAGAGAAGTTGTTCAGGGTGAGTACCAGTTCAGTTAGTCGAAGGAGGGTGTCAGTGGAAGGGTATTGGTTGGTACGGCGGGAAAGGAAGAAGCGGAGGGCTTTGACTCCTTCGTGATGGGAGATGGAGGTGTACAGGGACTGGATGTCCATGGTGAAGATAAGGCGTTGGGGGCCGGGGAAGCGAAAATCATGGAGGAGGTGGAGGGCGTGAGTGGTGTCCCGAACGTAGGTGGGGAGTTCTTGGACTAAGGGGGACAGGACGGTGTCAAGGTATGCAGAAATGAGTTCGGTGGGGCAGGAGCAGGCGGAGACAATGGGTCGGCCGGGGCAGTTTGTGGATTTTGGGCAGGAGGTAGAAACGGGCGGTGTGGGGTTGTGGGACCATGAGGTTGGAGGCGGTGGATGGGAGATCCCCTGAGGTGATGAGGTTATGGATGGTCTGGGAGATGATGATTTGGTGGTGGGAGGTAGGGTCATGGTCAAGGGGGCAGTTGGAGGAGGTGTCTGTGAGCTGGCATTTAGCCTCAGCAATATAAAGATAGGTGCGCCAAACTACCACCGCGTGTCCCTTGTCAGCCGGTTTGATGGTGAGGTTGGGGTTGGAGCGGAGGGAGTGGAGGGCTGCACATTGCAAGGGTGAGAGGTTGAGGCGGTCAATGTCGCTGCAGCTGTTGGCTATGAAGAGATCGAGGGCGGGTAAGAGGCCAGCATGGGGTGTCCAGGTGGATGGGGTGTGTTGGAGGTGGGAGAGGGGATCGTCAGACGGTGGGCGGGAGTCCTGGTTGAAGAAGTAGATGCGGAGGCGAAGGCGGCGGAAGAAATGCTTGATGTCTCGCCGCGTGTTGAATTAATTAATCCAGGAGCATAGGGGGATGAAGGTGAGGCCTCTGCTGAGGACTAATCTTTCATCCTCAAAGAGGGGGAGGTCTGGAGGGATGATGAAATTACGGCAGGGCTGGGAGCTAGGACCTGGGAGCTGGTGTGGGACTGGACTGGGAGTGGGGGTGGGGTTAGGTGTGGGGGCGGGGTTAGGTGTGGGGGCGGAGATTGGCGTGGGGGCCAAACGAAAGGAGTAGCCATGGGCACCCGCATGGGCCCCAGCTATGCCTGCCTCTTCGTAGGGTATGTGGAACAGTCCATCTTC
>NC_057714.1:32088784-32135420 GCF_004010195.1 Chiloscyllium plagiosum
GCCTATCACCCTCAGCTTAACCTCCTTCCACCTATCGTATTCCCAACGCCCCTCCCCCAAGTCCCTCCTTCCTACCTTTTATCTTAGCCTGCTTGGCACACCCTCCTCATTCCTGAAGAAGGGCCCAAAACGTCGATTCTCCTGTTCGTTTGATGCTGCCTGACCTGCTGCGCTTTTCCAGCAACACATTTTTAAGCTCTTCCATGATTGTGACATCTGGACAAACACCAAAATGTTTGTGTACAAAGCAGTGGTGATCCCAATGCTCCCGTATGCATCAGAAACTTGGACAACATACCGATGACATCTGTAGGTACTTAAAAGTTCCATCAACGCTGCCTTCGAAACATCTTGAATATCAACTGGAAACATAGAAGAACCAATGTTAGTGTGCTGAATGAAGCAAAAACAACAAGCATTGAAGTCTACGTCATCAAGAACCAACTAAGATGGAGCAGTCATGCTGTTCAGATAAAAGACAAACATCTGCCGAAACAAACCTCCTACTCCCAGCATTAAGAAGGCAAATGTAAAAGAGATGGACAACAGAAGTGATTCAAAGATGTTTTGAAAGCCAACATGAAAAATGTAAATCAACATCAACAATTAGGAAACCAATGCCAAGGACACGAAAACCTGGCAAACCATCATCCGAGAAGCAACGTTTGAAGCCAACAGATGTGCAGAACTAGAAGAAAATAGAAGAAAATGGAAAGCAAGGCAGAAACAACCAAAGCCTGATCTACCATCTGGAACAACTTGTCTTGAATGCAGAAGAATTTTCAAAGCCAAGATTGGACTCATAAGCCACCTGAGAGCCCATAAATAGATCAACGGAACGAAAACCATCATCCTCGACCTCGAAGGATAGCCACGATTACTTGCTATTTTATCCTCAAGGTTTATTTGCTATTTTTGATCATTTTTTGGGGGTTTTAAAACTTTCCCAATCCCCTGCGTTACTATTAATCTTTGCTACATTATAGGTGGGTAGCGTTTGGTCCCAGGGTCTGCAAAGGCTCAGCTACTCTTTAATAATATTAACCTCAATGGGATACAGCTATGGCTGAGGTGGTAGCTACCCCTTTGTCTACGATGGATGTTGTTTGCTATCCCCCATATTTCCTTAATCTATTATTTTGTTTTGCTTTCCCTTGAATGGACACACACACACACGTGGAGGTTGCCCTCTTTCTTATAAGCAGTGGTTGTAAGCTTTTTGCTTATCCTGTCTAAAAAGGAACTGAGTGACCTGTCTTCACCCTGGAGAGAGCAGGTTGATTGCTGATTAAATGGTTTTGTGTCAGAAGTCTGAATTTAGCTGAACACAGCCCTTGCTGACTGCAGAGTTGCGATTTTGTTTTAAACCAAGTATGAAGGTTGAAACATGTTTAAAGTGGTGGATTTCCAAGATGCAAAAGTTGAACATCTACCAAATGACAGAAAATTCTCAACCCTGAATACATTTGAAAGCTTAAACAATGATGGTCAATTTAATAGACAACTTGGCTTTCCAGATTGGAGATCTATGATGAATCACAACCAGTAAAATATATTGACACAACGATATATGAACTAATATTTGAAATTGTCACAACCTTAAATGCTTACCTGTTAGAAGGTCCCTGACTTCTTAGCAGGAAGTCCCCCGGTGAAAACAAACTCTTCAGTGACATGGACTCTTTATGTTTCCAAAGTCCTCACCAGCATACAAAAGGAACAGGGGTGAGAAAGTTCAGATTTCCTAGAGACCTCACATAAAGTCAGGTTCACCTGTGGGTGATTTAAAGTATTTCCAACTCAACTTCTGAAAGGCCACAAAAAATACAGCATGGGGTTAGGAAACACTGAAGAGTAAAATTCAAAACAAAAATTTCCAAGTTCTGCTGTTCATGAACTTATTTTTGTCTCCACTATCAGACCCAAATTCAGCAGCTTGGTTTAAAAGCTACTAACAGATGCACTCCCACTTGGGCATTCTGTGTACTTCTGCCAATACTCACCTCCAATCCCAGTAAATTAGTAACACTAATCCCAGAAGATCAGAAACTAAGAATCAAGCCCAATGTTTTCATTGCATATTTGTAAGGACTTTTCCTTTGCTCAGCTCATCAACATTGAGGCTAATGGTAATAGCCCTAACAGCGGTTGAGGTCTGCTTGCCACATCCTGATAAATTTGCATTCAAATAGAAAAGTGTTGACATGTAAAATGTGCTGCTACTCATCGATTTAATTGCCTGGAAGAAATGACCAATGACCGAATACTAAGTGTAATCATCAGATGAAGCAGAATTTGAAGCTTTTTAATCATCCAATCCCTAGTTTGAAAACATTCCTGGTCTTGCTTTTAATATTTCTATTTTTAAAATTAAGACTGCACAACTGGGATGTAAGCTACTTATACAAAATGTTTATACTGTTCGGATTAATCACAAACTTTTGGCACAAACTATAAAATTTTTCCTCATGGTTCACTATGTCGACATATGTACAAACTGTGCAAGATTCATAAAGGTCATACTCCATTACTCACGATCTGAGCTATGATTGGTTACGTACGAACCTTTGAAGAAAGGTGGTAGAAATAAGACAAAGAATTCCAGACCAATGATTCTCACTTCTGTTCTAGGGAAACTATGGGTGAAATAAGGTAATACTAGCAAATTTAGACTATCTATTTACTCACTGAGGCGCAGAACAGCAAGCAGAATGAATGAGGCTGCTCACTGCATTTAGGAACTGATATAAAGACAAGCCAAGCACACCATGTGAATGTGGAGAGGCTATGGTGAGATCTGGTTAGAGGTAAAGGTTCCTTTGAAAAGTAAATTTAACTATTTCGGTTAGATACCCACAGATATTAAAAACATTTCGATTTATTTGGAGATAACCATGAAAGACTCCGTCACGAACAGCAAGAAAAAGATATACCTTTAAAGAAACATGGAGATGACATGCATAAGCTATTAACTAAATTAGCATTCAACCACAGACAACAAAAAGACATGAACAATTAGTTAATCATTGAAGAAAGCCTAGAAAGACGTCTGGCAGCATCACACCTGGGCATGAAAATTAATTGCTAACTACAGAACGATTACTGGGACCATTCAACTAGTTAAAATAGTAAAGATCCTTATCACATGAATACTACTAGAGATAAAACACTAAAGGACAGAAAAGGGCTCTTTTGGTACAGTGCAATGTTCCTATCTCTGAATTGGAGACCCAGATTCAAGTTCCACCTGCTCCAGAGGTGTGTCATAATATTTCTAAATGGGTTGATTAAAGAAAAAAAGGACAGTGAAATGAAACTACTGATAAAACAATCCTTTCTTAAGGATTTAAGATTGTGGGACCCTCAGAAAATATTTTTCAAAAGATACTTTATCACCATTTGTCAAAATTGTATAATTAGTAAATCTGTTACATTACATATGATATACACTTCAGTGAGAGTACTTTCTGAACAGAGAAATTCCTGACTCTTAAACTATCGGGGATATTAACAACATAGCAAAAGGTTATTAAAATGAAGCAGGCTGTGTGGAGGCAGGTAACATTCTCAGATATCTTCTTCCCTTGTGGGATGGTTACATAAATCCGAAATTAAACATTTGTGAAATTGGTTTGCTTGAATTAAACACATATAAGTCAGAATCCCTTCAGTGGGGAAACAGGCCATTTGGCCCATTGAGTCCACATCCACGTTCCCACCCTCTCCCTGTAACCTTGCATTTCCCATAGCTAACACATCTAGCCTGCATATCCTAGACCAATTTAAATGGCCAATTCACCTAACCTGCACATCTTTATACTGTAGATGAAAGCCGAGCACCCAGAGGAAACCCAAGCAAACGAGGGGAGAATATGCAAAACTCCACACAGTTGCCCAAGGGTGGAATCAAACTCAGGTCCCTGGCCCTGTGAGGCAGCAGTGCTAATTACTGAGCCATTGCGCAGTCTCTCCCATGGCGAATCTTTTAGCCTGCACATCCTGGAAGTTAACACCGAATTATTCCTGATCTGAGTTAGCTCTAAATGTATGTTAAATGCTATAAATCACAAAGCCCCTCCAATAAAATAACATTCATATTGACAAGGCCTAGAAAAGCTGGCTGAAGTTCAAGAGTAGAATAGCTATACACACGAGCATCATCTAATAGAACCTAACAGCAGTAGCTGGAGTCCCCAGTTAGCCTGGTGCCCAAGCTGAATGACTACACAAAGCTCTGCACTGACTACCAAAGATACAGACCAGAGTTGACTCCAATTCTATACCCTAGCTGGAAGCTTGCATCGATAGGGTAGGTAAAGCAGCTTACATTTGTGGTATAATTACTTAACAGTCACTGGTGGGTTTCCTTGATTACCAACGCAAAGACCTTAGTAACTCCAGACTGAGTATAACAGTGTCAAATCATGCCTTTCAGACTCTAAAATGCTGTAACAATCTTTTAAGGTATGATGAATGAAATGGTGGCAGGCTTATTGTGTAATGTAACTTGATGATGTCTTTCTGTGCAGCAAACTTGAGAAACACGCTTAGAACAATTGGAAGCCCTCTTCATGAAAATATGCATGTTTCTTTTATCAGCAATACCCATAACTATGTCTTCCTTTTTTGCTGGCACTGAAGTACAGTTGAATCTTCAGAGAAGATCAGAACCATAATAAAAATAATAAAATTAAAATAACAATTAGAATACTAATCATTTCATATATTTGATCCTGCCACTGTTTATCCTTCAGATGAACAATGGTCCTGATACCATTTTTCTGCTGAATTCCCTTATTCTTTATTTCCTTTTTTTCAAGTCCACTCTGAAACATTGACATGGTTTCTGCTTCAAACATTAACTCCAATGATACATTCTGCAGTTCAAGTTTGGATATCCCTTCATTCTACATACCGAGACACTGGAAACTGTTTGTCTACTTGTCTCATTTATTCTTAAATTTCACATCCCATTATATGTAAATTCTAACCAAAATAACCCTACATGTTGAAGTCTGGACTTGTATTTTCTCAAGATTAGAGTGGTGCTGGAAAAGCACGGCAGGTCAGGCAGCATCCGAGGAGCAGGAAAATTGACCTTTCAGGCAAAAGCCCTTCAGGCAAAAGCCCTGATGATTTTCCTGCTCCTCAATTGCTGCCTGACCTGCTGTGCTTTTCCAGCACCACTCTAATCTTGAGTCTGATCTCCAGCATCTGCAGTCTTCACTTTCACCTTGTATTTTCTCAAACCTGGTATGAGCACCTTCCAACTGCACTGGACCTTCTGTGTCACCTTGACATATGCAATTCAATGTTTACCCTTTCTTCCTCACCAGGAATACTTAAGGGCAAAATCTAACATCTAACCTCATTATACTTCTTTGGTGGTAGTGGAAGAAGGGAGATATTGAATGCAAACTCCTTCCAATCATAAATAAATGAGGCATAGTACTCAAACTCTCACCACTCATCAAATATTTTCAAGATGAGTGATCTGTAGTTTTTTATTTAAAAATGAATGCAGCTAATTCTCAAAGCATATCTTTCTATATAAAATACTCCCTGAATCCTCTAAGTTAAAGAAACAATATATCAGCATAAATAAATGCCTCTGAACATTTATATTCAATAATTACCAAAAAAAAAACAAACACTGTCTCTGATATAGAATTGCATCACCATCAGTACACTGGGTGAAAAATCACAGTATGGACAACATAATACTGAAGAACCAGCTGCACTTTAGAATTACTCATTAACTATTCTCTCAAATTTACAAGACGGGTTTCGGAGAAAAGTGAATGACCCGGCAGATAATGGGTTCATGTACATCTAGGAGCTAATGGATTTCAAATTATGCTTTGCTGCTGCAAAGGAAGGTCCATAATCAAGCTTCACCATTCCACCCTCTGTTAATAGCTGTTCACTTAACAATGTGGAATTAGAAAGCAAACACTTAGAGAGATGAGGGAAAATGATGATGGCTAAATGTTGATAATTTATGGCAAAGCATAAAATAGAACATGAAGCACTTACTGATTTTAATACCTTCTGTAATTAAGCCTAAAATATGTTAGTTACAACTACATGTACTGCCAATTGACATGGGAAATGAATTTAATACCTGATACTTTTTAAGGTTGACTGTACTACCAAAGTAATTCGTTATTTGTACAGAAAGTGCAATGTAAAATAGAAAATGCACACCATACTATTTTTATTAAACTGAAATAACCAAAAACTTTAGATATGCTATTATATATACTTCCGGAGCATCATGTATCCAGATAGCTGACATTTTACCAACAAAAAGAGAAATTGCTGGAAAATCTCAGCTGTGGTGAGAAAACAGAGTTTTTCTCTGGAGGCAGGTCAGAGAAACTTCACTAAAATGATCCCTGGTATGGAGGGATTGTCTTAACAAGTTATTACTCCTGCCATGAGAGTCCAGGAGAGTCTCAGCATAAACAGGCACCAATCATGGACTGAGATGAGGAAAAAATTCTTCTCTCAGAGGATTGTGAGATTTTGGAACTCTTTGACACAGAAAGCTGTGAGTGCAAAGGTCCTGTGAAAATTTATGACTGAGATAGATTCTTAATCAGTAGAGGAATCAGGGACAACAGGGAAAACACAGGAAAGTGGACATGGGGCATGTCGGATCAGCCATGATCCTAGTGAATGGCAGAGCAGGCTCAAGTGGCTGAACAACATACTGCTGTTCTTTCTTCTATGGTCTTACTGTTTAGAGTCCAGTAACCATCTTCTATACCCTAGAAGGATCATTGGACTTGAATCATTATCTTTGCTTTCTCTCTACAGATGCTGTTAGACCCGTTAAGTTTCTAAGCAATTTCTGTTTTTCTTTCAGATTTTCAGCATCCACAGTCGTCTGTTTTGTTTTTGACATTTTACTAACTTGGCATATATATGTAGATGTACTTTATGCTGGTATCTACTTTAGAGATTGAAGGTCTTTCTATCTGCACCCTTAAAGAGTACAAACGTTAGGGCAAAATAATTGTAGAAAGATCTGCGAAAATAGTACAGTACATTTCTATGACTTAAATGCTAATAAGAGAGTAACAATAGTAAGAATTAAATCTTTGGCATTTATCCTTCAAGTACATTTTTAAAATATCTTGGCATGTTGTTTCAAAGCCAAATACACTATGATGCATTGAAGTCATCTGAACTGGGTAACAATTATGTGAGATGAATACAAAGGTTCATCTGCCAAACGCTTCTGTTGTGCATTAGGAACTTTATTCCAATCCAGAGTAGAAAACTGCATAATTGATCTTCGTCTCATTTGTGAACCAATAATATCCTCAGAAAGCTCTCTGAAACGTATCAAATTGAAATAAAACAACACAATATTATTCTTACATTTCAAAAACCAATTAAAAAGTCAATTTGCATTCAACTGAAATTCAAATATGTCAAAGAGTTGCTAATTTTCTTAAAGTCAAATCTTCCAAAGATAAATTGAAAAAATAGAAACTATTTTGCCATTAAGATACTTCCAACTGTGTTACAGGGACAGGATACTCCATTCTAATATGCGCCAAACATTTAGCATCAATTAGCTACCTGTGTTTTTTTTCTCAGAGGCAGACTTTATTATATTCTGAGGAATGGTCACTCGACCCAAAACATTAACTCTGATTTCTCTTCATGGATGCTGCCAGACCTGCTGAACTTTTCCAGTAATTTCTGTTTTAGTTTATTATATATCAACCCCCTCCAGACAAGTGTAGAGGCAGCAGAGAGCTTTGAAGACCCATCTCAGGAGCAGCACACTACTTGGAAACTCCCCCAAAAAATCTATTATGAAACTTTGTGACCTAATGCAAAAGGACCTATGGTCACTTTGAGTCGGCCTTATATTCTATTTGCAATAAAATCTCAGAAACAGCTGCAAACTATATTTCCAGAAAGATCTGCTTAGGGAAGAAGGCTTGAAAATTTTAATAAAGGAGCTTGCTCATATATGCATAATTAAAACAATAGACAAATGTGGTAACCTAGAAAGCCAATAAAAGTTGATCAACAGTTTCAACATAGTTGATACCTGACAAAGAACACTCTCTCATTTTGATCAACATTCCTTACACATTACCATATGTAGCAAGCATAAGGAAACCTATTAACAGAATGTAAACTGGGATGTGAACATTTCATACTAATGTCTGAATTGTTTGTGACACAACATACTTGTTTCTCCATTTAGGAGCAGGTGTTTTATTCAGCAGCCTTCCAATACAACAAAAGTAGTCGTGTTGGAATATGTTATTTATTATGTTATTTATTATGATTCTCAATAATACTGCCCCATCTCTAATGAACTAAATTTATGACCATGTAAGTGACATACTGTAGCTTATGAGGGTGATATGGAGGGAATTGTAAGTTTATCATTTAGATGACTTCTACTGTTTTAGGTTTGCATATTCCTTGTACTTCTGTTTCTTGAGCATTAACTGAGATACACTTTACATTTTCACAATATTTTAGTTCCCTGCAAATCTTCAGACACAATCCACAGTACCAGATGTAACTTAACATAGGTTTCCATAGGAAATTTTTATGCGTACTATGATAATGAAAGGTGAAAACCTGAGGAGAGTAAGAATTTGAATTTCTGCACACAAACCTAGGTCATGTGCTTAACAATCTATCTTACTGCGAGTCAAAGTGAAAACAGCTCTTAAAGTGGAAGGAGTTGGTAGTGTAAATGTTTCACTAGAAAACCAGAATCCAAAAAACAATAAAGAATAGCCAGCAGACATTTCAAAAGGGTAGGCCTTGCTTAACTAAATGTATTGAACTCTTTGCAGAAGTAACACATAAGGCGACAAGATAATGATATGGGTATAATATGTACAGCCTTTCAAAATCCTTTATTAGGCACATGGTAGACTCACGACTGGCCTTCAGTGCAACTGGACTAATTAGTGAAACCACTAATTATGCAGATTTATAATCTTGAAAAATTATCCAGGTCATAAAAATACAAATAATGCCCTGGTTTCATTTCTAAAGCAGTACAACTGAAAAGTAAGAAATGTTGATAAACATTCATAAATTTTACAAAATGGATAAGGATTACACCTTGGATAAGAACAAATTATATGAACAAGTGGATATGTTCTATTTGAACTTTCAGAAGGCTTTGAAAAGTACCCTCATAAGACATTAGTTGGTAAAGGGAGAGAGTGTGGAATAGGTGGAATACATCAGCACAAATGGAGAATTGGTGGACAGACAGGAAATGAGTGGTGGAATAAGCAGGTCTTTTTCTATCAGGCTGGTGGTGACTAGTGGGTTACCACAAGGATCTTGGGTCTCAAGTATATATAACAGATATAAATTACATGGCCAAGGGAACCAAATGTAGTATTTCCGACTTTGCTGACGACGCAAAACTGGGCAGGCTTGAGAGTTGTGAAGAGGATGCAAAGAGGCTTCAAGGTGATTTGGACAAGTTGAATGAGTGCACCTACACATGCTAGATAGATTGAGGTAAAGATAAGGCTGCCACAGTTCTATTGGACCATAATGCTGTTCTCTCATCATAGGTGACCTGAGGGTCACCACACCTTGGACAAGGGAAGATGTTTAGGAGGGTCCTTCATGCTAACTTCATCCGGTGGCATCACTCTATATCACAACAGTCATCCAGCCAGTTGAGAATACATCATGACTAAATGTGAAATTATACACTTCAGTATGAAAAACTGGAAGGAAAAATATTACTTAAATGGGGGTATTGTGGGAAGTGTGGATGCACGAAAGGGATCCTGCTGTCCTTGCACACAGTGGATGGGCAAGTACAGCAAGCAGTTAGAAATGCTGGCCTTTATTGCAAGAGGAGTTGAGCTCAGAAGTAGGGATGTCTTACTGCAGTTATGTGGTGATTTGGTATAGTATTGCACATAGTTATCATCTCCATACCTAAAAAAGAAGAGCAGATACTGGGGATAGCAGGACTGTCTATGAGGAGAGATTGTTTCAGCTGGGACTGTAGTTATGAGAGTTTCGACAGATGAGGGAGGGGTCTGATTGAAACATCAAATTCTAATAGGGCTGGGCAGAATAGATGCCATGAGGATGTTTCCCTTGGTTGGGCAGTCTAAAACCAGGGAAACACAGTCTCAAGGTATGGGTAGACCATTTAGGGCTGAGATGAGACTAGAGCCCATTATAAAGGATCTTATAGTGCAGTACTTAGAAAACAGTGGTAGAATTAGTCAGAGTAAATATAGATTTACAAAAGGTAAGTCATGCTTGTCAAATCTGTTGGAGTTCTTCAAGGATGCATGGAGTTGATTGGGAAGCCAGTGGATGTGGTTTATTTGGACTATAAGAAGGCTTTAGCCACGATCATGTTGAATGGCGAGGTAGATTCAAGAGGTTGCATGGCCTGTTCCTGTTCTTTTCTTCTTTGTTTCTATTTCGTCATTCAAAGAGTAGTGAAACTGTGGATTTTTTTTAATGCAGAAGGCTGTGGAGGCCAGGTCACTGAATATATTCATTGAAAGGGAGACTTTCTTTGCTAGATTTTTAAACATGCCAAAAAGTTTAGGGAGTAAGTGTGAATATGACATTGAGATAGAGGAGCAGTTACGATCAAACTGCATGGCGGAGCAAACTGAAAAGGTCCAATAGCCTGCTCCTGCTCTTTGTTTCCATGTTGAAATTAGAAGAAAAAATATTCTATCAAGAAATATTCATTTATAGTTTGGGGTACTTTTCTCAAGAAAAGAGAGGACTCAGAGATAAATCTACTCAACAGATCCAGCAGGATACATGTACAGAAAATATTTCCATTTGTAGGAAAGCCCAAAATTCAATGCCATAAACGTAAGTGACTAATGAATCCAAGACAGAGTTCAGGAGAATCTTCTTTACTGAAAACTGATTAGAATTATGTCCTATTCCACTGGCAGGTCAAACCCAGCAGAGGTACAGTGGTATACAGTCGGGAGAGAGTTGCGCTGGGAGTCTTCAACATTTGACTCTGAAACTCCATGAAGTCTTGTGGCTTCAGGTTAATCATGGACAAGGAAACCTCTTTGGTTCCTGATGAAGTGCTTTTGCCCGAAACGTCGATTTTCCTGCTCCTCGGACGTTGCCTGACCTGCTGTGCTTTTCCAGCACCACTCTAATCTTGACTCTAATCTCCAGCATCTGCAGTGCCCACTTCAGACAAGGAAACCTCCTGCTGATTACCACGTACTGTCCTCCCTTGGCTAATGAATCGGTACTCCTCCATGTTGGAACAACACTTAGAGGAAGCACTGAAGATTGTAAGGGCACAACAGTATCTGAATGGGGCATTTCAATGTTCACCACCAAGAGTGGCTTGGCAGCAGTACTATAGATTGAACTGGTTGGGTCCTAAAAGACATAGCTACTGGACTGGGTCAGGGGCAGTTGGTGATGGAACCAATAAGAGGGAAAAACTTACTTGACCTCATCCTTAACAATTTCTAAGATGCATCTGTCAATGAGAGCACAGTTATGGGTGATCACACCACAGTCCTTGTGGAGTCAAAATCCTGCCTTCACACTGAGAATAACCTCTATCATGTTGTGTGGTACTATCACTGTGCTAAATGGGACAGACTTTGAACAACAATTTCAGACCCAGCACTCAAGACTGGGCATCCACGAAGCACTGTGGGCCATCAACAGCAGCAGAACTGTACTCCATCACAATCTGTGACCTCATGCCCGCATATCCCCCACACAACTATTACCATCAAGCCAGGGGATCAACCTTGGTTCAATGGAGAGTGCAGGAGGGCATGGCAGGAGCAGCATCAGGCATACCTGAAGGTGAGGGTGAGGACTGCAGAAGCTGGAGTTTTTATCAAAGTCTAGAGAGTTGTGCTGGAAAAGCACAGCAAGTCAGGCAGCATCCAAGGAGCAGGAGAATCGGCCTTTCTGGTCAAAGACCTTCTTCAGGAATGACATCTAAAGGAATACCTGAAGGTGAGGTGTCAATCTGATGAAGCCATTTCTATTTCTATGCTAAACAACATAAGCAGCAAGTGATAGACAGAGCTAAGTGATCCCATGACCAACAGATCAGATCTAAGCTCTGTAGCCCTGCCACATACAGTCATGAATGTTGGTGGATAATTAAATAACTCACTGAAGGAGGAGGAGGCTCCACAAATATCCCTATCCTTAATGATGGAAGAGTCCAGCACATCACTGCAAAAGCTAAGGCTGAAGCTTTCGCAGCAGTCTTCAGCCAGAAGTACTGAGTGGATAAACCATCTCGGCCTCCTCCAGTGATATCCAGCATTAGTTACCAGACTTTAGCCAATTCGATTCACTCCACATGATATCAACAAACAGTTGGAGATACTGGATACTGCAAAAGCAAAGGGCCCTGACAACATTCCAGCAATAGTACTGAAAACTTGTGCTCCTGAGCATGCCACTCCCCTAGCCAATCTCTTCCAGTACAGTTCCAACACTGGTATCTACCCAACAATGCAGAAAATCACCCAGGTACGTCCTGTACATAAAAAGCAGTACAAATCTAACCTGTCCAATTATCTGCCCCTTAGTCTACTCTCAATCATCAGTAAAGTGATGGAAGGGGTCATCAACGGTGCTATTAAACAGTACTTGCTCAGCGACACGCAGTTTGGGTTCCAGGGCCACTCAGCTCCTGACCTTATTACAGCCTCGGTTTAAATATGGACAAAAGAGCTGAATTCCAGAGGTGAGGTGAGAGTGACAGCCCTTAACAACAAGGCTGCATTCGACCAAGTGTGACATCAAGGAGCCCTGGCAAAACTGGAATCAGTGGGTATCAGGGAGCAAACTCTCCAGTGGTTGGAGTCATACCCGACACATAGGAAGATAGTCGTGGTTGCTGGAGGTCAGTTATCTCAGCTCGATGACATCTCTGCAGGAGTTCCTCAGGGTAATGTCCTAGGCCCAACCATCTTCAGCTGCTTCATCAATGACCTTTTCTCCATCATAAGGTCAGAAGTGGCAATGCTCGCTGATGATTGCACAATGTTCAGCACCATTTGCAACTCATCAGACACTGAAATAGTCCATGTTCAAATGCAACAAGATCTTAACAATATCCAGGCTTGGGCTGACAAGTGGCAAGTAACATTCACGCCACACAAACGTCAGGCTATGACCATCACCAATAAGAGACAATTTAACAACCACCCCTTGACATTCAATGGTGTTACTATCATTGAATCCCCCATTATCCAGATCCTGGGGTTATCATTGACCAGAAACTCAACTGGCCTCATGACATAAACACAGTGGCTACAAGAGCAGGTCAGAGGCTAGAAATATTGTGGTGAGTAACTCACCTCCTGACTCCCCAAAGCCTGTACACCATCCACAAGGCAGAGGTCAGGAATGTGATAGACTACTCCCCACTTGCCTGGAGGAGTGCAATCCCAACAGCACTCAAGAAGCTTGGCACCATCCAGGACAAAGCAGCATGCTTGACTGGCACCACACCCACAATCATCCATTCCCTTCACCACTGATGCTAATTACAAGGTACACTGCAGAAATTCACTAAGGATCTTCAGACAACAACTTCCAAACCCATGACCGCTTCCATCTAGAAAGACAGGGGCAGCAGACATATGGAAACATTACCGCCTTCAAGTTCTCCTCCAAGCCACTCACCATCCTGATTTAGAAATATATTGGTGTTTCTTCACTGTCGCTGGGTCAAAATCCTGGAATTCCCTCCCTAATGTTATTGTGGGTCAACCCACAGCAGGTGGATTGCAGCGGTTCAACAAGGCAGCTCATTACCACCTTCTCAATGACAACTTGGCACGGGCAATAAATCCTGGGACCCACATCCCATAAATGATACCATATGGAATGCTAATGATATTTCTTATCGATGCATTTAAGGAGAAGCAGATGAGTGAGAAAAAAAACAGGATACATTGAAAAAGTGAAATGAGAGAAGACTTGTGCGGAGCTTCTACACTGCCACAGACCAATTGAGTCAATGACATTTTTTTGTGTTGCATTTCAATCTATGTATTTCAACTTAAATTCAATCTTTCTAAAACTGAAATAATGCCAACTGAACAAGTAAAGTAATAATAAAAATATGGAATTATTATATCATTTCCCAAGGATATCTATAAATAGCTATTTAATTAGGAAATGAAAACAAAGAGGAACAAATTGAACTGATTACATTTTATCTACTTTATGAACCCTGGTTAAGAAACCCAAAAGAGACAAATCAGGTGCATAGCAAATTCAGAGGGAGGCAGGTTAGAATAAGTAATATGAGCAGAGGAGTTAAGATGGCCAGTATCACACATCAACAGTTCTCAATGAAAAGGTCAGGAGTGAGCAAGAGAACAGAAATGAGGGTTCAGGTGAAGAGTACTGGAAGAAAGTGAGGACTGCAAATGCTGGAGAGCAGAGTCAAGAGTCTGATGTTGGAAAAGCACAGCAGGTCAGGCAGCATCCGAGGAACAGAAGAATCGATGTTTCAGGCATAAACCCTTCACAGGAAGAGTACTGGAGACAGGTAGAAAGATCCACTGATTGTGGGGGCATTTCTGACCAAAAAGGTTCAGAAGTTGTCATATTTGATTCAAAATGTTAACTTTGTTTCACTGTCCTGAGATGCCAGCCAATCTGCTGAATATTTCCAGCACTTTATTTTTACTTCAGATTCAGCATTTATAGAATTTTATTTTAATTTTAAATCAGGTGCACGTCTAATGGTCAACTGGGTTCACTGGTTCTTGGGGTGGTTTATCTGTTACAGGAAGCTGGACTAACCCTCACTTGATTCCAGTTATCATTCAGTACAAGCTCTACAAAACCAATTGTTAGGTTTTTGTTTTGTGACATTGCATGTTTCAGATAGTTAAATCCCATTGTTTACTTCAGCACACAATTCGAAAACCCCAACATCTAGTACTTTCTCAATTTGCTTTGAAACAAATAGCAACAGAAAAATACGACTGTATATTGTGGCAACGATCGATCAATTGACTGAGCAGTTTCCTGATATCTTCTGATGACATATCTGACCTCATTCCACATGGAGCACAGTAAGAGAAAAACGTTAGTTAAAAAAAACTAAATTCTCAACTTGCTTCATAGTTGCAACTATTGTTAGGCATGTTTCTAAAACACTTTAAAATTTCTTAGTATGAATTGAAGAAGGTACAAACCTGATCATTTTGTTCTCTTGGTTTAAAACACCTGAAATAAAATCAAAATTACTTTTTTAAAATTGGCATCAATGGCGTTTTTATAAGGCTAGTGGTCCCTCTGCCCTCGTGTTACGTTTGCATTGTTCCATGTCAGAATTTAATTTTAAGATGATAAACAAAGCTCGACACATTATACAAATATATAAATATAGATAAAATGGAGAATAAATACAAAGAACAATACCTGTACCAGATTGATTTGTATTTTATGACTGAGCTATTTAAAATTAACTCAATTTAGAAAACTGAATGATGCAATAAAATATCCATTCATCTTTGGTACACAGGTTCAAAGCCAAGCCCAGACTAATGAGTTAACATAATTTTTTTAATCTGCTGTTTGAAGTCAAATTGTTTTGAACCATTCCAGTAAACGTGGTACAAATATATTACATAAAATTTTCCGAAGGATTTAAACAGAGATGCCAAATGGATAGCTGATACAGGAAACCGAAATGCCACAATGCAAAGTAGGTGTTAGTTTTCTGATTTGACAGCTAATCATTTTCCTAGGATAGAGTAAAAGAAACTATATCTATCCTTTGGGTGTATAACACATATGTACTGTGCTGAAAGATTTCACATCTCAATGGAATAGGGATAAAAAACTCTCTCAACAAAATACAAGTTTCAAAAATACCACTAACATGAATAACCGGTGATATATAAGATAGTGACAAAGCATTATGTTGTATCCAACAAGTGGTGTACAAAGTGGCAGCTGGAGGATTTGTATGTCCATTCGGTAAATTCCTGATTTTAGCTTTGGAGAGTCAAGAAGATTTTTTTTCCAAGAGAAAAGATCTTACAATAAATGGTTATTATTGATCTTGACCCAGTTTGGAATCAGATAATGGCTCAAATCTTCCAATCTTTCAATCATCTGAGACCAGACCAAGATGCATGTCAGGAACCCATCAGAAGACGCAAGAACGCCTGTGGGAATTGTCCAGAGGTTTGAACTTCTGACAGGCAATCTCCCTGCTCCCCAGGACTTTTTGCAAAGGTCCCCAACTCTGAAGTTGTATGAAGAAACTTTAGATGATTCTGCAGTTACTACCTGAAGAGTTATCAAGAAAACGTTAAGACAGATTAAAATCTACTCTAACTCCTAGGTAACTACAGAGCAGACATCCCAGTTACTCACAATGAACACCCATGCTCCTAACTCCCCCCTTGACCATCACTCCATCAAGCCAGCCACCTTCAACATCCACTTGACCACACCCCATCCCCTGACTACCCCTTCCAATGACATTAGCTCCTGATCACCCAACTAACTCACTGACCAGACCTGACTACCTCTGCCCCATGATTTCTCCCACAACCCTAACTTGAATGTTCTCTCATCCTAACTACCTTCCATCGATAAAGTACTAAACACGATCTAATTACCTGCAACCAACCTGTGCCGACTACCCCCAAACCACCTCATGTACCCACCTCAGCAACCTGCCACCCTATCTACCAGCCACCCTCCAAATAAAATTACACACGTACCCATTCATGTAATCACCCATTCACTAACATTCATCCATTCTGTAAAATTCACAGTGGACCATTAAACCTAGCTTACAGCAGCTTGTACTGTATTAAGGGAATATGTGTTTTCTTCTCCCAGCATTACAACTCTGAGAAGGAACTCTGCATTGGACTCTGCATTTACAATTTCTGGAAAAGTGAAGCTCCGAAGACTTGGCAAGAAATTCCAATGTTGCAGTGTGAAAGCTCAAGGCGAGTGGAAGATCCAGGCCAAGATACTTAGCTTTCTGTTGAAGATTATGTTCCTGATACCTACACATTTTTGATTTAGTACAAATTTAACCAGACCATGTTCCAAATTCCATAATCAATAAAATGGAAATATTATAATTGGTAGGACTATTAAGTTTGTAACATCTAAACATTGAAATATGAATAATATTGATTGCCATGACTTTAATTTTACGTCTTTAATTTTAGTTTTATATATTCCAGAAATAAACATTCTAATTGGGCGTGCTAAGAATTACTTCGATATTATTACCATTAGCTTTACCATTGTGAACACTGACCCGCTTTTGCGGTGAGAGACATTGACACAGTATAGGTTGGCTCTAGCTCCTATGCCGACAACAGGACATTTTCATGAGAACACAATTTGTATAAATCATGCTTATGATATGCTAACATGGTATTGTCCTTTGCAAATATAAATAAATGTGGATAGGAAGATAATGATAACTAGGTGCACACTGTGTCTTGTGTAGCCTGATCTCCATTACTCTTGGATTACTTCATGTTGGGAATCTAAAATTCAAACCTCATACATACATAAAACAAAAAAAAACCTGAAGTAAGACATACCTATCAAATAAGTGAAAACAAAAAGATACCAAATAGCCACAAAAATCCTACTAAAGAATTTCTTAAATATACTTTCATATAGCTTTTGCAAACTGGAGACACCCGTTTTGAGGGGGTAAAAGTTGACACTGTTGTTTTACCAGCATAAACACCAGAAATAATATTGTTCATTTCAACTAAATAATTTGGCATCATTTTCATACAATTAATGCACAGAGGCAAACCCTGCTGGAGTCATCACAGATCCTGACTAGATACTTAGGAGGATTACTTATCCTTTGGAAGGACAACTTCTCTCAAAGCGTGTTGATCCCATGAATGGGTGAAACTAAGGACGGGTCTTGCAATCCAATACCGGAATACTATTAATACTTGCGGGCCATCATAAACAGCAGCAGGATCATATACATCCACAGTCCAGAGTACAGAACAGAACATTGTTTACCTTTCTAGCTTCATTCAGTGTAGAGACCACATGGAGTCAAGGACAGTCAAGAGCTACATGAAACATATCTCAAAAAATATACCAAATCAGTTGTCACATAACCAATAGATCCTTTCAATACGTCTTGCCTTCTGAGAATAGGGAAAAAGAATCAGGCAGTAGCAGAAGACAGAAGGGCTATGAATATTTCCATCTTGAACTATGGTGAAACTCAGAATAAGGATGCAAGAAACAAAACTGAAATATTAATAGACAAAAGTTCCAATGTTAGACCAATCTACTAAACTTCCTTCGAGGTCCTCACCAACACAGATGCTAGGGTTAATCAGTTCCATACATTTATTTTACATTTAAATATGAAATAAAAAATGGACACAGTGAAAGCTATGGGCTCCAAAACACAGGCTGCAATGCTGAAGAAATGTGAATCAATCTTGTTGACACTCTGCTCAATCCTCATGCCACCGCCATCTTAACTGACATTATGTTCCTGATACCTACACAAGATATTTTTGATTTAGTACAAATTTAACCAGACCATGTTCCAAATTCCATAATCAATAAAGTAACTTTAAGGGTTCAACAACAGTGTCAGCTAGTGGCATCTTTGATTACTCACAGTGAATGTTTAGCTCTTTCAGAACTATTCAGAGATAAATAAAACTGCAAATACTGGAATCCAAGGTAGACAAGCAGGAGGTTTGAAGAACACAGCAAGCTAGGCAGCATCAGGAGGTGGAGGACTCGACATTTCAGGCGTAACCCTTCTCCATTTCTGAAGAAGGGTTATATCCAAAACGCTGACTTCTCCATCTCCTGATGCTGCCTGGCTTGCTGGGTCCTTCCAACCTCCTGTTTGTCTACCATTCAGCTTCAACGTTTGTCACAGCCTTAATCCAGCTATGACATGAAAGTTGAGCAGGAAAGGGAAAATAAGAATGCTACACTTAGCAGGCTATCTTTCCCACAACAGCACTGAACCTTGCAAGACACAGCAATTTGTTTAATTGATACTCCTGTCACCAAACTAAATAGCCAACTTCCTCCTCCACTATTGCACTATGGTTTCAACTTCTTTGTAACAGGATGCATCATACTGATCCCACTTCAATAGCACTTCTCAGACTTGCATTTCCTATGTGAAGGACAACAATGGCAATGACATGACAACACCATAAACTCCATGTACTCCAGCAAGACACAACATTTTCTTTCATCATTGATGGGTCCATATTCTGGGATTACCTATTGAATACAATAATGGAAGCACCATCAATGCATGAGCTGCAATGGTTCAAAGAGAAAGTCTGCAATTACTTTCTCAGGTCAACTAAAGAATGGAAATAATCCATATTGGTCTTGTACCATAAGTCAACTTCCCTTCTGGTATTCTTCACATGGTATAAACAGCCCTGTTTATTATAAAACAGCATATTCACTAACTCCTTTTGAAAAGTACATGGGATACTACAGAGGAACCTCGATTATCTGACATTTGATTATCTGAATATCTGATTATCTGGCAAGATCACAAGGTCCCGGTACTTGGCTAAACTATGTTATCCTGCATTCGATTATCTGGAATTCGATTAACTGAATGAAATACTCCCTGGCCGTATTCCTCGGATAATTGAGGTTCCTCTGTACTTTATTTTTTATATAAATCTCCAGCAGTATGCAAAGTGATTTTGTTATAAATAGAGCATACTGATTTTAAACTGCAGCATAAATTAAGGTGAGTTGAACAGTTTATGATTAACCACATCTCGCAGTATTGAAGACAATCAAATATTTGGATTATACTATTTGAAAATAAGTTTAAAAATTCAATTGAAATAAGTTGTCTTTCAAAATAAAAGGTTGCCATCTAGTGGAAACTTAAATGAATTGAAATTTTCTCTTAATTTAAGTTGACATGAATTCACACCTGACCATGTTAGCCACTAACACTGAATAATTAAGAGACAAGGATCTAATTCTGATCTGATCTTGCAGCCATAGCATTGATATAGTTGATCTGATCATTAATAACCATTGGGAATGTTAATTGTGAGATATTCATTAATGCCATTAAATGTCAAAGACTGATGGTTAGGTGTCCTTTTGTTGGAGATAGCTATTGGTTGGCACTTGTGCAGCACAAATGTGACATACTATCAGCCCAAGCCTGAATGTTGCCCAGGTCTTGCAGCACAAAGACTCAGGCAGCTTCAGGAGACCATGCCCATTTCTGAAATTGTGATGAAAGGAAGGTCATTGATAAAGCACCGAAGAAGGTTGACCCTAAGACACCATCCCGAGGAACTCCTACAGTGATGTCCTTGGGCTGAGATTATTGATCTCCGACAACCACAACCATCTTCATTTCCAATTTCCCCCAATTCCTATTTATTCCAGTTTTGCTAAGGCTCCTAGATTATTTACTTGATTGACTGCTACCTTGATGTCAAGGGTAGAGACTCTCAACTCATCTCTGGGGTTCAGCTCATTCGACTCTGCTTGGACTGAGGTTGTCATGAAGTTAGGAGCCAAGTGGCCTTGGTGGGAATCAAACTGAGCATCAATGAGCAGGTTATTTCTTTGGAAGTATTGATAGATAGAAATGTCAACATCTTCTGTAACTTTACATTCAATGGAGAGTTGACTGACAAGCTGGTAATTCGTCAAGTTGAATCTGTTCTCCTTCTTGTGCACCGTATATGATAGGGTAAGGTCCAACATTGGCAGGTAGATGTCAATGATGTAGCTATGCTGAAACAGCTCGATTAGGGGCATGATTAGTTCAGGAACACATGTCTTCAGGATCATTGACAGGAATGTTGTCAGGACCCACAGAAATGTTTAGGTACGCCTGGTGTTGCTCTTGGCATACCCTCCTGCACTCTTCATTCAACCAGGCTTGTCCTCCCAGCCTGATGATAATGTTAGAATAGGCAATATGCCAGGCCATAGCATTACAGATTGTGATTGCCTATAGCACCTCATGGGTGCCCAGTTTTGAAGTGCTAGATTTGTTAGAAGTCTGTTCCATTTAGCCTGGTAGTAATGCCACCAACGGCCAGGACAGGGAGTTACAATATGGTCCAATATTTAGGGTGGTGGGCTGGTAGTGCTCAGTTTAAGAGTGTGGCAAGGGCAGGGATCCAAGTTAGGACCAACACCTGGGTCCGGGGTGACTACTATCTATGCCCATGAGTGCCATCTAACAAGACGGAAGATAACCCCAATGCAGAGAGCAGATTTAATGACTGTGTGGTGGTCAGTCTTACCCAAATTGCTATAGACAGATGCATGTGCAACAGATACATTGATGAAAATTAGGTTTTATATTTTTCTCTCCTAATGGCTCCCTCATCACATGCCACAGACCTAGTCTAGCAGATATGTCTTTTAGGACTCGAGCGCCTCAGTCGACATCAGTGCTACTAAGCTACTCTTGCTGACGGGCACTGAAGTCCCCCCATCCAGAGTACATCTTTTGCTCTTGCCATTCTCAATGCTTCCTCAAAATGCTGCATCAGCATAGCCCATAGTTTACTTGATTTCATGAAGCTGGAGTCAATGTTGAGGACACCCAAGGCAACCCCTCCTGACCATATAGCATTGTAACAGGACATCAGTAGGGATGGTAATGGCAGTGTCTGGAACATTACCTGTAATACATGATTCCATGAAAATGATTATGTCAGGCTGTTGTTTGGCTAGTCTATGCAATCACTCTCCTAGTTTTGGCATAAGCCAAGTTGTTGGTAAGTCAGACTTAGCTGGATGAACAGGCTGTGTAGCAGTTTGACAGAACTGAGTGCCTTGCGAGACCATTTCTACAGGCAGTTAACTCCAGTCATATTACAGTGAGTCTGGAGTCACTTTTGGCCAGACTGGTTAAGGATGATAGATTTCCTTTCCGAAATGATATTAGTGCGCCAGATGAGTTTTATGACAATTGACAATGGCTATGGCCAATATTAGGCTAACTTTAAACTCCAAATATTTATAGAATTTAAATTGTTCATTTGTCATGGTGGCATTCAAATTCATGTATCCTCAACACTTGTCTGTGTTTCTGAATTATTAGTCCAGTGACCTGACCAATTTATCACAATTTCTCTCTAATGATTTTCAGGGAAAGGGGCCATAATTACCTGATGTGTCTGTTATATGATGCCAACCCACAGCCATGTGGCTGACTCTTAACTGTTTCCTAAAATTACCTATCAAGTCACTCAGTGGTCAAAAGGATAGCCCACCATGACATCAAGGGCAATTGGAGATGTCCAATCTTGGCCACATCCCGTAAGTGATTTTCTAACAAAAGAATGCTGAGTAGATCATCAACTCATGGATTATACTGCTGACCCCCTCCCCAATTCTCAATGATGTCCATTTTGCTCGCAGATTTTGATGCGAAAAAAACAAGTTCCGCCTTGATATTAGAGACAGTCACTTTTACTTCATTTCCGAATTCAGCTTTTATCTATGCTTTTACTAATCCTTTACAAGGTCAGGAACAGAGCTATCCTGGAATTACCTAAATTGGGCTGCAATGATCGATGAGATAGTAATTGGCCAGATTAGATTTGTGATCTGGACATACTATTAGGTAGATCTCAGTTTTATAGGCATATTAGAACAACTTGGATTATGGCATAGTTAGTCTGGAGCACAAAGTTTAGTACCTGAACTATGTTGTTGTCCTGGTCTTTGATGCAACCAGTGCACTCTGCTGTTTCTTAATATCACACCGAGTGAGTAAATATAGTCAAGATGGTTTTGAGATGGTGATGGATCACCAAAGGAGATTTGAGATGGTGGTGGATCAACAAAGGAGTTCACTCAGCATTTCTCTCTGAAGATGGTTACAAACTCGTCAATCTTGCCTTTTGCACGCAAAGTAACTTCATCCATCATTGAGGATGCAAATGATGATGCAGTCTTCTCCTTCTTTTAACTGTTTGATTGTCCACTTATATCAGGGCTGGATGTGGGGGGACTGAAGAGGTTTAATTTGATCTATTGCTTGTGGGATGTCATTTTGAGGTACACTGGATACATGCTGCTCAACATTCATCAGTGTATCAGATTTGATTCTCCTGGGTTGATTGTAATTGCACAGTGAGAAATATGCCACATCTTGAGGTTACGGATTATAGTGGAATACTATCCTGCTGCTTCTGATAGCTCACATGTGCCAATGTGCTCTCTTGGAACATCAATGCCAATTATTAAGAGCACTCAAATTTTCTGATAAAATAACGAGAGATAAACCTTAGCTATGAGATTATGTCAGTTCAAGACACATTATCAAAGGTATGGGTCTCAAGAATGCTCAGACTCAGTTTATAAATAGCTGTCAGTTTTGGATGCTTGAAGCCTCATTTATTAAGAATCTTGTATGAGGAGTCACGACTGCTGCGTTATAGATACACATTTACTTATTTATGCATTTTTGAAAAAAAATCTTCTACCCCTTCAACCCTATCATATTTACAACCTGGTCTCATCAATGACCATAGGTAAAGTGACATTAAATATGAAGTGTTCTTAATAAACCATCCATTATGGTAACATTTATTTTGGTAGTTGCAGCCATTATATTTTTAACAGATAAAGTTAATTTCACAAATTAATTATAATATTTACTTAAGTAATGATCAAATCCCCACCTGGATATTTCTTATAAGTTTTCTTTGGTGTGATGTGTTGAACAGTAAAATATGGTTTTCTCTGCCCAAAAGCCAAAGATTGACGTACTCGGAATTGATCTTGACAGTAGGTACCAAAAGCAGCATCTCGCTCCTTCTGAGTAATCACTGTACAAGGAATGAGTATGCACTGTAATATCATTAGCAATTCAAATTTCAAAATTTTCAAAAATAAAGTTCAAAGTTTTGAATAACTGACACTGTCTATCAAGCAGCTGTACTGAAGGCACATGGTAGATGACATAAAGGCGATAATCTTGCTCCTGTGTCAAAGGATTATTGAATAAATCTGAAAGAGAATCAAATTTACAACATCAAATTACACCAAGAAAAGTGATGTTACGATGCAAGTGTTCAGTTTGATATTTAAATTATTAAGAATACTCAAATGATTTAATTTGGTGCAAAGTATATGTTTTCCAGTTGAAGATTTTGTTAACAGTTCAAATTAAAGTACTTTGGGACACATTTGGTGTGTTGCTATCAAATACAGGTCTGATTATCTTATTTAAAGATAATCAAAAATAACCTTTGCTTCTAATACTTCAGCAGTAAAGTTTAGTGGAGTGATACAGATCCGGAAAGTGTGAGATTCAATTACCTGTCTGTCCTACATTTGTTGACTGCATCTATAATGATGATGGTGATGAAGGCTTACTTGGTTGGGTTTATCCTATGAATGTATTGACATTTATTTGACCCTTGTGGGTGAGATGTTATTTGCCAAAATGCAGATGAGATGAAATGTAACCCAAAAAGTGTCAATGCTCTCAGGAGAGATGTGAGAATGAAAATGAATAAAACTCAGAAAGAACGGAGATACTTATCTCAAATCTTTTCTTTTGTGAAGCACCATGCCATTGAATAACTTAATCCATTGTGTTTAGCTGTGAAAATAAATGTATTAACATCTTCCAAAACTGTAACTTCTTACAGTAACATTATTAAATTGAAATTAAATAGTCTAAAAGTGCGACGTTGGAAAAGCACAGCCGGTCAGGCAGCATCTGAGGAGCAGGAGAGTTGACATTTTGATTCCTGAAGGGCTTATGCCCGAAACGTCAATTCTCCTGCTCCTCGCCTGCTGCGCTTTTCCAGCACCACACTTTTCAACAATTTTGAGCTCTTCATCAGGAATGTGTGTGTGTGTGTTGGGGGGGGGGCACGTAGCTGAGAGATAAATGGGAGGCGGGTAGGGCTGGGGGGAAGGTAGCTGGGAATGTGATAAGTAGATGAAGGTGGATGGTAATGCTGATAAGTTGGAAGAGAAGGCGGAGCACATAAGTGGAAAGGAAGATGGACAGGTAGAACAATTCAAGAGGTGGCGAATAGGAGTGTTGAATTTGGGATAGCACTGGGGGAAGGGAGATGAGGAAACTGGTGAAATCGACTTTGATTTCATATGGTTGGAGGGTCCCAAGGTAGAAGATGAGGTGTTCTTCCTCCAGTCGTCGCGTGGCTAGGATTTGGCAGTGGAGGAGGCCTAGGGCTTGCATGTCCTAGGCAGAGTGGGAGGGGAGTTCAGCCACAGAGCAGTGGGGTTGTTTAGTCTATGTGTCCCAGAGATGTTCTCTGAAATATTCGACAAATTGGCATCCTGTCACCCCAATATAGAGGAGACCACATTGAGATCATCATACACAGTAGATGAGGTACTTGTAGGTGCAAGAAAATCTCTGCCGTATGTGGAAGGATCCTTTGAGGCTTTGGATGGAGGTGAAGGGGGAAGTATGGGCACAAGTTTTACACCTCTTGCAGTGGCAAGGGAAGGTGCCAGGAGTGTAGGGTGGGTTGGTGGGGGGCGTGGAACAAATAGGAGAGTCGAATTCAACCCTCCAACTCGGCACCGTCCTCTTGAACTGTCCTGTCTATCTTCCTTCTCATCTATCCACTCCACACTCCGCTCTGACCTATCACCACCACCACACACCTTGGTCTACCTATTACATTCCTAGCTACCTTCAGCCCAGCCCCATTCCCATCCATTTATCTGTAAGTCCCATTTGGCCCCCATCCCCACATTCCTGATGAAGAGCTTATGCTCGAAACATGACTCTCCTGACCAGCCTTGCTTTTCCAGTGCCACACATTTTGACTCTGCCTCCAGCATCTGCAGTCCTCACTTTCTCCTGAAATTAAATAAACCTTGTTTTAAGAAAAAATATTTGATGTAAGCGCATGCTATGAAAATTTGATATGAACATAGAACACAAAAAAATCCTCCATTGCTTTACCAACACTTTAAATTTCCCAAAAAAAGGGTACAGTAGTACACTAACAGTGAATCTGAATTGGTAATGTAGAGGCCTGGACTAACAACCTGGAAAAACAAGTTCAAATGCAGCCACACAACTTGTGAATTTAAGCTCAATCAGTTAAAAATTAAGTAATAATGTCTGTGAAAACACTCAAATGACATACAAATTCATTCACTAATGTCTTTGAGGGAAGGAAATGCTAGCTTTCCAGTAAGACCCATACCTTAGGAATGAATAAATAGCTTAAAAATGGAATTATCAAACTATTTAAAAAATGTTTGACCAGCTTTCCTGCATTAAGTGCTTATGCCATGGTGTCAAAGTGACTTGTGTTCTGAAATAACTCCACAGAGACAGGTATTCCATCACCAAGTTGCCCTCTATTTACACATGGTGATTCCTTGACATGATCCAGCTCTCAGAGACAGCTTTCAGAGTGACAGGATGCCTGACATTCATAGAGTCATAAAGATGTACAGCATGGAAACAGACCCTTCAGTCCAACCCTTCCATGCTGACCAGATATCCGAACCCAATCTAGTCTCACCTGCCAGCACCTGGCCAATATCCCTCCAAACCCTTCCTACCAGCCTCCACCACATCCTCTGGCAGCTCATTCCATACACATACCACCCTCTGCGTGAAAAAGCTGCCCCTTAGGTCTCTTTTATATCTTTCCCCTCTCACCTTAAACCTATGCCCTTTAGTTCTGGACTCTACGACCCCAGGGAAAAGACTTTGTCTATCTATCCTATCCATGCCCCTCATGATTTTGTAAACCTCTATAAGGTCACCCCTCAACCTCTGACGCTCCAGAGAAAACAGCCCCAGCCTTTTCAGCCTCTCCCTATAGCTCAGATCCTCCAACCCTGGCAACATCCTTGTAAATCTTCTCTGAACCCTTTCAAGTTTCACAACATCTTTCTGATAGGAGGGAGACCAGAATTGCACACAATATTCCAACAGTGGACTAACCAATGTCCTGTACAGCCGCAACATGACCTCCCAACTCCTGTACTCAATACTCTGATCAATAAAGGAAAGCATACCAAACGCTGTCTTCACTATCCTATCTACCTGCGACTCCACTTTCAAGGAGCTATGAACCTACACTCCAAGGTCTCTTTGTTCAGCAACACTCCCTAGGCCCTTACCATTAAGTGTATAAGTCCTGCTAAGATTTGCTTTCCCAAAATGCAGCACCTTGCATTTATCTGAATTAAACTCCATCTGCCACTTCTCAGCCCATTGGCCCATCTGGTCAAGATCCTGTTGTAATCTGAGGTAACCCTCTTCACTGTCCACTACACCTCCAATTTTGGTGTCATCTGCAAACTTACTAACTGTACCTCTTATGTTCACATCCAAATAATTTACATACCCTTTTTTTCTTTATTTTCTTTCTTTCCCCCACATCCATGTTGTGTGTGTGCAGGTGTGAGACACAGTGAGAGATACAAGGTGTATGAATCTTTATTCAATTTCCACCACCAGGAAGAAAAGAAACACCCGAGTGGTCAGTGACAAGCAGTGCTCTTCACAAAAGGGCAATGCTGTGTGATCAAACAGTGAAGGGGAAGGCAGGGATTAAATCAAAATAGAGTTGGAGGGGGAAATAATGCACTCCACTCCCTGCGGCGCCCACCTCTCCCTGAACAACTTCAGGGTGTTGGTGGAGACCACGTGCTCTTTCTCCAAGGACACCCGGGCTCTAACGTAACTGCGGAAGAGGGGCAGGCAGTTGGCCCTAACGATCCCCTCCACGGCCCGCTGCCTGGACCTGTTTATGGCCACTTTGGCCAGGCCCAGGAGCAGACCCACGAGGAGGTCTTCAGAGCTGCCCTCCCTCCTCCGTAACGGGTGCCCGAAGATCAGGAGCGTGGGACTGAAGTGCAACCAAAAGCAGAGGAGGAGGTTTTTAAGAAAATCAAAAAGGGAGTGCAAACGCCCACACCCAATATACACGTGGTCCATGGACTCCACAGCAGCACAGAACAAGCAGTTGGGCTGGGAGTCCGTGAACCATCGCAACCTGCAGTTGACGCTCCTCTTTTGTTTTCCTTTTTTTTCTTCTTTTTTTTAAATTAAACCCCCACACTACCGTCTAACTGCAGTAGTGCTTTTTTTTCCCCAGCTGGTGTGTGCTGGTGTGAGACACAGTGAGAGACATAAAGTGCACGAATCTTTATTCAATTTCCACCACCAGGAAGATAGGAAAACACCCGGGTGGCCAGTGACAAGCAGTGCCCTTCACAAAAGGGCAATGCTGTGTGATCACGTTCTTTTTTTTTCTTTTCTCAATAGGGAAAACACCCGAGTGGCCAGTGACAAGCAATGCCCTTCTCTCCGTTTTTTTTGATAAGCACTGGGGACTCCTGTTTTTTTTTATTAACCCCCACACTACCGCCTAACTGCGGTAGTGCTTATTTTTTCCCTAGCACCCATGGTGTGTGTGTGCAGGTGTGAGACACAGTGAGAGACACAAAAGTGCATGAGTCTTTATTCAATTTCCACCACCAGGAAGATAGGAAAACACCCAAGTGGCCAGTGACAAGCAGTGCCCTTCACAAAAGAGCAATGCTGTGTGATCACGCTCCTCTTCTTATTTTCAGCCAGGGCTCCCTAATTGGACCACATTAACACCTCCAATCAGGAACTCCTATTCTATGAGTTCAACCTGGCTGATCTCCTAACAATCACTACACAATCTCTTAAATTAATGCAATTATTTATGAACCACAAAATAGTGATACACTGACCCCCCTCAAAGCCAGGGGATAGTAATTATCACGACCCCACCTCTGCCACAGTAGCCCTTACCCATGCTCTATCATCTGCCATCCTTATATGTTGAATCACCACCTTTCACAATTATTGTCTTCTCTACATCCCACTATGATGCCTTCAATCCTTACAACTGATTTCCCCAGCATCCCAATCAGTAGAGTGGCACCCTGGTAGACCCCCTAAACTTTCCATGACTAGACCTGTCGAACTGATTGTGACGTTTCCCATTGACCTGAAAGGATAGCCTCAACCAATGAGTGACCAGCCCCTGATTGATCTCTGAGCAGCTTGATTGACCCCCTGTTCTCCAAACTGGCTCAACCATCACACAAAACTGGACATGACCCAATCCCAGATTGTAAAAGTATGGAGCCCTTATTTTGGACATCCCAAGCGGCTGAATAATCATGTCCAAGCCGTAGCATGTCTGCAAATGGTGCAATTGACTTAAAGTGCTGGTATGCTATGATTGACGGCAATCTCCCTTGACTTGACGGAGGGCTACTTCCATTTGACTTTGATTCATGGCTAGGGTAGGGAAATGGGTCTGAGTGGGTTACTCTTCAGAGAGTTGGTGTGGACTTGTTGGGCCAAATGGCCTGTTTCCACACCGTAGGGATTCTTCTACGATAACTGTTTGAAGCACTTGCAATATGTTTGCTGTGGATGCTGCCAGCAGATGGTGTAGACGCGACACTGATGTAGAAGAGGGCCATACAGCCACATGGTGCTAACTATGGGCACAGGTGCACCTCAGGCTGCTGGGGCAGATGACAGAATTTCACTGACCTTATACTCATTTTGAACAGAAGATCAGTGAAATGTTGTCACCTGCCTCAACAGTCTCAGGTGCACGTGTATCCACACTCTCTGCCACAGACATCAGATTGGCCTTCTTGAAAATGAACCCATGAAAAGTGATTGGCCCAGATAGAGTCCCTAGCCATGCACTCAGGTTCTGAGTGGACCAGCTGGAGGAAGTATTCGCAGGAATCTTTAATCCCTCCTCATTTCAATGTGAAGTTCCCACCTGCTTCAAGAAGACAATTATCATCCCAGTGCCAAAGAAAGTTCAGGCAACACGCCTTAATGACTGTTGCCTTGTGGTCCTGACACCTGACATCCATCATTATGAAGTCTTCAAGAGGTTAGTAACGGCATACATTAACTCCAGCCTCCCAGGTTGCTTTGATCTACTGCTATTCATCTCCCATCACAATAGGTCCACAGAAGATGCCATTTCCTCAGCCATACACTCAGCCTTGCAACATCTGGATAATAAGGACACCTACGTCAGAATCCTAACTTTTGCTCTGCTTTCAACACCCCTATATTCCAATCAAACTCATCTCCAAACTCAGAGACCTAGGACTCCGTTACCCACTCTGGAACTAGATCCTCAACTTCCTGGTTCACAGACTGTCATCAATAAGGAGAGACAACAACATCTCCTCCACAATAATCCTCAAAACCAGTGCCCTGCAAGGCTGCGTACTCAGCACCTCACTATCCTCCTAATACACTCACAACTGTGTGGCCAACTTCAGTTCTAACACCATTTACAAACTTGCTGTTGGCACCACCGTAGTGGGTCAGATCTCAAACAATGAAGAGACAGAGATTTTAGTGGCATGTGTAAAGACAACAATCTCTTCATCAATGTCAGTAAAACAAAGCAGTCAGCCATCAACTTTAGGAAGCAGAGTGGAGGACACAATCCTGTCTATATTAATAATGCTGATGTGGTGATGGTCAAGAGCTTCAAGCTCCTCAGAGGAAATATCACCAACAATCTATCCTGGTCCATCTACGTCAACTCTACAGTCAAGAAAGTACATCAATGCTTCTCCTTCCTCAGAAAGCTAAGGAAATTTGGCATGTCCATAATGACTCCTACCAATGTTTATAGATGCACCATAGAAAATATTCTATCGGGAACCATCACAGCCTGGTATGACAACTGCTCTGCCAAGACTGCAAGAAATTATAGACAGTTGCGAATGCCACCATTCATCACAGCACCAGGGTCCCAGGTTCAATTCCAGCCTCGGGCAACTGTGTGGAGTTTGCACATTCTCCCCATGTCTGCGTGGGTTTCCTCTGAGTGCTCCTGTTTCCTCCCACAATCCAAAGATGTGCAGGTCAGGTGAATTGGCCATGCTAAATTGCCCATAGTGTTAGGTGCATTAGTCAGAGGGAAATGGGTCTGGGTGGGTTACTCTTCGGAGGGTCGGTGTGGACTGATTGGGCCGAAGGCCTGTTTCCACACTGAATGGAATCTAATCTAAACTCCCGAATGCCTTGCGAAAGCAACCAACATAATCAAAGACCCCTTCCACCCCTGTTACACTCTCTTTCAATCTCTTCCATATGGCAGAAGATACAAAGTTTGAAAGCACATACCAACAGATTCAAAAGTAGCTTCTTCCCTGCTTATGAATGGACCTTTCAAATATTAGAGTTCATCTTTCTCTGCACCTTCTCTGTATCTGTAAAACTATATCCTGCATTCTATTCTATTACCCTGATGTACTTATGTAACATATGATTTGGCTGGATAACATGCAAAACAATACTTTTCACTCTATCTCAGTACGTAAGACAATAATAACAAATCAAATCAAATCAAAATATTCACCCCTCAGTTGATCACTACTGACAATCATAACAAGTTGCCTGCCTTTGAGTCTGCTCTAAGAGGCAAGGCAACACAGAAAGACTGCGAACCTCTCAGTTCCAAATGAAGTGGCAAAGCAAGGCAAGGCAAAGATGCAGTGTGCATCCAAATAGGTAAAAAGTGAGTGAGAGCTAGGAGAGTAAGCGAGGTGCACCCTGGTCCAATCCACGAAGGGGGTGTTCGTCTCTATGCACAAAGTGGGTTCAGCAATAGCATTAACTGCAAGGCAGCGGTGTGCTCCAAAATATTGAAGAGAAAAACCATATTCTGAGTCGTAAATGTGCCTTGGGATCACGGGTGAGGCTGTCGAGAGTTTTAGCCAACCTCTGTGGATTGGGGGTTGCAGGCAGTTGTTGCCCATGCCTTGTAACCTGAGATGTTGGAGAACTGTCTGAGCTGGAGTCGTGGAGGAACATGCGACAAACTGGAGTTGGGAGATATCCACTCTGAAGTTCATGTCTGCGGTCATCTAATTCCTCGCTGGCAAATTAGAGATTAGGAAACTGCAGATTAATGATGCAAAATTAGATCATGATGAGATGTAAATAATCTTCTTACGACACCCTAGTGAGATTCACAATCTGGTTGCAAAATCAGACTAAGAGCACAAAAGTGATGGGGGAACAGGACTTGGTGTAAATTAGAGTTACATTCCAATGCTTATGTTTGTGGGAAAAAAAAGTTAATTATCTATGAAAGATATGCCATTAAAAGAAACATATTGCATATTTGTGACTGTTATGATTCAATAATTCAAACCTTTTTATTTTTACAGGTCATTATATAAATTGATCATTTGTGGGCATTATTTCCGATTAATCACAGAATAAAAAAAACTAAGTTGGAGACAGTTGTTGAAAACTTACTGCTATTATAGCAATATTTATCAAAACAAAATCAAAACAATTAGCAGTATGGTTCATTTATATTTATTTCTACCGTAATAAACTTTGCTAAATGTGGCCTGTGCCAACTGACACTTTACAAAATCAATTTAATATCCCAGAGGCAGACAATTGCTTACTTAGTGTGTGTAGCCATCTCAATTTCTTGAATTCTGATATGACTTTCTCCACCTTATGAAGCCAATTATTTTGTAGCATCAATATCTGCAATGATGTCAAATGTTTCAGAGCACCTACAATACAAGGCATCTTGTAAAATGTAATTCTAAAAACACTTCAATTAATTGAAAACATTGTGCTTGACAAAGTAATTTCTGAACACAATCACCTCATGATTACAGCTCTGAATTGGAGACTGTGATTCCAGATTTTAAAATGACAAACTGAAATGCATTTTAACAAACTGGCCATTGGTGAGTAATTTTCATGTAATTACTCATTAATTCCCTTCAGAATCAGGAATCTTTCACCATTATCTGGTTCCAGCTTCAATCTGTATAGCTTCCATTTAACTCCAGTGTGCTTGTAATGAAATACTCAAAATCATACAAACCTATGAATTACCATGAGGCAACTCAGCTCCCTCAGCCTGCGCTACTATTCAGTAATATCATTGCAAATTACTCCATAATCCTGATTACTTCATAATCCTACTTACTCATAATGTTTCACCTCTTATTTAGCAAGAATGTATCTGCCTTTGAATTACAAACATTGAATGGCTCTGCTTTCACCGCTGTCTGGGGAAGAGATTGCCAAAGACTCAAGACACTCTGAGACAAATAATTTCTTACTTTAAACTGTGTCTCCTGCTGTTCACCTCTGTCAAAAAGAGAGACATCCTTCTAGCATCCATACTCTCAAAACCTTACTGATCTTCAACAAGATGACCTTACTTTTCAAAACTCCAATGGATCCAGACCCAGCCTGTCCAACCTTTTCTCAGAACATAATCCAGTACAAATGAATCTTCTCTGAATCTCTTTCACACCCTTACATTCATTTTTAAATAAGGAGACCAAAACCGTATGCATGTCTCATGAAATGGCCCCACTAACCCCCTTCACAAATGTGGCAAAACATAGCTAACTTTATATTCTGTTCTCCTTGTAGGAATATTTACTGTGTCTTCCTAATTACTAGCTATATCTATATAGTAATCTTCTAAAATTTATTAGCAAATGATGTCTACATCCCATGAGTGAATAAAAAACAGTATCAGGACACGCAGATCCATCTATACCTCGGAATTCTGCAATATCTCCCTACATTAAATAGTATGTTGTTTTTCTATTCTTCCTATCAAAGTGGACATGTTTACATCTTTCTACATTGTTCTCCATCAAAATTTTGATCACTCTCTCAATTTTATATATTCCTTTGCAGATTCGTTATGTTCTCTTCCCACTTACTTTCCTACATAACTTTGCAAATTTGCAAGTAATTATGGCATCAGTACTGATCTTATGGTACTGCACAATGTTCCCATTATGTCCTTCTGAATAAAATATTCCAGCGTTTCCTTGGGACAGATGCAAAAGGTTCTGACTCCTCTACTCCTGAAAGAGCGCAACTCAGCCATTGAGTTTCAACGCCAACTTCTGTAAATATCCTACGACAAAGTCCATCAGAATCTGTAGCTTGGCAACTTTTGGTTTGAGCAATTTTCTCAATATGCTTTCACCAGTGATTGTAATTGTTTTAAGATCTTCATACCCTTTCACCACACAATTATTTCTGGAATGATACTTATGTTTTCTACACTGAAAACAGATGCAAAAAGGCCAGTTCAATATAACTTTCTGTGTATCTATTTTCGATTATTAATTCCTCAAACTTACTCTGTTGAAGTCTAAGACTCACTTCCAATCATAGAGCTGTATAGCATGGATTAGATTAGATTACTTACACTGTGGAAACAGGCCCTTCGGCCCACCAAAGCGCAAAACACCCAGACCCATTCTCCTACATTTACCCCTTCACCTAACACTATGGCAATTTAGCATGGCCAATTCACCTGACCTGCACATTTTTGGACTGTGGGAGGAAACCGGAGCACCCGGAGGAAACCCACGCAGACATGGGGAGAATGTGCAAACTCCACACAGTCAGTCACCTGAGGCGGGAACTGAACCCGGGTCTCTGGCACTGTGAGGCAGCAGTGCTAATCACTGTGCCACCGTGCCGCCCACTTGGAAATAGATCCTTCAGGCCAATTCATCCATGTCAATCAGATATCCTAAATTAATCCAGTCCCATTTACAGCATATCCCTCTAAACCTTTGTTCTCACATACCTATCTAGACGCCTTTTAAATGTTGTAATTGCACCAACCTCCACCACTTCCTTTAGCAGCTCATTCCATACACACTCCACCCTCTGCGTGAAGTTGCCCCTCAGGTTGCTTTTAAATCTTTTCCCTCTCACCTCAAACCTATACCCTCTAAGTTTTGGACTCCCCTACCTGGGGAAAAGACTTTGGCTGTTCACCCTTTCCAAGCTCCTCATGGTTTTACAAACCTCTATAATGTCACCTCGCAGCCTCTGAAGTTCCAGGGAAAGTAGCCCCAGCCTATTCAGCCTTTCCCTATTGCTCAAACCCTCCAATCCTGGCAACATCCTTGTCAATCTTTTCTGAATCCTTTCAAGTTTCACAACATTCTTCCTATAGCAAGGAAACCAGAACTGAATGCAGTATTCCAAAACTGGCCTAACCCACATCCTGTACAGCTGCAACGTGATCTCCCAACTCTTGTACTCAATGCACTGACCAATAAAAGCAAGCATACGAACTCCTTCTTCACTATCCTGTGTACTTGGGACTCCACTTCCAAGGAATTTTGAACGTGCACTCTAAGATCTCTTTGTTGAGCAACACTTTCCAGGACCTTCCCATTCAGTGTATACGTCCTGCCCTGATTTGCCTTTCCAAAATGCAGCACCTCATTTATCTAAATTAAACTCCATCTGCCACTCCTTAGCCCATTGGCCCATCTGATCAACTCTACCAATTATTTTCTTTTTTAAATACCTGTAAAAACTTTTACTGTTTTTGTGTTTCTATCTAGCTTTACCTCCTATTATAATTTATCCTTTCTCATTAATTTTTTAGTCAAGCTTTGCTGTTGTTTACATTCTGTTCAATTTTGACTTCCCAAATTACATAACTTTTCTTTCATTTTGAAACTATTTAATACAAAAATAGAAATTGCTGGGAAAACTCAGCATGACTGGCAGCATCTGAGAAGAGAAAGCAAAATTGACATTTCAAGTCCACTGAACTTTCTTCAGAACACACTCTTTCAGAAGAAACTACTTAATACCTTTCTCAGTTAACCAAAGATGCACATGCTTCCTTTGAAGTCTTTCTTACTCAATGGATTATACATTTTGAGTATTCTGAAATATTTCATTAAATGTCTGTCACTGCATTTCTGCTGACAATAACCGAATGTCAGTTCACTTTAACCAGCTGTATACATACCCTTATAATTGCCCTTATTAAATTTGAACCATGTACGTTAGATCCACTCTTCTCTCCCTCAAACTAAATGCGATATTCAATCTTATTATGTTCATTGTTACTTAGATGCACTTTTACTATGAGGTTTTTCATTAATGATGTCTCATTGTACATTACCAGATTTATACAGATCATATATAGACCATACATGTACCAGATCTGTGTATATAGCCAGCTCTCTAGTTGACTCCTGAACATGCTAGTCTAAGAAAATATCTGAAAACACTCTAGCACCACATCACTCAGGTTACCTTTGTCAATCTGATTCATTCAAACTATATGTAGATTTAAATTGCACATGATTATCAAAAGCTTTTTCATAAACTGCCACTATTTCTCCAATATACCTTGTCGCTGTTAGGGGGCCTATGGATGAACTTCCACAAGAAACTTCTTACTTAAACTTTTTCTCATCTCTACCCAAACTAAATCTACATTTTGATCTTCACAACTGGAGTCATCATTCTGATCTTATACTAATGCCATCCCTATTCTGCCACCTTTTCCTAGATTCCTAACTTTCCTGAAATGTCATGTACTTTGAATATTTGGATCTGTCTTATTCACCTTGCAGGCATGTCACTGTAATAGCTACCAGATCAAACACACTTATTTCTTTTTGTACAAGGAATTCATCTGTTTTGTTTAATTAAACACATTCAAACTGAGAGCTTATAGTTTTGTCCTTTAACTGTTTGAATAAGCTCGTTTTATTTTGACGCACTCTTAGTTTCCATGTTCTCTCCCTTCTTGCCACATTCTGGTAATCATTTCCATTATTGCTAGCAGCTCTCTTGTCTTGTCTTTTCTATTCAATGTATTACATCTTCCTAAACTTGATCCATTTCTTTCCCTGCCTGATGACCTACCTGAATACTAGTCCTAGGACCATTTAGACAAATGCCGAACCACCACAGCCATCCAGATTTGGCAGTTTCATCCACATTCCAGGAATAAAGCTAAGAACTAGTTGGCTTTTCATGCATAGCACGTGGGCTAAGATAAAGGACAGTGTTACAGTAAAGAGAGTTAGGAGGTGAAACATAATCGAACCGGGATGACAAATGTAATCCAGTCCCCATTTTAATGTCATGTATTCTTATCTGTATACAGTGCCATTACAAATTCAGGAGCTATGGCACTGAGTATTTCTAATAGGCCGAGGATGCAATTATAGCATGGCAAATTCACCTGGGTAGTTTCCATTATAAATGTGGATACAGAAATTACGAACACAAAGAAGTGATGGGAAGTGAATAAAGATTTAAATTTTAAAACATATTAGATGTAATAGTTCAGAATTCGTTGGGGACTTGAACCGTCAATTAGGTACATCCACAGTGTAGAAACCCCTGAATGGTACAGAAGAATGAAACAAATTATGGAACAAGTTAACATTAACCCAATTAATTATGTCCTTCCAAGATTTCTTGGAACTCTTGTGACTTTCGTCACTGCCTTTGCTGAAAACCATTATCTTCACCCCTTATTTAAATCAATGGTGATCACAGTTTTTCTGAATTTAAGCCACTTTTCAAGCAAATATTATCGAGACATTAAAAAAAAGTATTGAAGGTCAATGGCACAAAGTATTCAATTTGATTGTATTCTTCGATTTCACATAAATAACATATCAACTTAAACAAAACTTGCATATTGAAATGTATTTGAATGCTTAATCCATGGCCATATAATGACAGAATAGTTCAAAATGAAGGTTTCAAAGAATATCAATGGAGTAGTGAGAACAACTTCAGGCAGTGGTTGCACCATTTCTGATTGGTTGCATTGTTCATTGCAGTATGTTCAATTAGAAAAACAGAGAAGGTTGGTGCAAATCATCAGCAGTTATCTTGACATTTTGATTAGTAAAATCTACTTTGCCAACATTGACAACATAAGAAAATGTAAACCTTTGCAAACTGAAGTAGTTTTTGTGAACCTCGCAAGTAGGCAGTTTCATCTGCAAGGAACGGAAAAGTTGCTGGACAATATCAAAAACTAAATCACAAGATGTACAGATGATATCAAGCTTAAGCTTATATCTCAAGGACAATTAGTATTAGGCAACAAATGTTGGTCTTGCAGCCTTGTCAACATGAAGGCTTAAAAAAAATTAAAACTTATAAACGATGGGAAACGTATAAGAATAGAGGTGATAGATCTTTCCAACAGTTAATTTTAAAACAATAAACTAAGTCCCATATATAATGATGAGAAATTATTAAGTTGTCATTTCCAATTGTTGCTAATCCAAATTTAAAATCCTTGTTGACAATGTTCTAGCTGAATTCAAATGGTTAATGTTAAAGTTGATTTCAATGATTCAAATTTAACACATTATTATACAATTTGCACTATCAGTTGAGATGAGAAACAATTGAATTTAATGTAAATAATTTCTGATTTCTCAAGCAGAAGCAAATAAGTTGAGTATATTTCTGGTACAACCTAATTATTCCACTTTTTCAAAATTTGATTTGCATACTCTATTATTTAAAATCCAAACGGAATTCTCAGAAAATCTTCAAAGCAGTAGACTACATAGGAATAGTTCATTCTGGAATGGTAAGATCAATATTTAGAGCACAGAAATAGGTAATTTGCCCTACTGTGTCCATAACAGTTGATGGGGAGTCATGAAGGCTAATCTCATTTTCCAGCTTTTGCCCTGCAGCCCTGTCAATTATAACACTTGAAATGCAACTGCAAATATGTTTAAATGTTATGAGAGTTTGTGCCTACTTTTCAAGTAGTGAGCTTCAGATTTCACTATCCTCTGGGTGAATGAATATGCGATTGAATCCGCCAAACCTCCTACCCAAAATTATCCCCCTAGTTTTCAAGCCTTTACCAAGGAGAAAAGTGCCTTACTTTGCATTCTATTCAGACCCCTGATTATTTTATATTATTCAGTTAGATTTCCTCTCAGCCTTCTTTGTTCTGAAGATAACAATTCCAGTTTATGCCATTTTTCATTATAACTATAACTCCCCAAGCAAGGTAATGTTCTCGCACATCTCCTGTTTACCCTCACTAATATACTCATGTTTCCTGTAGTGTAGTGATGAAAACTACAACCGGAACTTCACTTGTAGACTAACTAATAATTATATTACTTCCGAGTAACCTTTCCACTCTAATATACAGTGCTTCAGCTAAATAAACTAAGTATCCCACATGTCATCTTGACCATTTTATCCAGCCATCTGTTGTCAAGCCATCTACAAGGATTTGTGGGTTTGACCTCAAACATCCCTCCCCATCTTTTCGACTTCTCAGTATCATACCATTTATTGCTTTTGTAGGTTTCCCGAATGCTTTAGCTCACATGTCTTCAAACTGGAACTATATTTGCCACTGTTTCACTGTATAGACCGTTGATAAATTCCTGAAATTTACAATTGTATTCTTCATAATAAAGCCAGTGCAGACTGGAAAATGATAGGTTAGAGCCTCTACTATTTCCTCTCTGGTTTCCATTAACAAACTAGGATACATTTATTCAGGGCCACATTTATCCATATTCAAAGATGTTACTGTGTAACTTACTAATGATAATTTAATCAGACATTTCACATTCCGCTTCTGATTGTATCATCCTTCACTTAGGAAGGAAGCATGCAAAGTATTCTTTAGGAACAATATCCTGTGGCTCTATACACCCTTGTGGACCATAATAATCCTTCTTTAGTTATCTTCTTGCTCTTTATATACTTAGAACTTGCCTCTGTTATTTTTTGCATGTCCTTTCCTTGCTTCCCTAAATACCTCTTTAATTTTGTCCCTGCACTTCCTCCAGGTTTTCTACAATAGTGAATCATTGATATCTACCACAAACTTTGCTTTTCCCTTTATCCTCTTCTTTAAGAACCCTGACATTAAGGAACTCTGAATTTGTCAACCCCATAAAACATTTAAGAACTAAATGAGTGAAAGTTAACTTAAAATAATTACAATAATATTCTAGTTAAAACACCAAAACACTCCATTCAGAGCAAGAATCTTTAGCTAAATCAGTGACCTTTGTTCTCCTCATAGATGCTGGCTGACTACTTGAGTGTTTCCAGCATTTCCTGCTCATTTAGATTTTTAGCAGCGATAGTATTTTGCTTGTAATGCAAACATATTCCATGGTAACAGAGGTGACAGATAATAGTATAAATTGAAATACATATTAAAAACTGAAAATTATCTTTCAAAGTGTTTGAGTCAGCAAGCAACATAATCCAAAATTAACTATATTTAAGAAAACAAAATTGTACCTGTTACATCAGTGATCAGGTTGTTGTGTAAGTATAATTCTTTGATGTGATAATTCATGCTCAAGAAATTGATTGTTTTAATCTATAACAGACAAATGAAACTGAATAATACAATAATAGCATAGAAAGTCAACAGTGCCCATTTAAACTCAATAAAATAATGATAAAAATGAAGGTAGTGTGTTCACGTGATAAATGACTACTCAGTTCCATTTACATACATGGTATAGAAAATGTTGATAATGAGATCCAGTGCTTGAATAATTTTACATGTTTATTTGATTGTTACTTCTGTTTAGTCAACTTTAACAATGAATTAGACTAGAAAGCTATTTTGAAGTATAACATAGAGACGCAGCAATTCCATATTTCAACAAATGTTTCAGAAAATGTTTAAAACAAAACATTGAATCTTCTCAGCTCCTCTACAGCATGAACCATGGCAGGAAAGTTAGGAAAATTGGGTGAGATACCCAGCCAGAACCTTCTTGACATTGAGACCAATAACTTTAATTCTCCAACCAATTGTTCCATGGTGAAATAAGATTCCCACCAATAAGCAGAAAGAAGCCTATATGCATGGATTATTGCTCATTGTCACCCAATCTTATCTCATTAATATCCAGTTTCCCATTGTTCCACCTATGGGATCAAAACTAGACACCAAGTACTCCTGACTGACAATCAGAGCAGTTAGCTGTTGACTGCAGCTCACCACTTGGTCCTCCAACTTGGACACCAGGCACTGACATCTCAGGGAAAAAGTGAGGACTGCAGATGCTGGAGATCAGAGTCAAAAAGTGTGGTGCTGGAAAAGCACAGCCAGTCAGGCAGCATCCAAGAAGGAGAGTCAACGTTTCAAGATTCCTGATGAAGAGCTTATGCTTGAAATGTCAACTCTCCCGCTCCTCGGATGTTGCCTGACCGGGTGTGCTTTTCCAGCGCCACACTTTTTGACACTGACATCTCAGGGCCCATCCCGTAGGCAACAAGCACACACACAGCCCAACCATGGACCTTGGCATCTGACATATACCACCCTCACCACATCATCATTTACAGGATGCTTCTGTATGTCAGTGCTGCACTTTGGAATGAACTGGCGACCTTTCATTAGAGTACAGATGCAAGGAAGGTTTACATCTTGAGATAGGCACTCAACTCATTGATTGGATGAGAGCTTTTTGCTCGGTCCCTTAGCATTTGCTCACTTGTCCCCATTTTGATGTTTCATCTCTACCTTGCCTTTGTATACTTTTTCCCCCCAGCCAGAGCTAACACACTCACAGTTCTTGTACCTTGCCTTACTTTTCAGTGCAGAAATAAAGCCTGGCAGCTTGTCCTATTTGTCAGCAGTGATCAGTCAAGGGGGTGAACATCTTGTTATGTGGTATTGTGCACATCAGGCTCAAATCTGTACTATGTGCAATCTGTGTATATGCCAAATATATTGTATGTGTTTCAATCAATTAGGTCTATGCGAGTAGATCTCAGGCAAGGCAAAGGAGACTCCCTTAAGGCACAACAAAAGTAAATCATTTCATCTGATAAGGATTTTGGCATAGTCAGCCAACCACTTGAGCAGGCCATGGTGAGGATCCTTTCCTCGCATGCCCCACAATCCATCATGGCTCTTTCAGTCTAATTGTGAGAGGCATTTTCTCCTGGAATGAGAGAAAGGGAGGTATTGAGTAAGATAAAAGTGACGAGCATTAGTGAAGATTGGGGAAAGATGGTGAGGTGTCCCACATTAGTCAGTAGGAGGTATGGAGGCCATGCAGGGTTTGTAGTCTGAGGGGATTGAGTAGGTAAGAGCAAACAATGGAAGATGTTGCATGCAACAATGTGAGCAGCTACTCATGAACCTTAATGGGAGGTGGGTGCAGTAGCAGAGTTAGAGTGAGTTGTAAGGCAGCAGAGAGAAGTTAAAACCAATTAGCCTGGCAGAGGGAAAAGGTTCTTTACCTTTGAATTGCATGGCTGAGTGTTCCTTCAAATGGTTGATACTGCACTAACCCAAGCTGTAACTTCAGAGCAAGCTGGCAGGGTCTGATGTGGCCTCCTGCAGGACGAGGACAGGTCGTTCTCTGCACTATCCCATCCATTCAGATTTCAAAGACTCTGACCACAAAGCAGTACACCAGGTTCCTTGCAGTTACAAGGCAAATGTCTCAAACCATGCAAGGCAACTCCGGACTGCCAGCGCTTGACCGGTAGCACCAAACCATTTAACAATGGCATCTGACTCGGGATCCAAGAAAATCCCAGTGGTAGGTGAGCACTTAGCCTCGGGAAAGAGAGAGAACCAGGCCACCATCTGATAAGCGGAGCCTCACAGGGCGTGGTACCTAGATGATGAATTCAGTTTGAGCTGATAGTACAAAAAAACTCGTTAAGTTCTTTCTGAGAGAAATGCACTATAAAGCTCAGCAAAATAACGATTAGCCAATTTCTGGTAAGTTTCAGCCCAAAGATTACTTGTAAAATCCCTCCTTAATATTACATTTTTGCTTTAATGTTATAAAATGGATTTCTGTATTTTGAGGTTCAGAATTCAACAATAAATGCTACATTTGCTTGCAATGTCCATGTCAATGAATAAATAAAAAAATGTAGATTGTTTGCCAGCAGAAGAACGAACATAAAACTAACAGCTGTTAAGTTGTTTACAAGGCCTTAAAACACAGAGGCATAGAAAACCGATGACGCCGCACTCATTAATTTGAGCATGAGAAATGGCAGACAGGAAGATTCATGATCATCATGAACTAGGTGCATTCTGAAACAGCTGTTAGACAATGCACTTTGAAACTGTATTCACTTGGTACTGAACAGGGTGCATTGAAGAAATTTGCGATTTACACCTCACTGAATAGCAGTTTTTAAAGGAACATTGCAAGTCACCACTAAACAAATGTATGTGTAAATAAAAACTTAAAGCGAATCCGAAAGCATTACATTTCCTTATCCCATTTTAAAACTGCTGCCCACTACTGGCTACCAATTACACTGCCTGCAATCACTGCTTCAACCTCTGACTTGATAGCTCCCTCTTTTTTTGTAAATTTTAGCAAAAACATTTTGACTTTACACAAATATAAAATTATTGAAAATACAACCAATAACAAATACCAGTATAATAAAGAGAAAAAAACACACAATTACAATACAACTACTGTCTACTAACTACTAACCTACTCTGTAATACAAAACAAAACCTAACACTGTGCCAAACATCACCCCAATAAATAAATAAGTGACTAATAAATCAAAAGAAAAGCAAAAAAAACACAAAGAAAACACAAAACAGCAATGCTCGACACAATGCTCCCCCAAAAAAATTAATTCCAGGGCCAAGGGCTCAACAAACCTAACAGTCCTGGTTAAACAAACGCCCTAGTTAAAATAGCCGACAAATCTATACCCAAATAACTCAAATAGGGCTGCCATGTCTTATAAAAATCGTCTGTTGTGTGGTGCACCATGTTTGTAAAAACAAAATCCAAGGGAATGTGCTCAATAATTAATTTCCACCATCCCAGCAAACCCAACTGGATCTCAGACACCCAATTAATCAGAATATTCTTCCGTGCACATTAAGTAAGAATATTGAATAGTTTCTTCCCATGCCTGTCTAAAGATGATAAATTCGATAGACCAAAAGAGAGATATCGGGTCTACTTTAACTTCAGTCCTCAATACCCTCCCTATCTCTCCCACCACGGCACTCCAATAAACACAGAGCCTGTGGCATGTCCAGAAGCAATGGGTAAGAGTACCTACACTTATTTTACATTTGGGGTATGTTGGAGATGCCCTTTCTTTAAACTTCGTCAGACTGTCCAGTACCAAATGAACCCTGTGCAGAACTTATAACTGCATAGCATGTCCTATTACAGATTGAGATCTTTTGCACATTCTCTCACATGTTCTCCCATGTTTCAGAAGAGATCTCCACTCCTAGCTCTTGCTCCCAGACCTTACATAACTGGTTAATATCATGCCAGGCCCTGCCACCCAGCAGGCGAAAGAGGGTACTAACCGAAAGGGTGCTTGTGGAACGTAGCAACAACCACTCTGTATCGGGCTTATAGGGCTTAGTGAGAGGAATAGTCTTCTTCTGTATGAAATCCCTGACCTGAAAAAAACGGAAAAGTTCCCTGCTGGGCAGCCTGTATTTGCGGCTCATTTGCTTGAAGGACATCACAACCTCCCCCTCAAACAAGTCTCCCAAACTGGAAACGCCTTTCGCTGCCCATAGTTTGAGCCCTGAGTCCATCACCCTAGTTGGAACCCTGGCATACCAACTATGGCTGATCGTTCTCAATCAGTGTCCTGTTCCTGCCTTATCTCCATAACCCTTGATTCCACTATCCTTAAGAGCTCTATCCAACTCTTTCTTGAGAGTATCCAGAGACTTGGCCTCCACAGCCTTCTGGGGCAGAGCATTTCATACACCCACCACTCTCTGGGTGAAGAAGTTTCTCCTCAACTCTTCTAAGTGGCCTATCCCTTATTTTTAAACTGTGTCCTCTGGTTCGGGACTCACCCATCAGCGGAAACATGCTTCCTGCCTCCAGAGTGTCCAATCCTTTAATAATCTTATACATCTCAATCAGATCCCCTCTCAGCCTTCTAAACTCAAGCATATACAAGCCCAGTCGCTCCGATCTTTCGGTGTAAGATTGTCCCGCCATTCCGGGAATTGACCTCATGTACCTATGCTGCACTCCCTCAATAGCCAGAATGTCTTTCCTCAAATTTGGAGACCAAAACTGCACACAATACTCCAGGTGCGGTCTCACCAGGGCCCTGTACAGCTGCAGAAGGACCTCTTTGCTTCTATACTCCTCTTGTTATAAAGGCCAGCATGCTATTAGCTTTCTTCACTGCCTGCTGTACCTGCATGCTTGCTTTAATTGATTGATGTACAAGAACACCTAGATCTCGTTGTACTGCCCCCTTACCTAACTTGACTCCATTTAAGTAGTTGAAACTTTATTGCTGGAACAGCACAGCAGGTCAGGCAGCATCCAGGGAACAGGAGATTCGACGTTTCGGGCACAGGCCCTTCTTCAGGAATGAGCAGAGAGTGTTCAGCAGGAGAAGATAAAAGGTAGGGAGGAGGGACTTGGAGGAGGGGCGTTGGAAATGTGATAGGTGGAAAGAGGTCAAGGTGAGGGTGATAGGTCGGAGTAGGATGGAGGCGGAGAGGTCAAGAAGAAGACTGCAGGTCAGGAAGGCCCTACCTTTTATCTTCTCCTGCTGAACACTCTCTGCTCATTCCTGAAGAAGGGCCTGTGCCCGAAACGTCGAATCTCCTGTTCCCTGGATGCTGCCTGACCTGCTGTGCTGTTCCAGCAATAAAGTTTCAACTTTGATCTCCAGCATCTGCAGACCTCACTTTCTCCTCCATTTAAGTAGTAATCTGCCTTCCTGTTCTTGCCACCAAAGTGGATAACCACACATTTATCCACATTAAATTGCATCTGCCATGCATCTGTTCACTCACGTAGCCTGTCCAGGTCACCCTGTATTCTCCTAACATCCTCTTCACATTTCACCCTGCCACCCAGCTTTGAGTCATCAGCAAATTTGCTAATATTACTCCTAATACTTCATCTACATCATTAATGTACAATGTAAAAAGCTGCGGTCCCAGCACTAATCCCTGCGGCACACCACTGGTCACCGCCTGCCATTCCGAAAGGGAGCCATTTATCACTACTCTTTGTTTCCTGTCAGCCAACCAATTTTCAATCCATGTCTGTATTTTGCCCCTCATACCATATGCCCTAATTTTGCACACTAACCTCCTATTTGGAACTTTATCAAAGTCCAGGTATACTACATCCACTGGATCTCCCTTGTCCATCTTCAGAGTTACATCCTCAAAAAATTCTAGAAGATTAGTCAAGCATGATTTCCCCTTCATAAATCCATGCTGACTCTGACCTATCCTGTTACTGCTACCCAGATGTGTCGTAATTTTGCCCTTTATAATTGACTCCAGCATTTTTCCCACCACTGAAGTCAAACTAACTGGTCTATAATTCTCTGTTTTCTCTCTCCCTCCTTCCTTAAAAAGTGGGACAACATTAGCCACCCTCCAATCCGCAGGAACTGATCCTGAATCTATAAAACATTGGAAAATGATCACCAACGCATCCACAATTTCTAGAGCCACCTCCTTCAGTACCCTGGGATGTAGACCATCAGGTCCCGGGGACTTATCAGCCTTCAGACCTAACAGTCTCTCCAACACCATTTCCTGCCTCATATAAATTCCCTTCAGTTCAGGTCCTTCAGCCGCTATTACATCTGGGAGATTGCTCGTGTTTTCCCCAGTGAAGACAGATCTAAAGTACCAATTCAACTCTTCTGCCATTTCTTTGTTCCCCGTAATAAATTCATCCGTTTCTGTCTTCAAGGGCCCAATTTTAGTCTTCACCATTTTTTTTCTTTTCA
>NC_057714.1:32136883-32137037 GCF_004010195.1 Chiloscyllium plagiosum
TCCTTAACTTCCCTCGTCAGCCACGGCCACCCCTGCCTCCCCTTAGGATCTTTCTTCCTTTTTGGAATGAACTGATCCTGCATCTTCTGCATTATACCCAGAAATACCTGCCATTGTTGTTCCACTGCCATCCCTGCTAGGGTATTGCACCATT
>NC_057714.1:32137047-32160469 GCF_004010195.1 Chiloscyllium plagiosum
CTTCTGCATTATACCCAGAAATACCTGCCATTGTTGTTCCACTGCCATCCCTGCTAGGGTATTACACCATTGAGCTTTGGCGAGCTCTTCCCTCATAGCTCCATAGTTCCCCTTATTCAACTGAAATATTGTCACTTCCGATTCTACCCTCTCCCTTTCAAACTGCAGATTAAAGCTTATTGTACTGTAGTCACTACCTCCTAATGCTCCTCTATTTTGAGGTCCCTGATCAAATCCGGTTCGTTGCACAACACCAGATCCAGAATTGCTTTCTCCCTGGTAGGCTCCAGCACAAGCTGTTCTAAGAATCCATCTTGGAGGCACTCCACAAACTCCCTTTCTTGGGGTCCAGCATCTTCCTGATTCTCCCAGTCTACCTGCATGTTGAAATCCCCCATAACATCTATAGTAATATCTTTGCGACAGGCCAATTTCAGCTCCTGATTCAACTTACACACTACATTCAGGCTACTGTTTGAGGGCGTGTAGATAACTCCTAAGAGGGTCTTTCTACCCTTAGAATTTCTCAGCTCTATTCATACTGACTCTACATCCCCTGATTCTAGGTCCCGTCCCCCCCCCCATGCAAGGGACTGAATATCATTCTTTACCAACAAGGCTACCCCACCCCCTCTGCCAGTCAGTCTGTCCTTACGATAGCACGTATAGCCTTGAATATTCATTTCCCAGGCCCTGACCACTTGAAGCCACGTCTCAGTTATCCCCACAACGTTGTAACTGCCAATTTCCACATGAGCCTCAAGCTCATCCACCTTATTTCTGATGCTTCGTGCACTCATATATAATATTTTTAATTTGTTACTCCCCTCACCCTTCCTATCAATACCTATTTCACTTGACCTTACGGCATTATCCTTTTTTGAGTTTTCCGCTCCATTGATTCCGTTGTCTTTCTTGACTTCTCTTGTTCTAACTTTCCCATTAACTTCCTTCTTAAAGTTCCAGTTTGTCCCCTCCCCCCCGCTATTTAGTTTAAACGCAGCTGTGTTGCAGTGGCAAACCTACCTGCCAGAATGCTGGTCCACCACCTATTAGGGTCCAAACCGTCCCTCTTGTATAATTTATCCTTACCGCTAAACATCCCCAGTGATTCAAAAAGTTAAATCCTTGCTTCCCGCACCAGTTCCCCAGCCACACATTCAAGTCCATTATCTCCCTGTTCCTGTCCTCTCCAGCCCGAGGAACTGGAAGCAAACCGGAGATAACCACTCTGGATGTCCTGCTTTTCAGCTGTCTTCCGACTTCTCCAACGTCCCGCTGTAGAATGTCCCTCCTCTTCTTCCCGATGTCATTTGTGCCGACATGCACCACGTCTGGCTCTTCACTCTTCGTCCTTGAGGATTTCCAGCACTCTGTCTGCGATGTCCTTAATCCTGGTACCAGGAAGGCAACACACCATCCTCAAATCCCACCTGTTGCCACAGAAACCCCTTTCAGTCCCTCTCACTATGGAGTCCTCTATTACCACGGCTCTGTGTGATGTCTGACTCCTTGGCTCTGCCTCCAATTTCTGATTGGCAGACCTGACCGCCTCTCGGACTGGCAGTGACGTCTGTCTCTACGGCTTCCAAGAGATTCAACCTGTTCCTGACAGGTACTTTCCCCGGGGTCTCTTGCACCTGTCTCATCTCTGCCTTCCTCATCGTCTTCTCCCTTCTACTCTCTTCTGGTATGCTCTGGTAATAACCTTGCTGTAGGTCCTGTCCAGAAAGATCTCGTTCTCTCGGATGAGCCTGAGGACATCTAGTTCTTTCTTCAGTGCTGCAATATGCTCTGTCACAAGCTGAACGTGTACACACTTTCCACAGTTATACAAGCCAGCTACACCTGACCTCCCACATCATGCACCCTCTTCAACTGTGGCGTAATCACTTCTCTCAACTTCTTTGTCGAAGACTCCTGAGCCAAAGACTCGCTCTTTTCTCAACAGAAACTTCCCTCGACCCCGTGTTTTGTTGCAAGTCTGTGGACTTTTAATTTAGGTTAGAGGAGGTGGGTGAGAGGGAGGCCCTACTGTGTAGGACCTGGGGCCGAGAACACACCTACTTAAATAACACTCACCCACCTTCCCAACAGCTTCTGCGCTCCGACTTCACTTCCGCCCAGCTCCCCCCGCTCTCTGCTGCTCCCTCATCTTAATGAGGGATATTCAGCCCAACCATGAAATTGGAAGAGCTTCTCATCCCTGGAGATCCCGCCTAATATTGTCGAGCAAGTGAGCAAAATTAGTCCGAAATAACTGATCAAACTTGGGGGTAATAAAAATGCCTGGGTATCGGAACCCTGCCCGTGACCACTTAAAAGGAGCCGAGGGCCACCTTCAACCTCTGGCACTTTCTTGAGGTTCCCCAAATGCACAGCTTCCGATTTTGCAAAGTTGATTTACATCTTGAAATAGCCCCAAATGAATTGATACATTGTATCAGACAAGGTACGGAGGTCAATCGGGTGCGATAAAAACAGAAGGGTGTCATCCGCAAACAGTATAATCTTGTGTACCCTCGATCCCACTTCCGGAGCAGTTATGTGGACTTTTTGACGAAAGGCCTCTGCCAGCGGTTCTATCACCAAAGTAAACAACGGTGAAAGGGGGCAGCCTTGACGACTACCCCTACCAATCCTAAAGTTCCCAGACTTCACCCGTCAGTGATGACCGCAGCCAGCGCGTGGTGATATAAAACCTCCACCCAACTAGCAAAAACCCCACCTAGCCCAAACCGTTCTAAGACATATAACAAGTTAGGCCATTCCACCCGGTCAAATCTTCGAGGAGAAAGTGAGGACTGCAGATGCTGGAGATCAGAGCTGAAAATGTGTTGCTGGAAAAGCGCAGCAGGTCAGACAGCATCCAAGGAGCAGGAGAATCGACGTTTCAGGTATGAGCCCTTCTTCAGGATCACCCTCACCTTTACCTCCTTCCACCTATCGCATTTCCAACGCCCCTCACCCAAGTTCCTCCTCCCTACCTTTTATCTTAGCCTGCTGGGCACACTTTCCTCATTCCTGAAGAAGGGCTCATGCCTGAAATGTCGATTCTCCTGCTCCTTGGATGCTGCCTGACCTGCTGCGCTTTTCCAGCAACACATTTTCAGCACCCGGTCAAATGCTTTCTCTGCATCTAAAGAAATCACCAACCCCTGAATCGATCGTTGCTGACAAACTTGGACCATATTCAGAAACCTTCTAATATTATTAGAGGACCTACGGCCCATTATAAAACCTGTCTAGTCCTCTTAACAATATGGAGCAACACCTTTTCCAATCTCACCACGAAGATCTCAGACAGAATCTTGAAATCTGAAGTTAACAGAGAGATAGGCCTGTATGAGGCTCAATCCTCAGGAATCTTCCCCTTTTAAGAATTAAGGAAATATTAGCTTCTCTTGAAGATGGTGGTAGGCATTCATGCATATAGGAGTGATTGTACATCTCCAACATCGGCGCTGACAGAATCCCTATAAATGCCTTATAAAACTCTCCAAGGAGACCATCAGAGCCAGGCGCTTTCCCACTCTGAAGTTGTCTAGCTGCCTCCTATATTTCCTGAACTGTTAAGGGAGCATTAAGGAGAGAGGCCTGTTCCAAGATTACCCGGGAGGTCCAGGCTCTTAAGAAAGGCCTCCATTTTAGCCCATCTGTCCTCGCAACATTCAGACTGATACAATTCAGAGTAAAAACTCCAAAAAGCCTCATTAATCCTTTTGGCATCATATGTAAGGACACCGGCGCTGTCTCTGATTGCAATAATGAATTGAAGAGCACACTTTTTCCAAGTCAGGTACACTGAATACTTCCCCGGCCTATCCCCATACTCGAACAGCCTTTGTCTAGCAAAAGCAAGTTATTTCTTTGTGGTTTGTGCAAGTATTGATTTCAAGGCAGCCTGGAGGGATGTGATCCACTGTAGCTTAGTCACCGAAGGCCTTGCAAAAATGTGCCACCTCGACGGCTTTCAACTGTGCCTCAAGTAGATGCTTCTGTTCCTCCTTCTGTCGTTTCCGGCTAGCCGAATAGGAAGTAGTTAATCCCTTAGCAAAGGCCTTAGCTGTCTCCTATAGCATAGACAGACTACTAGCTGTGCCTGAGTTGAGAGTCAAGAATTCCTGAAACTCCTTCAAAACGTATTCCACAAATTTGGAATCCTTAAGGAGAAAAGGATCCAGACGCCAGCGTCGCAAACCTAGCCCCTCACTCTTGGCCTTAACTTCCAAATATAACGCCGCGTGATCAGAGATAGCTGTGTCCCAATCTTACAACCCATAACCAAATCAAGAAGGGCCGAGGCAGCCAGAAAGAGATAATCCTCGTGTGACATTTATGTGGGTTTGAAAAAAAGGTGAAGTCCCTGCCGGTAGGGTGAAGACATCTCCAAATGTCCACCAGCCCCAACTCCTCGCATGTCAGTCACCTGCTTGGCCTGCAAAGTTGGGGGCCCACGAGGCATCCTGTCCACTGTTGGATCCAAAAGACAATTGAAATCCCCTCTATAATAATGTGCCGTGTTCCAAAGGCAGTACAGAAGGCGCTAATCAAAAAATTTGAGGAGATGCACCGAAGGACAATAGACATTTAAAATGTCATATTCCTCCCCATGTATCAGGGTTTTAAGTATCACAAACTGTCCCTGCTCATCTTTCACCTGCTCCAATAATGTGAACAGAAACTTTTTCTGGATAAGTACTGCCACTCCCCTACTTTTAGTAGTAAAAGGTGAAAAGAATACCTGGTCATAACTCCCCTGTTGTAGCTTCGGGTGTTCCTCATAGTCAAGATGGGTTTCCTGCAACAAAGCGATATCAAACCTCTTAAGGCTAGAAAGCACCTATTTCCTTTTTAACAAGCGAATGACTTCCCTTGATGTTCCATGTGCACCATTTAACAAGACACTTAGCCATATCCCCTTTCAGAGACCCTTGAACCCATGGGAGGGAGAACCCTTCTTACAATGGGCAAGCACAAGTAAATAAAGACTCATAGAGTCGAAGATTTGTGTATACAAAAACTACTCTATCATAACTACAAACAACTATTACTACCAAAAAACTACAAAGAAAACCAACTATAAAACCTTGAAAGGAAGAATCTCTCCCCTGCCCATAGGGGGCACTCACCCTACCCATCCCCTCCTTCACAGCTCCTTCAAGCCTGGAGTGTGCCCCAGCCTTAGCAAAAAAAAGATGATCCTTAAATCAACAAAAAAAAGACAAAGTCACGATAAACACTCCACCCATCTCCGGCTTCATGCCACTCCTACTTGTGACTAAAAGTGAAAGAGAACAAACAAAAAAAAGGAGATAATAAAGGACATCCACAAAACTTCCCATAATGAAATGCAATTATTAAAAAAAGGAACAACATATTCTGAGTTTTTTTTTATTTATTCGGGAAGGAGAAAAAAAAGGACAAAACAGGGAAAGAAGGAAAAGAGGACGAACACTAACCATATTCTTCAGACCAATGCATATAGTTTAAAGTGTCGACAAAGTTTTTCACTTTGTCCGCTGAGTCAAATGTATAAACTGAGTCCTTGTGGCTGAAACGGAGCACTGCAGGGTACGGGATACCCAGATTCCTCAGCCTCTTGTTAACTTCATCGAAGGATTTCCTCTTTCAAATTCAGCTGCCAAGAAGTCCTGCAAAAACATGATTTTTGACCCTTTGTGCAGCACTGCCTGTGGGTCTTTTCCCACTAATCTGAAAGCTTCTATTACTTTTTTGCTTGTCCTTGTATGAGTAGGACTGGACAGGAGCACTGCAACGGCCCAGACCTTTGCACTGCGACCCGATAGGCCCTTCCAATCTGCAGCCGGCTGGACTCGATCTGAAGGCCCAGGAATTGCGGCAGCCAGCTTTCAAAGAAGCTGACTGGCTGCCCACCTTCTTCACCCTCTGGGAACCTGACAATTCGCAGATTCATCCTCTGACCTCTATTTTCGAGGTCGTTGATCTGGTCTCGTAAGGCCCGCACTTATTGCTCCAGCACCTGAATCGGCTCAGATGAGGACTCCATCGTCGCTTACGAGGCCTTGGTTCAACCCTCCACCTCCACCAGCCGCTCCCCGAGGCCCTGGATCTCCCGTTCATGCTTCTGCAGCATGGACGTGATGGGTTGGACCTGGGAACGAATCTCCTCCAAGATCTTCTCAATCGCAGCCCCAACCTTCGAGGTAAGCCTCTCCATCTCCACCGCCAATTCCTGTGAGTCTGTCAGGTCCCTGGGAGATTCCGAAAAGGCTGCTGCTGCGGTCTCTGGTGTGCCCAGTGCTGCAGGGGAGTGTCCTCCCTGCTGCTGTTTGCTCGCTCCTTTTCCCTTAGGTATCCTTCCCACTCCCAAATATTAACAAATATGTGTTCTGTAAGGTTTTAAACTAATAATCCACATAAGTTGACTAGGGATGGCAAAAAAACCAATATGCTTTGGCTGTTAGGCAGAGCCGTCCACGACAGTTCCACAGAATCGCCGCCATCTTGCCAAGTCTGATTGCTCCCTCTTTAACATCTTGATTGCTTTATAACATTCTTAGCTGTTCTCCTTTTGCAATTACAATCATGTTCTATTTAAAATCGCCTTCTTGAGAGCTGCTACTGGCAAAATAATATTCAGAAATTTAAAGCCCTTGTGTTCACCTCACATGCGTGAAATCCCAGTTCAGCTGCACCTTAGATCTAAACATTTAGGCATGGAAATGACTATGATTTTGAGCACATTAACAGAATTCTTTCAACATAATTCCATTGCCATTTTGCAAATTGAAATATGGTCATAAAATTCAAATACATAACACTGCTGTTGATGACACTACTGAAGTTTTCCAATTACTACTGTCACTGCCCATGTGACACAACATGCTGACTATGCAGCTGTTGGATGCAGACTTGAATCCATGGTTTGGTTATAACATGGTGTGACTCATTGATTGATGTAATGCCCAGCTTTCAAAGCAGGACAACACAGGCTCATTGCAATAATTTGATTATAATTTGATTCTAACTCACAAAAGAACAAGCATTCAGCTAGAAGAGGGGGCCAGCATTATCACCCATTATGACCAGCCAATGCATTCATTATCAGTGAGTGCATGCCCATCAGCAGGACATACGAATAGGAGAAAGCTGTTCAGTTAACTAGGGCTGCCCTGTCATTCTTGATCATGGCTGATCATCTACTCAATATCACTTTCATGAACTCTCTCTATAACCCTGAACCTCACTGGTCTCCCAAAATCTATCGATTCATGTTTCAAACCCGTTCAATGACTGAGTTTCAACTACCTTCTGGGTTAAAGAATTCCAAAGCTTCATCATGCTCAGTGAAGAAATTCCCCTTCATCACAGTTTTAAATATCCTGCCCCTTATCCTGGGATTATGATTTCTGCTTCCAGAGGAAGCCACAAGAGGAAATATACTGTCCGTGTCCCCTATCAAGATAATTCCACCATCTGAGAGATTAATCTAATGAAGTTCAACTGCTCTCCTGTTAAGGTAAGTATAACCTTCCTTAGATAAGGAGATCATAATTGTATACAAAATGGCTGGGTAAAGTCTCATCAAAGTTCTTTACAATCACAGCAAAGCATCTTTAATATTGTACTCAAATACTGGTGAAATGAATGTCAACATACATTTAGTCTTCCTAATTGCTTGCTGCACCTGCAACTATACATTAATAAGTCATTGTCAAGGAACTCAGACCCCTTTGTACATCCGCACCTCCCAACCTCGCACTATTTAAGAAATATTCTACCTTTCCATTTTATCTAACAAAGTGAGTAAGTTCACATTTATTCACATTATTTTCCATCTGCCATGTTCTAGCCCGTTCACTTACCCTGTTAAAGTCCTTTTGAAGTCTCCTTGTATCCTCCTCACAAGTTACATTTCCACACAGTTTGGTATCATCTGTGAATCTGGAAATTTTGCAATTGGTCCTCGCATCACTTATTCACTAACTATTTGTTCATCAGTGCTCAGTTTGAGTTCCACCTGGCCACTCAGCTCAGACCTCATTGCAGCCTGAGTCCAATTATGAACAAAAAAAAGCTGAATTCCACGGATGAGAAGAGGGTAACTGTCCTTGACATCAAGGCGACATTTACATAAATGCAACAAGCTCGAGCAAAATTGAAATCAATTGCAATCTGGGAAGACACTCAAATGGTTGAAATCTTACCTAGTACAAAAGAAGCTGATTATAAAGATATTTGAGATGTGCCAACAGCCCCTCGGGAATTAACATCCTCTGGAATGCCTTACCTACTGAGGGCTGTATGTGAATGTTTTAACTGAAGCAACCTCTGATATAAAGGGGGAGGTATGGTGTGTATTTGTGTACATATGGTGCACTGTCACTTTAAGAGTCTGATCACATGACATAATAAAGACAAAAACATCCATTTCAGGCAGACAAACACTTCTCTCTGGAGTGAGTACCTCCTGAACAATGTTCTTGCTGTTTAACGCCTTGGCCTCCTGAACCTTCTTGAAACTGTCCATCTCCTACTGATCTTCCTGATACCCACATTATCATCAGCCTGGAGGTCATCATCAAAACACAGAAACCCATGTGGAACAGCTACATAAATGCTGGTCTACAAGATCATGTCAGAGACTGGGAATTCTGTGATGAGGCACTTTCTTTTGGACTTTTCAGAGCCTGTCCACAATCACAAGGTATAACTGGGGAGTGTGACCATATTCCCCATTTGCTTGGATGAGTGTCACCTACCAAACTCATCACTTTCACGATCAAGAGAAACAAGCACTACAGACTTATTAGAACTTGCAAAAGGGTAATTCATTTTGTAGGTGATTCAGCTCAGTTACTTATTCTCTGTAGGTCTTGCTAAGTTACATTCCCATTCTACCAAACCATTGCTGTGAAACAATGGAGTACCTTTAATGTTTCCCACTAAGAAATGTATTGCTGTCACTGGGTCAACATCTTGGAATTTCCTCCCCTATAGCCTTGTGATGAACCTATCACAGCTGGACTGCAGTAGCTCAAGAAGGCAGCACTTCTGCAGCTGCTGAAGGGAAATTAGGGATAGTCAATATCCCTTGTTAGCAACTCATGAATTTCCTTAGCAAATGTTTAAGTAAGAGCAATTCAATAACCATCCCTGGGAGCTATTGATAAAGGTATGTTCTAAATATAGTGGCTCTGTATTTAACTCAGAAATTTATAATTTCAGCTGGACTTGAATCTCAACAGGCCTTAAAAATAACTCCCTTAACTAGCGTATCATGTGTCAAGGCTATATTTCTTTTTTGAAATATAAACTGCGAAAAATGGAAATTAGAACACTGCTGTGTTACAGAAAATGTACCAAGTTGTCTTCCTTAGCAACTTGAAGGTCAATAGTAGAACTGTGTCATGTTCACTCATTGGTTACACAGATCATGTACCTTTTAATAATTAGAATTCATGTTGAAGATCAGAGGGTTATAGCTGCGAGACAGGCAGAAGGAATGACTGGCAATCATAAGCTTACCCAGAAAACTAACCTTTCTATTCACCACTTAAACCTGAAAGTATAGAAGATGAGATCGTGAAAGGACAGCAAGTAACCAGGATAAAATGATGGATGGTCGAGAATTCCTTTACAAACTGGAAAGGAAGGTACTGAGGGTAGAATTGACATTCATAGGCTTAAGTATTTCCAATGTAACAATGTTACATTCAGAATGATCTAAGTTGCATGGGAAGCCCATTTATTGGAGTTCATAAGAATGAGTGCAAGAAAAGAACTCACAAGGAAATAACCATCCCTGGGAGCTACGACTGCAAGTATAGTGGCTCTGTACTTAAATCAGTTCTGTGTTTCAGAAAATGTACCAAGTTGTCTTCTTTAGCAACGTGAACTCAGTGAGCAAACTGCAGTGTTAACTACACCTATGAGGTCAAAGATAAACACGACTGTGACTGCAGAAGTAATGAGAAAGGAAGATGATAGCTAAGAAGGATTTTTGTTGAACGGAAATGTAAACCCTTTTCTTTAAATAATACAACTAATTTCATAAATATATTAAAGGATACTGAATGTATTCAAATTGTTCAGAAGGAAATAGATTTACCTCCAGAGTGTGAATTGAAAGCCAGGTTTCTAGTAAATACGATAAGTAGAATGTAATACCCTTCTGTTGCACAAAGGCATTCAGAGTATGATAGTATATGAATCAATGACAGTAGTAGTTGTTCAAAAATTATCCGTCGATGGAATTGGCTTTCTCCTAGGTAATTACGAGTGAAGATTATAGAAAGTCATAGAAAATCCAAGTGAAGTTAAATGAACGGAACAGTTGCAATGGAATCATACCTGGAACTTAGAACATGATTGTGGTTGTTGGGGGTCAGTCATCTCAGATCCAGAACATGTCTGCAGGAGTCCATCAGGATAGCGTCCTAGATCTGATCATCTGCAGCTGCTTCAGCAATGACCTTCCTTCATCATAAGGTCAGAAGTAGGGATGTTCGCCGAAGATGGTGCAATGTGCAGTATCATTCAAGTGACAGTACAGGTGCAGGAAAGTGAAGAGATGAATGATAATCGAAGTGTGATAGGAAAGGTTGAAAATACATGCAGAAGAATGCAACAGAAATTAGACCAGAGTAATGAATGATGATAAAATGTCAAAGATATAGGTTTAGATTAGATTTTAGATTAGATTACATTACAGTATGGAAACAGGCCCTTCGGCCCAACAAGTCCACACCGACCCGCCGAAGCGCAACCCACCCATACCCCGACATTTACCCCTATACCTAACACTACGGGCAATTTAGCATGGCCAATTCACCTGACCTGCACATCTTTGGACTGTGGGAGGACACCGGAGCACCCGGAGGAAATCCACGCAGACACGGGGAGAACGTGCAAACTCCACACAGTCAGTCGCCTGAGTCGCGAATTGAACCCGGGTCTCTGGCGCTGCGAGGCAGCAGTGCTAACCACTGTGCCACCGTGCCGCCCACAAGGTTCTTTATCTGAATGCATGAAGTATTTGTAAAAAGACAGATGAGTTGATGGCACAAATATAAATAAATGAATTGACTTAATACCTGTTACAGAGATTTGGTTGCAGGGCAACTGGGACTGGGAACACAGTGTTCAAGGGAGTTCAATGCTCTAGTAAAAGCAGCAAAAAGGAAAATAGATGGGGTAGCACTGTTAAGAAAGGATCCTTTCTGTGGGTAAATGATAAATATTCATGTAGGTACAATAGATCATGATTGGTTTGGGTGGAAATAAGGAATAACAAAGGAGATAAATCATGGGGAGTAGCCATTTATAGGAGTTGTTTTGCTGCAGGACAATATTGACTGGACAAATCAGATGGGAAAGGGTAACACAGAAGACAAATTTGTAGAGCAATACGTTGTAGAACCCACCCAGGAACAGGCTATTTCACACCTAGTTTGACAGATAGGAATGTGAGATGATGCGGATGACTAAGAAACCTTGTAATTAAGTATCTTCCATGGGCTCGGGATCACAACAGGAAAGAAGTTAAAATTCATTTTGACAGACAGCAGTCCTCAAGTTAAATAGGAGTAATTACAGAGTTACGAAGGAAGTGTTGTCCATAGTAGGCTGAGAAAATATACAGAGACGAAATTCAGTGGTTCAGCAGTGACAAACATTTAAGTGAGTATTTCATAATACTCAGAAAAAAAATTGAGTCAAAAAGAACTCTATTGAAATGATGGTTAATCAAGACGGTCAAGCAGAAAACTCCAGGCAAAAAACTAAGACATATAAAGCTGCAAAAACTAATAGTAAACGACCAGATTGGGAATTTTATTAGCATCCAGCAGCAGATGACTAAAAATCTCAGAAAGAGAAAGAAAATTTATTATGAACATAAATTGGCAAGTAAAAGAAAAACAAATAGAAAGAGCTTCTATGGTATATAAAATGATAGTAGTTAATTAAGTGTAGACCTTATGAGGATCTACACTTAGTGAAACTGCAGATAATTTAAACCAATATTTTGTACTGGTCTTCAAGGTGGAGGATACTCAAAGATAACAGCTAAAAGATAACATATAAGGAGGGTGCTAACGAGAGAAAAGATCAAACAACAATCATTATTACAATGGACAAAGTACTTGACAGGCTAATAGCCCAAAAGGCAGACAAGACTTAATGACCTGAATCCATGAGCTCTACAGGAAGCAGCTGCAGAGACAGTGCAGGCATTGGTTGAAATATTTCAATAGATACCAGGAGTGTTCCGGTGGGTTGGCAAATGGCTAATGTGATGCCCCTCTTCAAGAAGGAAGGGAGAAAGAAAGCAGGAAACTATATGCCAATTAGCCTACCATTTTCCATTGAAAAGATACTAGAATCCATTATTGAGGAAACAGCAGAATATTTTAAAAACGTTTAACACAGTCTAACAGAGTCAACATGGTTTTGTGAAAGGGGAATCATATTTGATGAATGAGCTAGAGTTCTTTGAGGTCATAACAAGTAGAGTTCATAAAAGGGAACTGATGGATGTACCTTAGGTTTAAAAGTGTGAATAAAGAACTCTCCTTCTTTAAGCTTAACCTCTACATCGCTGAAGCCAGACACCAACTCAAAGACATGTCCTCCTACCGCCCCCTCAACCACGACCTCACCCCCCATCACCAAACCATCATCTCTCAGACTACACAGAAGCTCATCACCTCAGAAGATCTCCCACCTACAGCTTCCAACCTCATAGTCCGGGAACCCCGCACTGCCCAATTCTACCTCCTTCCCAAGATCCACAAGCCTGACCACCCTGGCCGACCCATTGTCTCAGCATGCTCCTGTCCCATTGAACTCATCTCTACCTATCTCAACGCTGTCCTATCGACCCTAGTCCAGGAAATCCCCACATACGTTTGAGACACCACCCACACTCTCCATCTCATCCAAGACTTCCATTTCCCCGGCCCCCAATGCCTCATCTTCACCATAGATATCCAATCCCTCTACACCTCCGTCCGCCATGACCACGGACTCCAAGCCCTCCGTTTCTTCCCCTCTCGACGTCCCCAACAGTACCCTTCCACCGACACTCTCATTCGTTTGGCCGAACTGGTCCTCACTCTTAACAATTTCTCTTTGAATCCTCCCACTTCCTCCAGACCAAAGGGGTACCCATGGGCACCCATATGGGCCCCAGCTATACCTGGCTCTTTGTTGGCCACGTAGAACAGTCCATCTTCCATTGTTACACCAGCACCACTCCCCACATCTTCCTCCGCTACATTGATGACTGCATTGGCGCCATCTCGTGTTCCCGCGAGGAGGTTAAGCAATTCCACACATTTACCAACTTTACCAACACATTCCACCCCGACCTTAAATTCACCTGGACCATCTCTGGCACCTCCCTCCCCTTCCTGAACCTCTCCATCTCCATTAATGATGACCGACTTGACACCGACAATTTTTATAAATCCACCGACTCCCACAGCTATCTGGATTACACCTCTTCCCACCCTACCTCTTGCAAAAATGCCAATCCATACTCCCAATTCCTCCACCTCAGCTGTATCTGCTCCCAGGAGGACCAGTTCCACCACAGAACACATCAGATTGCCTCCTTCTTTTGAAACTGCAATTTCCCTTCAGACATGGTTAAAGATGCCCTCCAACGCATCTCGTCGACATCTCGCACATCCACCCTCAAACCCTACCCCTCCAACCGTAACAAGGACAGAACACCCCTGGTGCTCACCTTTCACCCTACCAACCTTCAAATACACCACATCATCTGATCACATTTCTGCTATCTCCAAACGGACCCCACCACCAGGGATAGATTTCCCTGTCCACCTATTTCCGCTTTCCGCAAAGACCGTTCCCTCTGTGACTACCTGGTCAGGTCCACACCCCCCAACAGTCCACCCTCCCTTCCTGGCATCTTCCCAAACCACCGCAGGAATTGCAAAACCTGCGCCCACACCTCCTCCCTCACCTCCATCCAAGGCCCTAAAGGAGCCTTCCATATCCATCAAAGTTTTACCTGCACATCCATCAATATCATTTATTGTATCCGTTGTTCCCGATGCGGTCTCATCTACATTGGGGAGACTGGATGCCACCCAGCAGAGTGCTTTACGGAACATCTCCCGCACCAATCAACCCCGCCGCCCTGTGGCCCAACATTTCAACTCCCCCTCCCACTCTGCTGAGGACATGCAGGTCCTGGGCCNNNNCTGTTTGCTACCTTCACCCACCCTCCTCTCTGACCTATCACCTCCATCCCCACCCCCATTCACCTATTGTACTCTATGCTACTTTCTACCCACCCCCACCGATTTATCTCTCCACTCTGCAGGCACCCTGCCTCTATTCCTGATGAAGGGCTTTTGCCAAAAACATCAATTTTCCTGCTCCTCAGATGCTGCCTGACCTGCTGTGCTTTTCCAGCACCACTCTAATCTAGACTCTGGTTTCCAGCATCTGCAGTCCTTGTTTTTACCTTATTTAAGCTTAAGACAGTTTACTGCAGATCACTTTTAGATTGACTTTGTCAAAACAAAGGGCATTGAAAACCGACTACAACTGTTCAAAATTAAGCCACTTTGCTTTTGGATAGAATGTGAGGAGGATAAAACATTTAAATCTATCTCTTCCCCCTTTCTGGAACATCAAGAAAAGGCGAAATCTTCCATTAGATGAAATGCCAATGGAGAGCAGGACTTGCTTTAATTAATACCTCTGAAGCAGGTGGGACTGATCCAGGTGCAAGAATACTAGCAATATGCCAAAAGTGGGCCCCTTCCTACAGCACCTTGTATTCTCAGACGGTCTCCCATCCAAGTATTAACCAGGCCTGAGTCTACTTAGCTTCTGAGATCAGACGAGACTTGGCATTATCAGATTAGCTTGGCCATATCCAACACAATCTCTTTCCTTAAATTAATTAATTGCATGACTTTGCAATATTCTTTACTGTCACTCTGTGGAGCACTCACTCACAAAACCAAGTTTGCTCTGCTCCTGAAAACACACAATGAAATCTACCCCAGTATGTGCTAAATCCTTTAAACCTGAAGGTGGAGGACAGTCAGTTATTATCAATCTGTCCTAAGAATTACATCAGTTATTTGTTATTGCATGTGCTGTCTACAATAAAAATGTTTAAGGTCAATGTTCTCAAAGTTCATTCCTGTCTGAAAATATGTCTGAAATGTTACTTACATTCTCTGCTATGACATTTACCGCAATTAAGAAGAAACAAAACATAATATTCTATAGCTTGTTTGAATAAGGGACTTAGTTATCACTAAATTTTACTTAGCTTTCAGCAAACAATTGGCACATAAAAATTAATATTTTAACCACACACCAGATTTTGGTCAAATTTCCATCAGTATAAGCTATGCAAAGCATGTTATGTTGGATTGGCAATATTTATCCACAGATGCAAAATCCCTATGCTTGGTCAATCTGCATTCTTTCAACCAGATTTTGCTCTGTATCCTCCATATTTCCACATATTCAGAGTAGTTGTAATTAGATGTGTCTTAAAAATTGCATGTCGAATCTCTATCAATTTTTATTTCTGAAGAGGATGCCCTTGTTTATAGGAAATAAACAAGTTGGAGGGTTAGAATTCTAATTCAAGGCAGGAAATAAATATACTAACAGAATCTTTGAATAAAGTTGTTTGAAAGGCTAAATCTATTACTAAAATCAAATCACCGCCAGCATATTTGGACACAGATTTTAGCACGGTGGCACAGTGGTTAGCACTGCTGCCTCACAGCGCTAGAGACCCGGGTTCAATTCCCGCCTCAGGCGACTGACTGTGTGGAGTTTGCACATTCTCCCCGTGTCTGCGTGGGTTTCCTCCGGGTGCTTCGGTTTCCTCCCACAGTCCAAAGATGTGCAGGTCAGGTGAATTGGCCATGCTAAATTGCCCGTAGTGTTAGGTAAGGGGTAAATGTAGGGGTATGGGTGGGTTGCGCTTCGGTGGGGCGGTGTGGACTTGTTGGGCCGAAGGGCCTGTTTCCACACTGTAAGTAATCTAATCTAATCTAATCAAATACATAGAAGTGCATGTGTCAGTTAGGTACTACATCTTAATTTTTTTTTAAAACAGCATGGTTAATCCAATCTTTTGAAGGGCTTTACATTGGTAATGAAAAGCTACTGAGGTAGGCAGGAATGTCAAATAATTAGATCAGCCAGAATCCCACTGGATGGCAGAACAAGCTCAAGGGGCCGAGTAGCCTATTCCTTCTTCTACTTTATATGTACTGATGTTAGCTACCAGCTGTTAGACTGACAGAAGCAAACAGCAGGGCTTGCAAATGTTATTCTCAAATACTTCTATGGATCAGCAAAATCCGCAAACTGTGCAGCAATTACAAACATTTTCACTCACCTTATTGTGATGCAGCCACAAATACTTTAACCATTTAAATCTCGACAGATTAGGCACTTCTGTTAGTCCTCTTAAAATAAAATATGAAACAAGCATTTTATTTTAATTATTGGTTAAACAAGTGTCACAATATAAACATAAAGAGACACTCAAAAGCACTTTATATATTAATGATCTGGATGAAGGGACTGGGGGCATTCTGGCAAAGTTTGCTGATGATACAAAGTTAGGTGTACAGGCAGGTAGTACTGAGGAGGTGGAGAGGCTGCAGGAAGATTTAGACAGTTTAGGAGAGCGGTCCAGGAAATGGCTGATGAAATTCAATGTGAGCAAATGTGAGGTCTTGCACTTTGGAAAAAGGAATACAGGCATGGACTATTTTCTATACAGTGAGAAAATGCATAAAGCCAAAGTACAAAGGGATCTGGGAGTGCTAGTCTAGGATTCTCGAAAGGTTAACTTGCAGGTTGAGTCCGTAATTAAGAAAGCGAATGTAATGTTGTCATTTATCTCAAGAGGGTTGGAATATAAAAGCAGTGAAGTGCTTCTGAGACTTTATAAAGGTCTAACTAGGCCCCCCTTTAGAACACTGTGTCCAATTTTAGGCCCCAAACCTCAGGAAGGACATACTGGCACTGGAATGTGTTCAGCGGAGATTCACATGGATGATCCCTGGCATGGTCGGCCTAACACACGATGAGCAACCGAGGATCCTGGGATTGTATTCATTAGAGTTTAGAAAGTTGAGGGGAGATCTAATTGAAACTTACAAGATAATGCATGGCTTAGAAACAGCAGATGCTGGGAAGTTGTTTCCATTAGGCAGGGAGACTATGACCCATGGGCACAGCCTTAGAATTAGAGGGGGTCAATTTAGAACGGAAATGAGGAAACATTTCTTCAGCCAGAGAGTGGTGGGACTGTGGAATTTATTGCCATGGAGTGCAGTGAAGGCCGGGACGTTAAACGTCTTCAAGGCAGAGATTGATAAATTCTTGATCTAGCAAGGAATTAATGGCTACGAGGAAAGTGTGGGTAGGTAGAGTTGAAATGCTCATCAGCCACGAATAAATGGCGGAGTGGACTCGATGGGCCGAATGGCCTTTCTTCCACTCCTTAATCTTATGGTCTTATTGTTTTTTAAAGTAATATGTCAGCTTTATTTCAGCATTGTGATATTTGATTTTAAGCTACCTACATTTCACAATCAGAAACACAGATTCTGTCGTGTGAAATGAGGTCATTTGGCTAATCGAGTTCACACCGACCCTCTGAAGAGTATCCCACCCAAACCCAGGCCCCCACCCTATCCCAACACGCTGCATTTACCATGGCTAATCCACCGAGTCTACACATCCAGGGACACTATGGGCAATTTCGCATGGCTAATCCACCTAGTCTACACATCCAGGGACACTATGGGCAATTTCGCATGGCTAATTCACCTAACTTGCACATCCTTGGACTGTGGGAGGAAACCAAAGCGCCCGGAGGAAACATGCAGACATGAGAAGAACTTGCAAACTCCAGACAGGCAGTCGCCCAAGGCTGAAATCAAACCAAGGTCATTGAGTCTTTTGAAGAGATGACAAAGAAGATTGAAGGCAGAGTGATAGATGTGAGGATGTGGGTATCTGGAGGTAGGACAAATTGGCTGAAGGAGCTGCACAAAATGGCTTCTGCACTGCTAAATTATATTGTACTGAACCAGACAGAAACAAGAAACCGCAGACTGATCAAACTTGATAAAAACACAAAAGTAACGGTTTAACCCTAACCACAACGCAGGACAAAGAAATTATGATAGCATGAGACAGTATGCATGAATGTTTTATGCTATTTCATTGGTTATTACCAAATGATCATGCTCCATACTTGCCTATAAACAATATGTATGAACCCTATGCAAACTTTATAAGGGGTCGGATTCTTTTGGTGTAGAAGTACTCCTGGGTTGATCAAAGTCCACCCACCTAGCCGTATCAAGAATAAACGATTGCTTGTGTGATTGATAAAGAAGTGTTTACAGGTGTGTTTATTGACCGATTGCGGAACTGAGAAAACGGTGGCGTTCCCAAATAGTTGCTGTCTTTGTCCTTCTAGATGGTCGTGGCTGTGAGTTTGAAAGGCGCTGTCTAAGGAGCCTTGGTAAACGTCTACAATGCACCTTGGAGATGGTGCACACTACTAGTGAACATCAGTGGTGAAGGGAGTGAATGTAGTAGATGTGGCGTCAATAATGTGGGCTGCTTTGTCCTGGATGGTGTCAATCTCCTTGAGTGTTTCAGTGCAGCTTCAACAACACTCTGGTATACTCTATGCTTGCCTGGTTTAGTGTAGTTCCAACAGCAGGCAAGCAGAGAGTATACCACCACACTTTCGCCTTGTGCCTTGTGTAATGGAACAGGCCAGACCCCCTCAAAACATCAGGAAGGTAGCCCAGACTCTAACTTTTCTTGTTGTTTTAAGCAGATGCAGAGTAGATATTCCAGGAGTGATGCAGCTGATCAAAACCCCTCAGTTTTAAACTAGAATTAATTTACGTGGTACCAAATGAAACACCAACAAAAGAGAACAGAATACAGAATAACTTAATCTGTCTGAAAATCCAATCAACACCATTACAACTTAATATTGCTGTTCCAAATATTTGCAATAACCTCCTTGGCAAAAAAAGTAAAATCCAACAAAGGTCCTTACAGGAGAGATGTCAGAGAGAGAGAGAGAGAGAGAGAGAGAGAGAGGATCAGCATGGAGCTATTTCTGTGGGTCCAGTACCTTCAAAAAACTGCTTGCTAAAACCAAACCAAACCAAACCAAACCAGAGAAAAGCTGAGCTGGGAAAACTGGCCACTCTCCTTTCATTGTACAAGTGTTTTTTTTAAAGTTTAAAAGGTTCTTCAAGTAGATAAACCCAGACATTTCAGAACCTGTGTCTTTACTACCCTTGTGAAAAAAATCCAAGGACAACATAACCATGTTAAAGAAGCAGCATCATCACTCGTTCCCTCTTAAAAATAATGAACCATCAAAATCCAAAGGTGGCTTCATTTTAAAACCCCTTAACCTTTCACTGTTGGTACACTACAACGCCCACATAAGTTACATTGACTGTAAACATGCAAACATGCACTACTACATTTGGTTTCAGTCCATTTACTCCTGCCAGCGAACACATTCATTTCTCATCCAAGTCTCGACAATGCATTGGCAATCACGTTTTCTTCTCCTGTCACAAGCACAATTTTCAAATTGAATGGCTGTAACAAGCTCCATCGAAACAGTCTGGAATTTTTGTCCTTAAATTTCTCCACAAACTTCAATGGTTTACGATCAGTGTGTATGATCGTTTCAGACATTACTGCTAACATAAACGATGAAATGTTGTAACGCCAACACCAATCTCAAAGTGTCTTTCTCAACTGTCAAATATTTCTGCTGATGAATGCTTAATTTCCTGGAGAAATGCCCAATAGGTCTATCTAGTTTCTCATAGTCTTCCTGCAAGGGCACAGCACTGACACCCACATCACTGCCATCAACAGCCACTTTCATGGCTTCATGAAATTAGGTGTGGCTAACACTGCAGCAGTGGTTAAACACAACTTTCAGGCTTTCAAATGCCTTTTGATAATTCATTATCCACTGAAATGTCTTGCCTTTCTTCAGTAATTCAGTGCGTGGAGTAGCCACACAGCTAAAATTTGGTACAAACTTCCGATAAAATCCACTCAATCCCAGGAACAGTAGTTTTCTGCTCTTTTTGTCGATGGTGTGGGAAATTCTCCAATTGCTTTTGTTTTTGCTTTCTGTGGGGCTATTTGTCCATGTCCAATAACATGGTCCAGGAAGGTGACCTGGCTTTGGCAAATTCACTTTTAGCCAGGTTTATCACCAAGCCTGCCTCCTGAAGTCGATTGAACGATTCCGATAAACGTTGCAAATGCTCCTTCCACGTGTGACTAAAAATCACCAGGTCATCTATATATATAACATAGTTGGGTAATCTGAAAATGACCTTATTGGTTTGTCTCTGAAATGTGGCTGGCACATTTTTCAAATCAAATGGCATGATTTTAAATTGATACAGTCCATTCGGCATTACAAAAGCCAAAATTGTCTTCACTCTTTCAGACAAAGGTACCTGCCAGTTCCCGCTGAGCAAGTCAAACTTAGAAACATAAGTTGCTTGTCCCATCTTATCAACCCAGCCTTCCAAACACAGAATCGGATATGCATCAGTCATTGTAACTGCACTGACTTTGTGATAGCCCACATAGTCATTGGGTACCATCTGGCTTTTGCACCATTGCTATGAGTGAGTTTCAGTCACTGTAACCCATTTCGATTATGTCATCTTGGAGCAGACATTCAATCTCCTTTCGAACCTGTGCCAACTTCTGCCTATAAGGAAGGTACTTAATCAGAACAGCATTTCTGATAACTACATCATGCATAATAAGGTTAGTACTTGCCGTCTTATTTCCATATATCTTCCATGCACTGGCAATAATTCTTTCAAGTCATTTTGATTTTCCTCGAGAAGATAACTCAATAATTTATCCCAACTTTTGACAACTTCCTCATTGTCCAATTGAATTTGAGGCATGTCCAAGTCTGAACTTGGTTCTTCACTCTGTGTTGTAACCAATAACAACAACACATTCTCCTCTTGCTTTCTTTCCCTATCAAATTACCTTTTGAGCATCTGTAATATTTCTTTTTATATGGAGTCCTTATCAAACAGTTCATTTCAGTCAACCTCCTTTTGACTTGAAAAAGTCCACTAAACCTTGCTTTTACAGATTCACCTATCACTGGAAGTAGCACAAACATATTATCGCCAATTGGAAAATTGCGGGTTTTTGATTTCTTGTTTGTTTCCTGTTTCATTGTATGCTGTGATACTTTTAAATTCTTTATTGCTGGAACAGCACAGCAGGTCAGGCAGCATCCAGGGAACAGGAGATTCGACGTGTTTTTGATTTCTTGTTTGTTTCCTGTTTCATTGTATGCTGTGATACTTTTAAATTCTGTCTAGCCAACTCCCCTACTCTATTTAACCGTTCCCTAAAATTTGACACTTGGTCTGTGAATTCTGACTTACCAATTTCTCCTTAATCAATTTTAGTGGTCCTCGCACTCCATGCTCAAAAACTTATTTAAATGGCCTAAAATTGGTCGATTCACTTGGTGTATCGCTGATTGCAAAAAGTACAAATAGAATTCCTTTATCCCAATCATCTGGACAATCTTGAATCTCAGCCCTCAACATGGTCTTTAAGGTCTGATGCCACCTGTTTAGCACTCTCTGCCATTCTGGATGGCTAGCAGAGAATTTGAATTGCTTTATTGCTAAGCTGTCCATAATGTCTTTGAATAATTTTGATGTAAAGTTTGACCCTTGATCTGATTGTATCTCTGCAGGTAGTCCATATCTAGTGAAAAATTTGATTAACTCCACTACAATCCTTTTAGCTGTGATATTGTGTAATGGAATGGCCAATGGAAATCTAGTGGACACATCATTATTGTTAACAAATACTAATTCCCATTTTTTTGCTTTAGGCAGAGGTCCTTCACAATCAATTAAGACTCTTGCAAAAGCCTATGGTTTTCCAATTACCTGACTTGTATGACACATCTTGCAAAATTCAACTACATCCTTGTGCAGTCCAGGTGAGTAAAAATGTTTTTTGCATTTTAGCTTGAGAATTTCATACTCCTAAATCACCCCCTACTGGTAGTTCACGTGCAAACCTTCCTTGCTATAACTCACTGGCAATACAACTTGATGAACTTCTGCCCATTTCTCATCTGCCTGAATATGTGGTGGTCTCCATTTTCTCATTAAGACATCATTTTTAAGATTAGCACACCAGGATACATCTTGGTTCTTCTTCTGTGTATGTGTTTTGATATAATTGGTTTAGTTCCTCATCTTTCTGCTGTAACTCAGTTAATTTCTCTGAACTAAAGATGTCTGCTTTGTCATCTATTTGCTCCTGGTTTGTCTCAAACATTTGATCAAATACAGTCTCTGCTAATTCCACTTCAACTTTCTTAGCTATACTCCTTGATCTCTTCTGTTTCAGCTGGTGACTTTGTGACTTCATTACCACACAGCTAGGAAAAATCCCAGGACATATGTCTTTTAATAGTTCAGTTGCCTGAATTTCCACTGGTTTTTCCATTCACAGTAGGCAACACTCCTACCTGTGAACCAGTTACATAGTTAGCAAGGACAAATTATATTCCTGGAGTTGAGAGTTTGTCCAGTATTCCTACCATGACTTCTCCTCTTTTCACTGGACACTTTAACCTCACTCCACATAACGGAGCACTTTTTGTCTCACCGTGAATCCTGTTATTAGCACTTCTCCTGGCAATGGTCCTTCAGAGGTGCATATCTCATCTTTCAAAATCAAAGATCAAGAGGATCCTGTATCTTTTAACACTGTAACCTCTTTTCCTGCTGCTCCATGCCTAAACAAGTAAGCTTTAACTTTGCAGGTATATGTTTTAAGACAATCTGGCACTTCCTCTTTAAAACAACCTCCAACCAGGTTGTATATTCTGATGCAACCTTTTAGCCTCCTCTGTGCTTTCTGTTACCAGTTCAACAAACTTCACTTGTTTATCCTGTTTTCCTACATCTTGCTTCCCAGTGCTTTTCTGAACCTACCAACACTATGATTTCACGTGGCCTACTTTATTGCAGTGAAAACACCTGATCTTTTTATCTTTTCTTTGCTCTTATTAGGCAGCACGGTGGCACAGTGGTTAGCACTGCTGCCTCACAGTGCCAGAGACCCGGGTTCAATTCCCGCCTCAGGCGACTCTCTGTGTGGAGTTTGCACGTTCTCCCTGTGTCTGCGTGGGTTTCCTCCGGGTGCTCCGGTTTCCTCCCACAGTTTAAAAATGTGCAGGTTAGGTGAATTGGCCAAGTTAAATTGCCCGTAGTGTTAGGTGAAGGGGTAAATGTAGGGGAATGGGTCTGGGTGGGTTGCGCTTCGGCGGGTCGGT
>NC_057714.1:32161459-32169700 GCF_004010195.1 Chiloscyllium plagiosum
TCATTTCCCTTCCCCCACCTTGTCTCAGTCCCAACCCTCGAACTCAGCATCACCTTCCTAACCTGCAATTTTCTTCCTGACCTCCACATCCCCATCCCCACTCTGGCCTATCACCCTCACCTTGACCTCCTTCCACCTATCGCATTTCCAACGTCTCTCCCCCAAGTCCCTCCTCCATACCTTTTATCTTAGCCTGCTTGGCACACTTTCCTCATTTCTGAAGAAAGGCTCATGCCCAAAATGTCGATTCTCCTGTTCCTTGCATGCTGCCTGACCTGCTGCGCTTTTCCAGCAACACATTTTCAGCTCTGATCTCCAGCACCTACAGTCCTCACTTTCTCCTGGAATATCCACTCTACATTTGCTTAAAACAACGAGGAAAGTTAGGGTCTGGGCTACTTACTTGAAATGTTTTGAGAGGATCTGGCCTGGTCCATAAGAGAGTGGGAGCTCTATGCGGGATTTATTTGGTGCTTCCAATTTGGGATTAGGGTTGTTAGACTCAAAGCCAGCGAGTGGTATGAGTAAGGCAAAAGAAAAGAAAAGGGCAAAAGAAATGAAATGCTCCAGGTGTTGTATTTGGTTGCTTTAAACAGTGCTTGGTCCTCACTTAGATTCCTAAAACACTGCCCATAGGCTCCTGGCACAAACTCATATGCACTTAAAATGGCTTTCTTCACCTCCTCAAACTCGTCAGATACCTCCTCTGATAATGCTGTGAGTACCTCACTGGCTCTACATACAAGTGTGTTTGGATGAACAAAAACCACATGGTCTCTGGCCACTTCATTTGTTTAGCTACCTTCTCAAATGAGATGAAAAAGGCTTATATACTTTTTTCCTCAAATTGAGGCAATGCTTGAAACAGATTCTCACCAGGCCTTTGACAACCATGGGTTTGCTCAGCCTCACTAAGCTTACCTTCAGCCTTCATCTCCATCCTTTTAAGCTGACATTCCTGCCTAAGTGCCAATTTCTGAAGTTCAAACACTCTTTCTTCCTTCCCTCTCTCTCCTTTTCTCTCTCTTCTCTCTCTTTCTTTTGGTTCTTCAAAAGAAATTTGTTCTATTTGTCTTACCTCTGCTTTTAATCATAATTCAGACAGTTTCATTTCTTTTGCCCTTTTCTTTTCTTTTGCCTCTAACTCACACTGCTTCATTTTCAATTGAAGTTTAGCCATCTCCAAAGATTCTGGTGGCATTTTCAAATCTAAATGCTGAGCTATTGTTGTGATCATCTCTCTTTCCCTTATGGAAGGAGGCAGCTCCAACTCCAGTTTGACTGTCAATTAAAACAGCTTTGCCTTGTTCATCTCTTTCAAAGCCCCCAAAGTCACTTCTTCCACCCCCAGAAAACTCTTGGTGACTGAAATAGCCATTACCACACCAAGCACCGTTTAAACCAACTGAATACAACACCCGTTACGAAGGTTACTCGTACCCACCACTTGCTGAGTCCAACAACCCTAATGCCAAATTGGAACCACCAAATAAATCCCGCAAAGAGCCCCCAATCTGTTATGGACCAGGCCAGACCCCCTCAAAACATTTCAAGTAGGTAGCCTCGACCCCAACTTTTCTCTTTGTTTTAAGCAGATGTAGAGTGGATATTCCAGGAGTGATATAGCTGGTCAAAACACCTCAGTTTCAAACTAAACAGAATGTATTTACATCGTACCAAATGAAACACAAACAAAAGAGAACAGAATACAGAATAACTGAATTTATCTGAAAACCCAACGGACTCTATCACAAATTAATGAAGCTGTTCCAAATATATGCAACACCCTATATACGCTCTCTTGGCAAAAAAAGGTTAAAATCAAACACAGGTTCTCACAGGAGAGATGTCAGAGAGGGGGGGGGGGAATATGCATGGAGCTGCTTCTTTGGGTTCAGCAACTTCAAAGACTGACTACTTGCTAAAACCAAATCAAACCAAACCAGAGAAAAACTCAGCTGAGAGAAATGGTCATTCCCCTTTCATTGTACAAGTATTTTGTAAAAAAACTTAAGATGTTCTTCAAGTAGATAAACTCAGGCATTTCAGAACCTGTGCATTTAAGACCCCTCTGACATAAAAAACAAGAACTGCATAACCTTGTTAAAGGAGCAGCATCATCACACTTGCAGATAATGGATCGGCTGATTCAGTAATGGCAATATCATTGAGGGTGGCATGGTGACTTAGTGGTGAGCACCACTACCTCACAGCACCAGGGAATCGGATTCAATTCCATCCTTAGGTGACTGTCTGTGTGGGTTCACTCCCACAGTCCAAAAATATGCAGATTAGTTGAACTGGCTATGCTAAATTGCGCATAATGTCCAGGGATATAGAAATGCAGGATTTCAGGGATAGGATAGGATAGGATAGGAGGGTGGGTTTGGGTGCAATGCTTTACAGAACATCAGTATGTACTCAATCAGCCAAATAGTCTGCTTCCACACTGTTGGGAATCTATAAATGTAAAGGGGCAATTGTTAGATTCCCTCTTGTTAGTGATGGTAATTGCCTGGCTCTTGTGTAGCACAAATATGACTTGCTATTTGTCAGCCCATGTCTTGTGAAATTGGACATGGACTGCTTGATTATCTTAGAAGTTGCATATAGTGCTGCATATTACGCAATAATTAGTGAACATCCCCACATGTGACTTTAAAATGAAGGGAAAGTCATTGATGAAGCATCCCTCTAAAGTTCATTATGCCGGTCAGTTGAAGTTTGAAGATTAGTAGATCGGATACTGTGTCCTAATCTGATGAGTTGGTCTTAGTTTGAATTTGTCTGCTCCAGTACAGAGACACACTTTTCTCAAAGGAATCAATGCTATTGCTTTAAATGTTGTTATTTATTACTGAATGAAAAAGATTTAAAAACAATTGTCACTGGAGGTCTTTGTGCAGAATATCCTCTTCCCTAGTGTGGTGTGAGTAATTGCAGGAAAATACAGTCAGACTACAAAGAATTGAATTATCTGTGACAAGAAGAATGTTATCAATTTTCTCCTCAAGCCATAAATCACTTCAGAATTTCAGTATTGATTGGTGACTATCATAATGACATGCATTTGCATCTCCCTACTTCCTTCACTCTTGTAAGTACCTTTTCTATCAAATACCATCTCCATCATATCTTTTCAACACACTCACCAACTCACTATCCTGTCTGGGGTACTCAAAGATAATTCATATCTTTGAGTCTCTTCTTAATTTGAGACAGTGTGGTGAACCTACCTTTAATATTTCACCAGAAACAGGCAATAACATTAACACCTTGTCTCCTGCAACAACATTTCAAATTTTTGCCTTTTTTCTGTGCTAGTTTTCATTGTTGAGCTTCTTTCAGATTTTTTTAGGCAATTTACAATTAGTCAGTTTCTCTCTAAAATTTGAGACATAGATTGGAAACATTGTTTCTGAAATTTGTTTTATTAACTTTGCATTAATAATTTTAATTAGTGCGCTTAAATCTTGTCCATTTATTAGTTCAAAAGGAACAAATTCGAATAACTTATCCGGAGCAGCCCTAATGGCAAATTGTAACAAAGGAATTCCCAATCATTAGGACATTTTTGATCATAACCCATAATCATAGCCTTCAAAGTCTGATGCTAACTTTCCAATGCAGTTTAAGATTGTGGGTGATACACAGATGTGAATATTTATTTCCAAACTAGTCATAACTTCGATACATATATGCAACAGAAGATGTGAACCTTGATAGGATTTATTTAGTTCATCTACATTACGTAAAAAGCAAATGAACTAACTTTTCTACCAGTACTTTCGCAGTAATTTCCCAAAAAGGCAGTGTTTCAGGAAATCTTGTGGAGACATTCATAGGCATTAAAAGATATTAGTTTTCGATTCTGCATTTTAGGCAGGGCCTAAAGATCCAACTAAACAGCTCTTCAGAATTGGAATCTGAATTGTATTAGAATTAAAAGGGCAAGTTTAATTGAAGGTTGGGATTTCCCCACCACTGACATGATATATTTCCTCTAATAGCTCCTGCTGCTATGCAATCTCAAAGGTCCACACGCCACAACTGTTTCCGGAGCCAGAAGTCAATGCTTCTGCACACTGATCAGCACACACAGCTTTGACGGAATATTGTTGACATGTATGGCATACCTGCGAAAATTTGACTACATCTTTATGTAAACTTGGTCAATAAAAATATTTTAATACTTCAGTTTGTTTCCCTATACCCAATTGACTTGCCGCTAGAATTTTGAGAGCAACTCAGAAAATTTCCTTTCCATACTCAGATGGAAATATTACCTGATGGACCATTGACCATTTTGCATTGGCTAGTATTTGTGATGGTCTCCATTTTATTCTCATTAACATACCTGTAGCATCTGAAAAAGGAGCGTGGCTCCGAAAGCTTGTGTTTTCAAATAAACCTGTTGGACTGCAACCCAGTGTCATGTGATTTTTGACTTTCCTCACTAATTCTCTGTTTTTCAAGCAATGACATTCAGGTATTGTTTTTGATTTAGTTTCTAAGTAAGCCTATTTGTGTAACTCTAAATTCCAAATTTGCATGTTGCACTTATAACCATGTCAACATCATTCTCTTTGCTTTCATCCTTGTCAGTTAAATTTTCAAACATTACATTCAATAAGTAAATTTCAAATTATCTCCTTGCTCAGAGAGCCCTTTTCTTCCTGTCTAATTTTATCGGCCTTATGTTTAGACATGACAGAATCAGAAAAGAATCTAGGATGTTTCTTTTATAATATTTCAGTTTCTTTAACCTCCATTAGTTATTCCACCACCTTATGAGGCCAGTATTTTTTAAACTGCAAGGTTATTTCACAAAATAAAGTCAATTCCTTTTATAGTTTTTGGTTCACTTCTCCCACTTTCATTTCTCTACTTGCCGAGTCACTCTTTATTCTTTGTACAATGAATACCACTAATTAATATTTGCTCCTTCATCTAAACCTCTAGAAAATAAATAGTATTATTAGCCAGCATCAGTGATGACCTGGTCCAGTGTGTCTCATATCCTCATTGGTTCCCTTCCTAGATGTGAAACATAGATTAAGTCCCTCCCTTTATGCGATAGAATACTCAAAGCTTGCAGCAATCTAATTCTCCTCATGAAATTCTCTTTCAAAGATTGACAACTGTCCTCAGCCTTCTCACCCTTCTTAATACATCCCGAGTAAACATGTTCTCTTTGTACCACTGCAACAGATTAGTACCTATATCTTTTCATGATGTCTTGTATGAAAACTCCTTAGATTTTCCTATTACTGCAATTGGTCTCACATTTAATCTCCAGCAATAGGCTCCGAACTTTTCAGTTCCAGCCTTTCTCCACTATTGTATTGACATCCTTCTGTCTCTTCTCTAAAACAAATATCTCTTCTATCTGTAGATTTTCTATACTTCCAATTTCATTGTGGATATCCATACGACCATTTCCCCACCTATACCTGTCGATGTGAGATATCATAGGTATCTTTCAAAACCACTGCTTCTCTGATCCTCAACACTAGATGCTCACCTGAATAAATTTTTGCAGCACTGCTATTTCTGCATTCTTCCCTGATCAGAATTTCCCTTACATTCTCAAGTTTTTTTTTTCTAACTAAAAGCGATCTAAACCACTGATACCACAGCAGTTCTGCCTTCCTTGTAAATTCCACAGTAGTAGTCTTAATTTTCAATTCATAAGCTCAGGCACAAGCTTATAAGCATTGAGTATGGCTTCTTCAATAGTTACACACACAGCAGGTTGTTCTTCTGAACACAGACTATAACGATAATATCCAAATTTCTTTTGGCCACTTCATCTATCCAATTACCTTCTCAAAAGAGGTAAAATACTTTTCAACTCCACCCTCATTAAATTTAGGCATGAATCATAGATTCTTGGGTAAATCAAATTCCTCACTGGGGCCATAACAAGTCCAAACTACTATCTCTTTCTTCCTTATTTATTCTAAGATTTTCTGCGGCTAACTCACATTCTCTACATTCCTCAGTTTATTGGAATTCACGCTTATTAATTTCATCTTATTTTGTATTTTTCTCTGCTTTCTCCTTTGCTTTTTTTAAATCAAGTATTTTAATTTCTTTTTCCACTGTCCTTTTGTTTGTTTCTATATTCCTCTTATTCACTTCAAGTTTTTCTTTAAATTTCTCCCTCTCTGTCTACTTTTTAATTTCTAACTGTACCTTAACCAATTTCAACTGTGACATCATCATTTCTACTTTTCTGTCTCCCAATTCTAAGTGTCATGTAATTACTTGAAGCACCTCATCTTTTGGAGATTCTGTTTTGGTTCCCACCTTCAATATATCTGCTAAATCCCTCAGTTTAGCCTGAATCAAATATTTTAAATAATCCACTGTTTTATTTTCCAAGTCCAGAAAACTTGTAGCAACATCCAAAATCATATCTAAACTTTGAGCAATAAAGTCAACACAACACTTTATGTCTCAGAAGCATCCATGGGGTTACTTTAACAAAAAGACTCAGATCATTCTTAAATCCAATGAATTCAAAACTCCCAAGTGCCCCAAATTGTACATAAAATCGACTTAGATCTGCATCAAGTGTTTGCTTTGTCATTGGACGACATGATAAACTTTCAGTGAAGGCATAGAGAGCGCAAATAAATGGTGTGGGGGCAGTAGCTTGCACAAATATATTTTCTTTCAATTGGCTCTGGACAATTCCAGTTAACCACAAGATAACAAAAATTCCTGGAGAAACCCAGCACACCTGGCAGCATCTGTGGAGAGCAGACGAGGGGTCACTAGACCCAAAACATTAATTCTGCTTTTTCTCTCCAGATACTGCCAGACCTGCTAAGTTTCTCCAGCAATTTCTGTTTGTTTCAGATTTTCGTCATCCACAGTTCTTTATTTTATTTCAGTTTATTACAGCTGCCTCTGTCACAGTTAGCCTCGTTTTGCTCTCACTAACTAGTATGTGGCATGATTTTTGGATTCAGTAAGAAAGCCTCCTCTATCACACACATGCATTGCAAGTAAGGCAACATTTCTCTCCCCACAAGTATGGATAACTGTAGGAAATCAGAATAGCTGATAAAATGCTCTTAGTTCAGATGTTTTTTATATCTTGTAATCTGTTTCATAGATTTCAGTGAATCTATATAATTGGCCACAATGTTACAGATTGAAAGGCATATTATCAAATTGATTTTTAAAAATTAATTCAAGCTTCAGTAATTAATATAAAAATAATTATACAAGCATCTAAAATAATGTTTCAGCTATCCCAGATGCTCAGATAGATAGAAAAACATATTCTGTGAAAATTGAGTGGGTCAGCAAAAATCCCACAGGAGTTATTAATTAATGTTTTATGATTTTGTGATAAAGAATTATGTTACTTACTCGTTAGCCAGGTAAAGTTCAATGAGATCATTTTTCACCTTGCATTTAGAGAGCTTTAATTGATTTTGTATAACCTGTTTGTAATTTAAGGAATAGCATACAAATTACATTTATTGCAATTTTAAATTCAAACATTTTGCTATTATCACATTTTACTGTATGACTATCACCTTTAATACTTCTTGATTAAATCAAACTGTTCCAAAATAAAAGTTTTATCTTCAGCATGAATGCCTGATTTACAAAGGTTCAGATGGAGAGGAATTTGTTTATAAGACAATTTTCTGATTCAGTATATGAATGTACCTACTAGAGAAGGTGCAAAACTTGACCTACTCTTGGAAAGTAAGGCAGGGGAGGTGGCTGAGGTGTCAGTGGGGGAGCACTTTGGTGCGAGCGACCATAATTCTATTCGTTTTAAAATAGTGATGGAAAAGGATAGACCAGATCTAAAAGTTGAAGTTCTAAATTGGAGAAAGGCCAATTTTGACGGTATTAGGCAAGAATTTTCGAAAGCTGATTGGAGGCAGATGCTCACAGGTAAAGGGACAGCTGGAAAATGGGAAGCCTTCAGAAATGAGATAACAAGAATCCGGAGAAAGTATATTCCTCTCAGGGAAGGCTGATAGGTATAGGGAATAGAACATAGAACATAGAAAAATACAGTGCAGTACAGGCCCTTTGGCCCTCGATGTTGCGCTGATCCAAGCCCACCTAACCTACACTGGCCCACTATCCTCCATATGCCTATCTAATGCCCGTTTAAATTCCCATAAAGAGGGAGAGTCTACCACTGCTACTGGCAGGGCATTCCATGAACTCACGACTCACTGAGTAAAGAATCTACCCCTAACA